>NW_020948840.1:15709162-15750924 GCF_900497805.2 Vombatus ursinus
TCTATCTATCTATCTATCTATCTATCTATCTATCTATCTATCTATCTATCCATACATATGGATATCCATACATATTCCTTCCAACTACCCTAATACTGACAAAGGTCTCATGAATTGCAAATATCATCTTTCCATGTAGGAATGTAAACAGTTTAACCTCAATAAGTCCCTTATGATTTCTCTTTCCTGTTTACCTCTTCATACTTCTCTTGAGTCTTGCATTTGAAAATCAAATTTTCTATTTAGCTCTGTTCTTTTCATCAAGAATGCTTGAAAGTCCTCTATTTCACTGAATTTCCATTTTTCCCCTGAAGGATTATACTCAGTTTTTCTGGGTAGGTGATTCTTGGTTGTAATCCGATCTCCTTTGACCTCCAGAATATTACATTCCAAGTCCTCTGGTCCCTTAATGTAGAAGCTGCTAAATCTTGTGTTGTGTTTCCACAATACTTGAATTGTTTCTTTCTGACTGCTTGCAATATTTTTTTTTTAACCTGGGAACTCTGGAATTTGACTATAATACTCCCAGGAGTTTTCCATTAGGGATCTCTTTCAGGAGGTGATCAGCGGATTCTTTCCATTTCTATTTTGCCCTCTAGTTCTAGAATATCAGGGCAGTTTTCTTTGATAATTTTTTGAAAGATGATGTCTAGGCTCTTTTTTTTTTTGATCATGGTTTTCAGATAGTTCAATAATTTTTAAATTATCTCTCGTGGATCTATTTTCCAGGTCAATTGTTTTTCCAGTGTGGTATTTCACATTGTTTTCTATTTTTTTCATTCTTTTGGTTTTGTTTCACAAATAACATCTTTTTATAAGGGTGAAATGAAGAGTTTCAGACACCAGCTGCCACATCCAAATCCCCCATTTTGAGTTTTAAGAGCAAACTACAATTCTGTAAATAAAAATTCTGGTACCTGGGGCAAGCATGACAAATCATCTCCAGGACAAACAGTATGAAATGTGCTCTCAGATGATTAACTTTTTTAAGACAAATTCAGGCAGAAGTGGGAAAAGAATGAAAATCTTGAGACATAAGGCCATGTGGTAGGAGAGATGCTGGAACACTGTAGATATGGTACATACTGAGGGGAACAGGAAGAGATGGGATAAAAAAAGAGTTCACTTGGGGTATGCTTATAGAGGAATAGCCATCTTATAGCTTCCTATTTTAACTAATTATTCTTGCTCATTAGGTGCTAAATTCAGTTGTTTTTTCTCCCTACTGAAAAAGTACAAGTGTTGCTAACATCCTTCACACTTTAGGACTCTGGGAGAGAGGGTCCACTTGCCTTGCCCTAGTTACAGCTCTTACAAATTCAGAACTTTACACAGTGTGGGTTTATGGAAAGTTTCTGAAGACTTTGTTGAATTTGTGTATAATTAACCAGGAAGGAGGAACCAGTGGTTAACTAATCTGCATGTGTTTCTTTCTTGGTCTCTGGTCCTTGTCACCAAAACTGGCCCTGTGGTTACAGTGGAAACTCTGCAGTTTTTCAGATCCAACCGCCTAGAGGAAAAAAAAAAAGCTGCCTCTGCCTCAGTAATCACAGATCTTCCAAGATCATGATTAACTCCAGAGACTAAAGAAGGCCTTTTTTTCTCCCAAAGTTTGACTAAATGCACCCCTTTCTTCACCTTTAATCATCTCATTGGTTCAGGGCTGAAAATGGCAACATCCTTCAGGGTCTCACTTCCCTATCCTGGGCTATTCAACCCAAACGACTTCTTTCCCTTCCATCTTGTCTTCACCAAAGCATTTTTCCTTTAGTTCACTTGCTGTTGAGCAGCAGAGCAAACAGCTGCTATCTTTATAGCTATGTGGTTAGTTGTATTTTTTGCTTCCTGGTGGATAGAAGAAGATGCTTAGGAAGAATGCTCTGGTGTTTTTCTGCCTGCCTCACCACCCTTACCAGACCAGAGAGTTTGTCACATAAAATCCTCAAGATCCCAGTTCTCTTCTGACCTTCCTGGTATTTTCCCAAAGTGTTGCTGTCCTCGAATTATGGACCACAAAGCAAAATGGATTTATCTCAAGCTTGATTATAAACAGTTCATTCCTCTGCCCAATAACCTACAGTGTTTTTGTATTATATTGTTTTTGTCATTTATATTAAAAATAACCTACACCCTAACATTAAAGGCCCTCTGTCAAATACTCCTGTCTTAAATTCATTTCTTCTTATTCATTGTCACTTGTTCTAGTTTCCATTTAAGTAAGTTTGCTTAATAATACTCACACACAACTTCCTTACTCATCTCTTCTTACTTTTTTAATACTTTGTATTGGTATTTTGTATTTGTAAAATAAAATTTTGTCATAATATCCCTAGTGCCAGGCATTGTGTCTGGTACATAGTATCTGTTTAAGAAATGCTTGTTGATTAATAATTTATCCCATGCTCAAAAACTTTTATTGATTCCTTGCCCCTCCGCATTCTTCTCATAACCTACAGAATAAAGTAAAAACTCCTCACTTTTTTTTTGGTGAGGAAATTGGGATTAAGTGACTTGCCCAGAGTTGTACAGCTAATAAGTGTTATGTATCTGAGGCCACGTTTGAATTCAGGTCCTCCTGACTCCAGGGCTGGTGCTCTATCCACTGTAGCACCGAGCTGCCCCCAGAATTCCTCACTTCTAAAAAGCACCCTCTTACTCTTCCTTTCTTTTCTATAACATTCCGTTAATTAATTTGTCTTTCAAAATGTCTTTGCTTTTGACTCCAATCACTATATTGCTCTGCCTCATATCTCTTTAGCCCTAGTGTTATGTTTATAATATATAGTTACCCCTTCCACATAGTGACTTTCCCCATGGAGGTTTCAATATATTGCCAGTCAGCATAAGAAATCAAACGGGAATTTTGGGGAGTTTTGCTTCCGACATGTGAAGGACAGCAGGCGACACAGAAAAAGTTTAGAAACTCAGAAATACATAAAATTTGTGTATCGTATAATGTCAACATATTTTATCTTTTGATACCATAATACTTCAGACTTCTCTGGTACAAAAGGAGTAAAAAATTTTGTGCGTAGTGGGAGTGCTGTGCTGCTAATCCCCAGAGTGTGGAAGGGATAACTGTATTTGCTCCTGTATGCCAGTCTTGCATCTCTAACTGCTTACTGGACATTTCTACCACCAAAAATTAAAATTCAATCTGACCAAAACCTAACCTAGCTCCTCCTTATTTCTGGAAGTTCTTGACACTTCCATCCTGGCTATTGTACAAGCAGAAGATCTTGGAGTAGGTGAATAACATTGAGTCAGCAGCTAAGTGGAAAAGTATACTGAATTTGGAGTTAGATGACCTGGTTTCAAATCCTATCTTTGCCGCTAACTTCCTGTGTGACCTTAAACCAATCACTTAACTTGCCTAGGTCTTGGTTTCCTCATTTATAAAACATAAGGATGGGCCTGGAAGACCCCTTCTATATCTAAATCTATGGTGCTATGTTTAAAATGGTGTTTGAGGAAGATCATTGGTGCTTTGTGTTCCAGGATCCATTGCCTAAGGCAAAGGGGTCTTCATTTTGGGAATTACCAGAGTGACCAGTCAAGACCTGCGTGAGGACCCAGATGATCCTATTCTCTGGGCTGGCAAGGGTGAGTTAAGGCACGTACTAGAGCATCCTGTCTCGGAAGACTCTTCTACTGCCAAAAGGGGAAAGTGAAATTGACCAAAGAATTACAAAGGCAGCAGCTGTTTGCTCAGCCGCTGAGCAGAAAGTGGGCTGAGGAGGAAATGATTTGGGGAAATCCAGAGAAGAGTCACCTTTGACTCCTCCCTTCCATCCCACATCCACCTAATTGCCAAATCCTTTCAGTTTTATCTGCATGGTGTCTTTCAAATCCATTCTCTTCTTTCCCATGGCTATTCTCCTACTTCACACCCCATCAGCTCTGCCTGGACCTCTGTGATAGCCTCTTGACTGATGTTAACTTCACGCTCATCCCAATCTGCTCCCTTATCTTTAATTCATCCCACATTTGACTCGCCAGATTAAAGCATTGTTTCCTTCCATTTGTGCCCTCTACAATGCAATCAAATTGGCCGGCATGCTGTTCCTCACATAGGGCACGCCATCTCCCGTCTTTGCATAGGTTATCTCCCATGTCTAGAAGGCATTCCTCTCTCCTATTTACTTCTTAGAATCCCTAACTTCCTTCACAGCTCATCTCCAATATAGCCTCTTACATGAGGCTTTTTTTTTTAATCCCCCTCAGCTGCTGTCACTGTCCCCATTATGTTGAATTCATTTGGTATATACAACAATTATATGTATACATGTTACCCCCCCTGATAGAAGGTAAACTCTTTGAGAGCAGGGATTGTTTCATTTTTGTCATCATATCCCTAGTACCTGGCATAGTGCCTGGTACAGAGTAGGTGCTTAAGAAAGGCTTGTTGATTAATAATTTATCCCATGCTCAACAACCTTTATTGATTCTTTGCCCCTCCCCACTCTTCTCCCATAGCCTACAATATGAAGTAAAAATTCCTTAGCTTGTCAAAGTTTTCCATGAGTTAACCCTCACTTGGCTTTCCAACCTTATGCCTCATGACTCACCTACACATACCTCCTACACTCAACAGGACGGAGCTTCTGGATGTTCTCAGAACATGTGCTGAGCTATCCCAGTACAACCTTGTTATGCTGTTCTCTCCACCAGGAAATTCTTTCAGCATTCCCCACCATCTCTACCTGTCTAAAACCTACCCAAGAATTTGAACATGGCCACTTCAAAGCTCAGATATAAGTCTACATTCTCAATTTTGTTTCCCCTCACCCCCCCACCATGTGACCTGCCCCTGCAGCTTTGCTATTCTGCTAATCTAATTGGTCTTTCAAGAATTATTCTGTAGACCTGGGGGAGTGGTTGAAGGCTTCAAAAGAACTTTCTAACATTTAGAACTGTCCTAAGATGGAATAGACCACTTAGGGATGTAGTAGTTCAATGTGAGTGTGTCTTCTGTATTTCTCTCTTGACTGACAGCTCTCTTATGAGAAACAGCATGGGGCAGTGGGTAGGGAGCTGGCATTAGAATCAGGGAGGCTTGGATTTAAGTCTAGCCTTTGACATATGTGGGTAATATGATCCTGGGCAAATCCCTTGACCTCTCCCTGGCCCCTCCAGAATGGCACTTGCTTGTACCTCGTTTGTGATGCTTACCATACTCTACCTTATATTGTATTTTTTTTTCTTTTAAGTCTCTGGGAGTAGGAATCAGATGACCTTGTCCTGAGTCCCAACTCTTCCATTAACTCACTGTGTGAGTCAATTCAATGGGATTGAGTTAAATTCAATCTATATTTTAAGTGCCTCCTATAAGTGAGATGTTACTTAAGATGTGAGGAATAAAAAGTTTTATTTTGGTTCCATTTTAATTACCCAGTCATTGCCCTAAAGGAGCTTACATTCTATGCAGGGTGAGGGATGGATATGATACAAATGCAAAGGGTAGAATGTGATTGGGCCTGCAGAGGGACCCAGGCCAAATGCTTCAGGAGAATTAGAGTAGGGAGAAATCCTTTCCATCTTGGTGGTGGAGAGTGGAATGAATAAGTCCAGGGAAGGCTGCACAGAGGAGGTGGCACGTCAGATGAGCCTTGAAGGAAGAGGACTCTGAAAAGAGGAGATGAGAAAGGAGGGTATTTCAGGCAGGAAGCTTTAGTTTCCTCATCTACAGAATGAGGACTTCTGTGGGATGGATTTCTGCCATGTTCCCTTGAGCTTGCAGACTCATGAGGCTAGATTGCAAACTTCTTGAAGACAAGGCCCAAGTCTTGTGCTTCTTTTCAGACTCCAGAGATACTAGAACTGTGCCTGCTATTGTTGAACTAATTAATCAATTTCATAGAAGGGTTCTCAAGTCTTTTTTAACATATGTATGTGTTTTGTCTCTTCCTTTACCCAGAACCACCTCACCAGTTCCTTTGGAACCTCCCACAACCCCATGCAGACTGCCCAGAGCACACTGTTATTAACTGACTCATCCCTCAAGACCACTATTTGCTTTGCCTTTCAGTCTCTAGTGGCATAATGAATAGGGTGCTAGACTTGGAGTCAGGAACATGTGGGTTCAAATCTTATCTCTGATATTTACTAGTTGTGTGACTGTGGGCAAGTCACTTAACCTCTCTAGGCCTCAGTTGCCTCATCTGTAAAATGGGTTACACAAGATGGCCTCTGAGATCCCCTCCAACTCTCAATCTGTGATGGGTCAATCATAGGGGTAGGGACCTGTGGTTTTATTGGTATTGGGAACTCCCAGATAAGGAAACTCTGTCTATCAATGAAGATTGGCACCTTCCTCTGCAACCTATAATCTACTGATATCATTGGTTTTCTTTGAGAATGAAGGACAAACAACAACAACAACAATCTTAGAGAGTTGCTTAAGAAGACAAGTGACTTGACCAGGGTCATATTGCTAGTATATGTCAAAGACAGCAATTGAACCTGAACCCAGGCTTTCCTAATCCAAGGCCAGCTCTGCATTTTTTGTTTTATGCTGCCCCTCATAACAGCTATCAGTCGTAATGGAGTCACGTAGACCCAGCCATGTTGAATCATTGCCAGTTCTCAATGTTGGAAATTTTTTCCTTAGATGAAACCAAAATATATCTCTGCAACCTTCAGTCAATGCTCCCAGGCCTGTCCTCTGGGTTCAAGTAGAGGAAGTCATAAGAGACCAAGCAGACTGATAGAATGAACAGTCAAGGTATGAGGGACTTTGGAGACTGACTGCTCTGAGGAAACTCAGGCACAGTGATTTGTCTAACGTTGTACATCAAGCTGGGAACAGAAACTCTCAGAATCCAGATCTCCTGATTCGTTGTCTACTGTTCTATGCTGGACTTAACAGCAACCTGGCCTCCAATAGGGTCAGCCAGGAAAGCCAGTGGCAAATGACTTATACCAGTCCAAAGAGATCAGGAAACCGGATATGAAAAAGCCTGAAGATCTCCTACACTTACCTGAATCCCTAGATTAAAAAAAAAAATTTACAATGCAAAGCATTCTATGAATCTAAGGTCAGTTTGTACAATAGGGGCTAAGCCCTGACTGGGAGCACCAGGTTAAGGGCACTTAGAAGCTTCTTGAGTTGTTCTCAGTCATCTGTTCTGGAGCAAACAGCCTCTACTCTTCAGGATCAAAGGGGCCCTGCTTAGAGTCCCATCACCACCCACCCTTAGCCCCAGAAGGTGGTTGTCAGAGCTAATGAGAGTTACTCACCCTTTAAATGCTGTTTCCTCAGCCTCCAGTTGGCATTTCTCTTTGGGTCTTCTGTCTCCCATGGTAATTAAGTAATCAAGTAATTGCTGATGAGGGGGTGATGTGATTATGACAGAGTTGCCTGGCTCTTTCTTCACCCTCCCACAAGCTAATCCCCACCCCCCCCCATGCATCTGCAAGCAAAAAGATCTAATTGGCATCATGCAGGGCCTCTCTGCCCCCTACCCAGCCCCTCTATCAGGAGCTCAGAGGACATCAGCTCTTACACCTTTCAAAAGGTCTGGAGCTCGTAATAACCCAGGCCTAGGCTCTCTTGGGTTGTATCCAATTTCTCATCCACCCTTTCAGAAACTCCTACTGCACCAAGAAAGGAGGATTCTCTTACTTTTAAGTCTTCTCTCCAGCATCACCCACAACCCCAAGGGAATTTTAATTCAATCCAAGAAACATTTACTATGTGCCACACAGTGTGTTAGCCTTTAGGAATATAAAGACAAAAACAGATAGTCCCTGACTACAATGAGCTCAGGTACTATTGGACTGGAATCACTCCTTCCTCACCATAAGAGCCACCTTCCACTTGAGGTATTTCTTGACCCTTCCTCCCCTTCTCTCCTAAAATTATTTTGTATCTATATTGTCGATCTCTTCTATATCTCTGTATATGTACATGTTGCTTACCCAGATATAATGTAATTTCCTTATAGGCAGGAATTTTTTTCTTTTTTGGGGGGGTGTGGGGGTGTGGTGGTATGAGGGAGAAAGAGCATATCTTTTTATCACCAGCATGTAGCAAAGAGCCTGGCATGCGGTAGATATTTAATAAAATCTTCTCAATTGATTTTTTGATTGAAGGTACTATAACATGACCACAGATAAGCAAACACAAAATATATGCAAATGATGGGGAGGTACTAACAACTGGGAAGATAAGGAAAGGCCTTGTAGAAGATGCAGTACCTGTCTTTGAGCTTGAAAGGACCCTAAGGATTATTTAATAACACTCTCATTTTACGAGGAAACTGAGGCCCAGAAAAATCAAACAAGTGACTTGTCCAAGGTCATGCAGCTAGTTAAGTGACAGTGCCGGGATTTTAGCTTTGGACTCTTATTTTGGGGATCTCGCCATTGCTGTCTGATTGTGACCCTATAGTCCAGGCAAGTGATGGAAAAATTGAAGAAGACGCAAAAGGAAGATGTAGCTTACTCCTACTTACCTGATTGTTAAGTCGCAGCTCTCCAGGTTTCCTTGTGGCCTGAGATTTGGCAGGATATCCTGGGGTCCTTAATTATTGGCCTGCCCCTTCCCACCATTGGAGGAAATGATGTAGGATGATGAAGCTGGTGGTGTTCACTCAAGGAAAGAGTAGCTAGCCCTCTACACATGCTGAGGCCTGGTGAATGGCCATGCGTGGGGCCTACAGAGGTTGTGGGAGGAGAGGGAGAGAGGGGCCAGAGGCTGGGGAGTCCTTTTTGGTGTTTCATCTTGCTTTGTTTTGTTTGGACTGGGCCTGTGATGTAGGCAGGGACGTTTCCTCTTGAAGGGGAAGCCCCTTCACTAATGCCTATCAGCAGGTGCTTTTCAATTTATATTCTTCTAGAATTGACTGGGGTAAATGAGAAGCTGACTTCCTTGCTCAGGGTCACTGAGGCCATTAGGAGTCAGATGCAGGACTTGAACCCAGATCATTATAACTCCAAGGTCAGCTCTTAATCCACCATATCCTGGGCCCTTTCATGGGAGGTATCATGGCGAGGGGAAGGCCTTGGAATCAGAAAGCCTGGGTTTGAGTTCCAAATAGGTGGTAGAGTGGATAGAGCACTAGAGCCAGGAAGGCCTAGAGTCAGGAAAACCTGAGTTCAAATTTGGCCTCAGACACTTGCTAGCGGTGTGACCTTGGACAAGTCACTTAACCCCTGTTTGTCTAAGTTTCCCTATCTGTAAAATGGGACTAATAATAGTACCTTCCTCCCAGGGTTGTGTTGAAGATCAAATGAGATAATTAATTGTAAAGCACTTATTTGACACAGAGTAAGCATTACATAAATATTAGCTATTATTAACACTTATGAGCTGGGTGAGATCCTGAATAGTTATAATCTCTCTGAGCCTCAGTTTCTTCATTTGCAAAATGGAGATAATAGTACTTGGACTGTCTCCACCACAGGATTATTGTGAGGAAAGAACTGTTCTAGATAGAAATCATATAAGTAAAGGTTGTTGACTGCATACCCCTGAGGACATAGTTATATATTCCCTGCTGCCTCAGCTTAGCTTTGCCCCCTTTACCAGCAGGAGAAGGGAGGAGGAGGTGCTTAAGATCATAGATTAGGGTTTTAGAAGTAATCTAATCCAATCCCTTCATTTTACAGATGAAGAAACTGAGGCACACTGAGAGGTTCAGTGACTTCTTTAAAGCCTCACAGGTGGTAAGGGGCAGGATTCAAACCCTAATCCTCTGACTCCAAATACACTGTTCTTTCCACTGTATCACTCTCCCTCTTCTCTGGCCTTCTAGAAAATATCCATTGTTAGTACACTTCCCTCCCAAGCAGACGAAAGGGGGAAAGAATGTCGCCCAGCATCCACAGCTCCTGTCACAGACAGGCTAATATCTTTGGCTGTCATCGGGAGGCCTCTTATCAGGCATGTGGCATGTCTAGGAGAGGGAAAGGTCAAGCTGTGAGAGGCTTCAGGATCCATGCAGCTGGAGCCAGGGCCTGCACAATGCTGCCCAGCACTAGGCCTTCTGCCTGCCTTGCAGTGAGAACAGCCAGTCCGGAGATAACAGGTTTTGTAATTAGAGTTGGCCCTCCCTACACAGAGTGGGCCATGGAAGAGGGGACGTGCCCTTTCTCAGCATACTGGTCCGAGGAGAGGAATGAGATTACGGTGCCTTAAGTTAGAAGCTGGCCCAAGGCTGAACTGTGAATGTTAGAACTTCAAAGTTGGAAAGGGAGTTCAATCTCTGTTTTACAGATGAAGGAGGAAATTGAGGTCTATGAAAGTGAAAAAATTTATCTAAGGGCAAACAGCTAGTTGGGCCAGAACCCTGTTCTGATGGCCTGTCCAGGGCTCTTCATGTAAAACAGGGAAGTTTGTCTCTGGTGCCTTCCACCTTCCCATTAAGTAGCTGCTCTACCCCTGCCATCACTCTCTCCCCCCACCTCCGGCCACTTAACGTATATCCCCATAAGGTAAGACCTGAGGGTCAAATAATCCTCACTGAATTGATAACATGATGATATTAGCTGGCATGTGTATACACACACATCTATATAGTACCTAGTCATTTCAGTCGTGTCTGACTCTCCATGACCCCATTTGGGGTTTTCTTTTTTCTTTTTTTGGTGAGGCAATTGGGGTTAAGTGACTTGCCCAGAATCACATAGCTAGTGAGTGTTATGTGTCTGAGGCCAGATTTGAACTCAGGTCCTCCTGACTCCAGTGCTGGTGCTTTATCTACTATGCCATCTAGCTGTCCCCATTTGGGGTTTTCTTGACAAAACAACTAGAGTGCTTTGCCATTTCCTTCTCCTGCTCATTTTACAGATGAGGAAACTGAGGCAAACAGGGTTAAGTGATTTGCCCAGGATTACATAGCTAGTAAGTGTCTGAGGCCAGATTTGAACTCAGGTCCTCCTGACTCCAGGACTGATGCTCTATCCACTTCACCACTAGCTGCCCATACTTGAAGATTTACAAACCACTTTACATACATTTTTTCATTAAGCCTCGCAATAACCCTGCCAAGTAAGTATTACAGGTATTAAAGACATCCATTTTACAGATAAAGAAAATGAGTCTAAGAAAGATTGCAATTTTTTATGGGATTACAAAATGTACAAAACTTCTCAAAGGCATTTTATTTTTAATAGGGAATTTCCTTCAAGAAAATCAAGGAAAGCCCCCAATATGTCTAGGGACCTCTTGTATTGAACTTTAGAGAATATGTGGTGATACAGTGGAAAGAGGGCAGGATTTGGAGCTGGAGGACCTGAATTCAAATCCTGTCTGCTACTTACTACCTTAGTAATCTTGGATAAATCACTTAACTTCCTGAGGCCTCAATTTCCCCATCTGTAAAATGAGGAAATTGGATCAAATGATCTCTAAAATCCCTTTCAGCTCTAAATCTGTGATCCAGAGATAAGAGTCACATATAAATGGGAAAGCATGAGTAGGTAGGGTCCTTCAGGCTCTTTCATATCTATCTGAATTATTTCGAGGAATATCTAAGTTTAGTTCACAGATTCACCAGAGTTTATTGATTTAAGTATTCCGTAAAACCAAAGGGACAATTCCAGCACTGGAATTTCAGGCACTAGAACACAGATAGTTTCCCTTTATTCCCCAATTCAGAAAATTGTAAGCCGCTTTCAGCTCACATAGCCAATCTTGTTTGTGTCTTTTAAAAGCCATCTTTTGAAGAAACATAAGATCCAAGAATCAAGAGTTATTGAGATGGCAGAAACTTCAGACATGAGAGTATGCATTCCATTGTCTCTAGGCAAGCGTCATCAAAATTACCAAGAGGCTGAGTCCCATGCTCCCCAAATAGTGGGATGTGAGTACCCAGGATGTCCTTGATAGTTTAAGCAGAAGTTATAAGAAATTTATAACCTCAAGTCAGAGAGCTGTCTGGGACAATGGTCTATAATTCAGTGAAGCATAATAGATTCAAATGTAGTTTAATTGGCTGTAGGTCCTACTTACCTGGTTAGCTCTTCTATATTCCAAAAGAGTTTGGCCACTGGCAGCAAGGCTTTCATTATGGTGAGAAAAGTTGGACACAACTAAGACTTTGGCAACTAACAAATACTAAGTATGTGAAAATTCTACCTCCTTCTCTAAAAGAACTGAAGCTTAAGACTCTGGACCTTAAACCAAAATAACGTTGGTCCAGATCACTTCTCTGATAGAAAGAGGTAGCATCTCAACTGAGGATTCCAGCTGAAGCTAGAAGCTGGGAGCAAAGAGACAAGAGACATGACCGCCTGACCAGTGGAACAGGCAGAAACTACACACCACATGAGACCAGAGTTGTGCCGACCTAGAGGAAACTGAGGCAAATGTAATGACATCAGAAGACATCTGGCCCTTCAGTGTCAGAGGTATTCATCTACTCCACTCATGTATTTCGGACACATGTTTCATAAGCATGTACACCTCCTTGCATATTTCCTAGCTGTGCCTTCTCTTCCCATTGATAATATGTGCATTTGTGAGAGTGTCCTTCAGTTTTATAGGGGAATTGCTCCCCTGGACTACTGTAACAACCTCCTAATTAATCTTTCTGCCTCAAGTTTCTCCCTCTTCCAATTCATCTTCTACCCAACTGACAAAGTATTTTCTCTAACGTGCAGGTCTGATCATCTCATTCCCCTACTCAATAAACTCCAGTGTTTTCCTATTGCCTCTAGTACTGGTACATAGTAAGCACGTAATAAATTATTTTCCATTCCAATTGGTATTTAAAGCTCTTTACAACCTGGCCCAGTCCTACCTATTACTGCCCTTAATGAATTCTATTATCCAGCCATGCAGGTCTACTTTCTGTTCTTTGTAGATGATACTCTGTTTTCCATGTCTGTGCCTTTGCACTGGATATCCTCCATGCTGGGACTGCTCTCCCACCTCATCTCCAATTTTTGGTAGTCCTGATTTCCCTCAAGAGTCAGCTCAAATACATTCTATATGAGGCCTTTCCTGATTCCCCTCACCCCAGCTTCTATGCTTTGTATTTCTGCAAATATATATGCTCTCTATATACCCTTATGGTGGCATATCATACATATTGTCCCCTCTGTTAGAACAAGGGCTACTTGAGGATAGGAGCTATTTTCCTTTATTCTTTGTGTCCCTGGAACCTAGCCAGTACAGTACCTGGCACATAGTAAGCACTTAAAAAGTACCTTTTGATTGATTGTTCCTTTCCTTACTATGTTATTTTATCAAATATCTTTGCTTTCAACCAAGTGTTCCCTTTGGCTGAATAGTAGAAGTAAATACATTAGTGGGGGCTCATGAGCTATTGTTTTGCAGTAGATGCAGACCCACAGAAAATCTAGAATCTAAGCTAATTTTTCTGAGGAGTGCTATGTGAAAGGAGTACTATATTACATAAATAATGAAATATTTTGTCTATTATATTGGGGAAAATATATATATATATATACATATATATATATTCTGGGGGAAAAGATTACACAGTCTCCTTTGGTCACTGCTACCTTTTAATTATAGAGGCTAGTAGGTCCTATAAAAGTCAGTGCACTATAGGTTGCTCTGTGGAGCATGGTTAATTGAAATCATCACATAACTCAACATCTGTAATTTTTTCTCATCCAGATGTTGTTGTTAGCATGAAAAACAATAAGCAGAAAACAAAGATCAATCAACCTAATGCTAGACAGACAGTATAATGTTTCCCCAACTGCATTTTCCTCTTTGTTAAGGGGTCTCTTCATGGCTCCCTTCCCAACTACATATTATTCTGGGTATTGTGGATAAAAGGGTGTCATTCTGTGCATAGAACCTCCTTTTCTCTATTTCTATCTGCTTTGGCTCAGCTTATGGTCCAAAAGGGAAATGGATAGGAAAGGGTAAACAAGTGACCCTTTCCCTCTTTCTCTGGGCAGTGCCAGTATTTACTGAGCTGCTAGGGGAGTAGTCAGGGGATAGTGTGGCATTACTTATGTTTTTAGGTCTTCTCCCCTCCCTCTTGAGCTGCGGCTCTGAACACCATTATCTCTAAGTCAAGAGCTGCTCCTTCTTGAAGGAGGTATCACATTCAGGGATGGCCACCCTGTAACCTTACCCTCTTCCAAACTTCCCCATTTCTATCACAGGCACTCCCATCTTTCCAGTCCTATGGATGGGCAACCTAAGCATCCCCTTCAACTCCTTGTTCTCTTTCACCTCCGCCTAGAAAGTCACTTGTCAAAGCTTGCCATATCTTCAAATTGTCTCTCATCTGACTTCTCTTCCCTCTCACAGCCATCACCTCAGTTCAGACTCACTTTATCTCTTACCTAGATTATTGCAATAGTCCCATAATTGGTCTCCCTGACTCTTCTGCATCCTATGTACTGCTGCCAAAGTAATTTTCCTTAAATGTAGATCTTACCTTGGACTCCTCTACTTCATCAATTCCAGTGACTTAGTATAATATAAATTCCTTTGTTCAGTGCCTAAAGCCCTTTACAACCTGGCCCTAAGTAATCTTTCCAGCCCTATTGGATATTGTTCTCTCTCTTTCATTTGACAATCCAGCTAAACTGGTCTTATCTCTGTTCTTCACATAACATCTATTTCCCACTTCTGTGTGTTTGAACTGGTCATGCCTAGAATGCATGCTCTCCTTAACTGTACTTCAGAGAACCCCTCTCTCCTTTACAATGCAGTTCTGGCACCACTTATATAAAGCCTTTCTGTCCTCTACTTTGAGTGTTCTCCCTCCCTAACTTGTATTTCAGTATTTTGTATATATTTGTATTTATTCACTTTATATTTGTACTTATTCATTATTTATATTTATAAGGATGATTCTGGACTTAGTCTTCAATTTAGGAGGGATATATGTGTATATATATATATATATATACACATATATATACAACACAAAATGTTATTGTGGATTGGAGTGTAAACAACGCAAGACTGGAAAGCAAGAGACCAAGGTTTTTGTACTGATTTCACCATTAATTACTCATGGGGGTTTGGACCAGGAATACGCAATGAATGTTTAACAACTGGCTCTATGGAGAGAAAAAATGTACTCAGGAAACACTTTTTAACTTAATCTGCATTAACATTTTCTCCATCACTTTCTTAAGTCCAGACAATCAACAAAATAATGAATCAAGCTTTGATGTGTAGGTTTGCCTATTTCTGGGGTGTAAATGTTCACACTGAAAATTTAACATCTTGCATTTAGTCTTTCGAATAGTCTATTTGTGCTTTAGTGTGACCAGTGGATCCAGAGCTGGCCTGTTTTGTGAGAGAGGAAAAGATGACCAGACAGAAGGCCCCATGATAGGACTTCTTTGAGCATGGCCTAGGTCACATGCTGGCTTACCTTATGCCTCTAGCTTTGGGTTGGGCTGGGAAGCTTTAGAAAACAATTTTTCATTTGAGCAATCCCTTTGACAGCTTGTTCTTACTGAATGCCCTGGCTGGGCAATCCCAACTTAAGCATCCCATTTCCCCTCTCAGTTGTTAGTATGTGGAATGTATCTTCTCATACTGTCTCCATCCCTCCCAGAACAATCTTCAGACAAGCACTATTGTTGCTTCTCTTTGGGAACCAATCAGCTTTGTCACCAGAAGTGTGAGCATACTGCCAGTGAGAGCCTCCACTCAGCTGCCAAGGTAGTTTTCCTAAAGAGTAGGTCTGAACACATCACCCATCTCCTCAAGGAGCTTCAGTACTTCCCTATTACCTCCAGGATCAAATACAAAATCCCCAGTTTGGTATTTAAAGCTCTTCATAATCTGACACCTTCTTTCCTCCCTTCTTCCCTTCCCTTCCTCCCTCCCTCCCTTCCTTCCTTCCTTCCTCTCTCCCTCCCTCCCTCTCTTTCTTTCTTTCTTTCTTTCTTTCTTTCTTTCTTTCTTTCTTTCTTTCTTTCTTTCTTTCTTTCTTTCTTTCTTTCTTTCTTTCTTTCTTTCTTTCTTTCCTCTTTCTTCCTTCCTTCCTTCCTTTTCACACTTCATTCCCCTCCATTCCTTCTATGATTCAGCTACATTGGCCAACTTGCATTTCCTCACATGTTGTCCCCCCATGCTTGGGATGCTCTGCCCCCCATCTCCCTAGCCTCTCTCATGACTCAACTTGAAGGGCACCTTCTACAAGAGGCCTTTCATGATTTCTGCCAGATGCTAATGTCTCCCCTTAAGATTGCCCTACAACTACATGTATAAATCTTGCTCATACCTAGCTATTGACTTCCCTTTGTGGATGGGGCTGGTTTGGGGCTTTATTTGTGTCCTTACTTAGCACTGTGCCTGATACACAGTAAGCTTAATAGGTGCTTGTTAACTAACTGAGCAAACAATACTAAATTTACAAATGATAAACTACAATCTAAGGCTTGAATTTTAGGCTTAGGATTACCAACAGGAGCACCCAAACCCAGAGTCAACATTTTCTGCTCCCACATCACATCCCAATACCTACTGTTGGACAGCCCTTCTCCAGGAATGAGGGGACTGAGTTCATTTTTGAAGGATCAGTAGTGTGGCTCTGGGCCAAGGGTTCATAACTTGGGGTCCATGTACTAGATTTCAGGGGGTCTGCGAATTTGAAACTTTTAATATTTTGATAACTATATTCTAGTATAATTGGTTTCCTTTGTAATTCTATGTATTTTTATGCATTTAAAAACATTATTCTGAGAAGAGATCTATTTATAGACTTCACCAGACTGACTGAGAAAGGGGTCTATAATACAGAAAAAGCTAAGAATTCCAGCTCTAAGACAAATCTATGGACCCATCATTATCCCTGAGACACTCTCTGTTAAAAAATGTCTAGACTCTGCAATGTCATAAGACCAAAACTCAGACTCTCTTTCAGAGAATTATTAGCCAGAGCCACATAAAACAAAAACTGATAGTATTATAAAGCAGAGTCAAACTCACTGCAACTAAGTTTCTATGAGTTACCCAGTTATTCCTATCTGTTCTCCCACAGTGAATTACCCCCCCCTTCTCTCTATCACACACACACACACACACACACACACACACACACACACACATACACACACACACACCACACACACAGGCTGACTTGACATCCATCCACCAATGCTTATCACGTTGCTGACTCCACCTAAATACCCTCTCCTCTCTAACCCAGGGGCAGGAAAAAGTTCCTGGAGCTCCCGTCCCACGTGCAGCCCCAGTTGTACTTCTCCATCTCCCTGCATCTCTTGCTAACCTCACACGTCCTTACTTCCTGAACAATTAAGGTACCATTTCTTGTCCAAATCTCTCAACTTTAAGACTCTTAAATCCTAAAGCATTCATTTTGTACAGAGAGTGATCTCAGCGTCAGGACCTGTGGCAAGATTTTCTTCACAATGGGCTCCCCTCACATTTTGTTTCCAGTCTCACTGACCTGACTAAAAATATCCAGGTGATTAGAACAGCTGATGACGATGGTAACAACAATAATAAAGCATTTGAAAATAGGAGAGATAATGCAAGATTAGAGAAGGGCAAATCTTATGATTTTAAAAATGGGAAGAGTCTACAAATTGCAGGCCAGTGACCTTGACTTCAATTCCTGGGGCAATTCTCAGACAAATCAGCAACTATAGGGATAGTGAAGACCAGAAAGGGAAGCAGTAATTGCAAAGAGTCAGTGGTTTCATCAGCAACAGGCAATACTAGACTAACTTCATCTCCTTTTTGGAGTGGATTACAAACCTAGTAGAAGAGAAAAATGTTGTGCATACAATTTAATCTAGATTTTTTAAAAAAGTATTTGATAAGGGGCAGTTAGGTGACTCGGTGGATAGAGCACTAGCCTGAGAGTCAGGAGGACCTGAGTTCAAATCCGGCCTCAGATACATGATACTTACTGGCTGTGTGATCCTAGGCACGTCACTTAACCCCGATTGCCTCACCCAAAAAAAAAAAGTATTTGATGAAGTATTTTATACTATTCTTGTGAAGAAGATAGAAATGATAGAACAAAAATTACTAATAGAGTTGATGCCCAAGATAAGTATGAAGATACAAAAAGACCACCTAGTTATCCATGGTGTTTTCAATACATGTGGCCCAGATGAATTACGTCCTTAGGTCCTGAAAGAATTGACAGATATGATTGCTGAGCCACTGTCACTGATGTTTGAAAGATCATGGAAACTTGGGGAGCTCCCACAAGGTTGGAGAAAGGTAAATGTCCCAACTTTCAAAAAAGAGAAGAGAGAACAGAGCCTGCAAAGTGTAAACTTGACTTTTATTCCTGGGAAAATTCTAAGTAGGGAGCATTAAGAAGATAGTTGATAAACATCTCAGAAAGGAAAGGGCAGTGGCAAAGAGCCAGCATGACCAAATCAAAAATAGTCATGCCAGACCAACCTCATTTCCTTTTTGGACAGGATTACTAACCTAGTAGATTAGGGGAATGCTGTAGATATAATTAGACTAGATTTTAGCTGAAACACTTCATAAAATATCTCATATAATTCTTTGGTGAAGATGGCCAGACTCAAAGGGTAGTTGTTAACGGATCAATATCAGCAAGTTAGGGGGTCTTCAGTGGGTCATCCATTACCTACATTTGGTCCATTTTTATGAATGAGTTATATAAAAGTGAAGATGGCATGTCCATCTGCTATAGAAATAACACTAAATTGGGATGAATGATTACCATAATAGACGAGAGGATCAGGATTCAGAAAGCTCTTGACAACCTAGATCATTGGACTGAACCTAATAAGATAGCAATAAAAATAACTATATATAGTACCTACTATGTGCCAGGCAGCTGTCCTAACTGCTTTGCAAATAATATCTCATATGATCTTTACAACAATCCTACAAAATGGATGCTGTTATTGCTCCTCATTTTACAGATAAGGAAACTGATACAAACACGTTAAGTGACTTGCCCAGGGTCACACAGCTAGGAAGTATCTGAGGCTGAATTTGAAATCAGATCTTCCTGACTCTCAGCAGAGCACTCTACCCACTGTGCCACTCAGCTGCCTTAAAGAAATTAACAGGATTAAGTGTAAAGTCTTACACTTAAATACAAAAAAGGAAAGAAAGAAAAGAAAAAGAAAAAAAAGAATTAACTTCACAAGCATAAAATGGAAGAAACCTGGTTAAAAATAGTTTTTATGAAAAAGTTCTGGGGGTTTCAGTAGGCTACAAGCTCAATATGAGGCAGCAGTATGATATGGCAGCTAAAAAAACAGCTAATTTAACCTTGGGCTCCATTAAGAATGACATAGTTTAAGGAATAGATGGATGAAAATCCCATTATATTCTGTCCTCATCAACCCTCACCTGGAATATTGTGTTCAGTTCAGGGGCCCGCCATTTTAGAAGGACATTGACAAGCTAGACAGTGTCCAGGGAAGGGCAAACAGAAAAGTGAAGGGCTTTGAGTCTATGTCATCTGAGGATTGGTTGAAAGAACTGAAAGACTAATTAGCCTAGAAACACAAAGACACGGCCTTTCACATGGGAGAGGGATCAGATTTATTCTGCTTGGCCCCAGACAGCAGAACCTGGAGCAATAGGTGGAAGTTTTGAAGAGGAAAATTTAGACTTAATGTTAGGGGAAAACTCTCTAACAAATAAAGCTATGCAAAAGTGGAATGGGCAGCCTTGAGAAGAGGTGGGTTTTCCTACCTTGAAGGTCTTCAAAGAGATGCTGAAAGACCACTTACCAGGTAAGTTTTATAGGGGATTCCTTTCAAATATGAGTAGGGCTAGATGGCCCCTGAGGTTCTGTCCAACTCTCAAACCTCCGTGACCCTGGACAGCTCTTTAACGAGCGCAGCGTCCTTTAAACTGGTCATCTCTTCTGATCCTGGCAACATTTAGTTAGGTGCTACTATCATGTCCATTTTATACATGAAGAAACGCAGGCTCAGGGAAATTAAGTGACTTGGTCTAGATCACACAGTCAATAAGTGTTTGAGGCAGGATTTGAACACAGGTCTTCCTGGCTCCAAATCCATCTATTCCACCATTACCATGGCACAGATGAAACCGTAGAGTCAGGTTTCATGTTCAGGCCACTAAAGGAGAGATAGCAGGAGATACTCTTTCCATACCACTGTGAGGCCTGAATTATGAATTCTCAGGACCTTTAGATACTTTAATTGATCCATGATGTCAGTAGTACAGATGGCCATTGAGCCATACCTTCTTATCTGGTTAGAGTCTTATAGCTTACATTCCATAAAATCTTCATAGAGAAGCTAGAAGAAGGATGACATAGTAAATAAAGTGGTAGGCCAAGAGTTAGAAAGGGTTCAGTTTTCTCATTTGTAAATAGGAGACAATAATACTTGTAGTACCTAGCTTATGAGGTTCTAGTGAGGATTTTAAGAGACAATGTATGTAAAACACTGTACAAATATTAGTTGCCATTATTATTGTGTGCCGTGTGCTGGGGCCTCCTTCTGATTCTTTTCAAATTTCAAGGCTATTAGTCCAGTACTTAGTTTACCTATCTCAGTTAACTATCTTAGTTTACCTTTTTAAAAAAATATCATTTCTGGGACCAAAGCTATCCTTGGCAATAGGTTTTAGTTGGCTTACATTTTCTATTCATCTTTTCTCTGCCCTTTGGCAATGATGTAATTTAGATTGCTTCTGAGTTTTTGAGGATATGTGATTCTTTGTCCTTCAACATCAATGGAAAAATAATGGTGTTCAAAAATGGACTTTTATTTCTCAATAGATAATTAGTGTTCAATTATCAATAGATAAACCGTGTTCAAAATATGAATTGGGAAATATTAACTATCATATGAAAAACTCCTTCCAGATCACAAATCATGAGAAAAGCAAATCAAAACAGCTCGTTTTACACTCAGAAATATGGGCACAGAGGATGAAACATTTAAATAGTTAATGTTGGAGGGGTTGTGGAAAGACAGGCACACCAATACACTGTTGGTTGAGCTGTGAAGTGGTCCAACCATTCTGAAAAGCAATTTAGAATTATGCTTTTTAGAAAAGTGACAAAATGTGATTAAACCTTGACCCATAGATCCCATTGCTTGGGCATATACTTCAAAGGAGTCAAAGACAAAAAGAAAAGTCCCAACTACACTGACTATGTATATATGTAAGTATGTGTGTGTGTATGTATGTATCTATCTACCTATCTATACATATATATATATCACATCACTTTTTTGTAGTAGCAAAGAAAGTAGGTTAACATTTACTAGCTGTGTGACCCTTGGCAAGACACTTAACCCCATTGCCTAACCAAAAAAAGAAAAAAGAAAAGAAAGAAAGAAAGTAGGTGCCCACTGATTAGAGAATGGCTAACCAAATTATGGTACATGAATGAAGTACTATTACTACACTATAAGAAATGACAAATAGGAAGAATTCAGCGAAACATGGGAGACATAAGAATTAGTGTAAAGTAAGGAGAATCAAGAAAACAATACACACAGTAACTGACAAATCCAAGGGAAAGAACAGAAAAAAAATGAAATTGAAAACTGTGTAATATAATAACCAAGCTTGACCCTGGAAAGGAATTGAGAAAGTATACCTTCTCTCTTCTTTGCAGAGGTGGAGGACTATGGGAATGAGACATGATATGCCATCAGTTATGGTTAACATGTCATTTTACTGGTTTTGCTGAACTGCTTTTTTCCCCATTCATTGCTATTCTCTGTTACAAAGAATTGCTCCCTGGGTTAGGAAGTAGAAAGATTTTTTTAAATAAAGGTGATATAATGATAATATCTATCAATAATTTTTTAGAATAATGGGCTTTTGTGTTAGGAAACTGTTTGAGATCGTGACAAACACTGCCTAGCTTCACAAATGAAATCCAGCTCAATCTCTTCCTTCCATTCTATTTTGCCCACTCATTGTCCTTCTGTAGAATCTGACTTAGAATCTTTCAAAAGACAAAAATCTAGGGAGGCATTGAGTCCATCCTAATAAAAATATCTGACATTCACAGAGAGCCTTAACATTTACAAAGCACTTTACACACATTATTTCATTTGACCCTCATGACTACAACTCTCTGGGGGTGAGGACCACTATTATTTCCCTTTTGCAGATGAACAGAGTGAGACATTGAGAAGTTAGGTTACTTCTCAAGTCCAAGGTTATAAGATCACACACAGCTGGAAGAAACTCCGGAGGCCATCTAACCCAACCCCCTCACTTGACTAATGAGGAAAGGGAGGTCTAAGAAGCTTAAATGATCTGCCCTAGATCACACAGGTACTCAAAAGGCAGGATTTGAACCTAGGTCTTCTGATTCCAGATTCAGTGTTTTTCCCCCCTTATCCTTGTTGCATCCTGGTAAGAGCTGTGCAATGAAATGTGAGTTCACTTACAGACAGTGAATTCAAAACCAGTTTCAGACACTTAGAAACTTGTATGACCCTGAGCAAGTTCCTTAGCTTGTTTGCCTCAATTTTCTCATCTGTAAAATGAGAATAATAATAACACCTACTACCCAAGGTTTTCTGTGAGGATAAAAGTGAGAAAATATTTGTAAAAACATGCAAAACCTTAAAGCTATATGAATGCTGGCTATTATTATTATTATTATTTTAGGCAGAATTTTAAACTCAGTTGTTCTGACTCCAAGTACAGGACTCTATTATCCAGTATGCCACATTGCCTCTCACGACAAAGATTGTACCTTTAAATTTGTTGTTGTTGTTGAGTCATTTCAGTTGTGTCTCACTCTTCATGACCCCATTTGAGGTTTTCTTGGCAAAGATACTAGAGCAGTTTGCCATTTCCTTCTCCAGCCCATTTTACATATAAGGAAACTGAGGCAAATGAGGTAAATGACTTTCCCAGGGTCACATAGCTAGTAAGTGTCTGAGGCCAGATTGAACTCAGGAAAATGAGTCTTCCTGACTGCAGGCCCCAAACTATCTACTGGGTCATCTAGCTGCCCCAGACCTTTTCAGAGGGTTCAGTTTTCTTTTTTTTTTTCACTGTATATGTATTCATTTAATGCAGAAGTATTTATTCAGAGCATAGCTATTTATAACAATAACCCCAGGTTCATATGGATCAGTATCATGGTAAAAAAATGAACTCAGAAATGATTTTTCCATCTATGGTTACTGAACTGGAGACCAGGGAGCCCAAGTGATAAAGCAACTTGTTCTGCTGAACAGTGTTTTCTTTTTTTTTTTTTTTAATTAATACATTTATTTATTTATTTTTAGTTTTCAACAGTCACTTTCATAAGATTTTGAGTTCCGAATTTTTTCCCCATCTCTCCCCTCTCCACACCCCAAGACAGTATGTAAATTAATATAGGCTCAACATATACATTCATATTAAATCTATTTTCACATTAGTTGTGTTGTAAACAAGAATTAGAACCTATGGGAGAAACCACAAGAAAGAAGAAACAAAAAAGAAAGAGAGAAAGCAAATAGTATGCTTCAATCTGTATTCAGATTCCATAGTTCTTTCTCTGGATGTGGATAGCATTTTCCATCATGAGTCTTTTGGAGTCATCTTAGATCCTTGCATTTCTGAGAAGAGCTAATTCTATCAAAGTTAGTCATCACACAACATAGCTGTTACTATGTACAACATTCTCCTGGTTCTGCTCACTTCACTCAGCATCAGTTCATACTAGTCTTTCCAGGTTTTTCTGAAGTCCTCCTGCTCATCATTTCTTATAGCACAATAGTATTCCTTTGCATTCATATGCCACAACTTGTTCAGCCATTCCCCAATTGATGGGCATCCTCTCAATTTCCAATTCTTTGCCACCATAGAAAGAGCTGCTACAAATATTTTTGTACATACAGGTCCTTTTCCCATTTGTATGATTTCTTTGGGATACAGCCCTAGAAGTGGTATTGTGGGGTCAAAGGGTATGCACAGTTTTGTAGCCCTTTGTGCACAGTTCCAAATTGCTCTCCAAAATAGTTGGATCAGTTCATAACTCCACCAGCAATGCATTAGTGTTCTAATTTTCCCACATCTTCTCCAGCATTTATCATTTTCCTGTTTTGTCACATTAGCCAATCTGATAGGTATGATGTGGTACCTCAGAGTTGTTTTGATTTTCATTTCTCTGATCAATAACGATTTACAGCATTTTTTCATATGACTATACATAGCTTTAATTTCTTACTCTGAAAACTGCCTGTTCATGTCCTTTGACCATATCAATTGGGGAATGACTTGTATTCTTATAAATTTGACCCAGTTCTCTATATATTTTATAAATGAGGCCTTTATCAGAGACACTGGTGCTAAATATTCTTTCCCACTTTTCTGCTTCCCTCCTAATCTTGGTTGCATTGGGTGCAGTTTTCTAATCTAGCTTTATACTCTGTGGGATTTCACACAAAACATTTTCTTTTCCTGCCTCAATTTCCCTAGTTATAAGATAGGGAAGATTAAAAGAGCCTTCTATTCTCACATTTTCAGGGTGGGAAATGACCTAGATATTACCTGGTAAAAAGCCCAAAGTGATGCTGAAGAAGATGCTTGATATGGTGATGCTAATTCTCCAACCTCAGCTAGGCAGACCACTGAGCCTTCAGACACTTCCTTCTCACTGAGGCTATTGGCAGACTCAGCTCCATATTCATTGCAATTAGGCCTGGACCTCATCCTAGGTTCCTAAGGGACAAGTGCGTCTTGAGGACCTAGCCCCTCACACCAGAACGTTGCGGGGATGCTTAGGTGCAACTCAATACCATTTGGAGACAGGGATCTCTTGCCCTCTGGAGACAGAGCAGATGCTAGGGGAGGAGAATCATGTTGGAATGAAGGACAGCATCGTAGGAAGAGACTTCTCTGGCACTCAGCCAGATCTTTGGGTTCTATAAGAAGGGGTGGAGGTCACTTAGGGAAGATTCAATTCAATTCATCAGACATTTATTTATAGGATCTCAAAGGCCATATTTGTTCAAACCCCAAGTAAATTAAATGATTTGCCCAAGGATACACAGCAAGTATGTACTGGCATGGCTACCTCCTAAGTAGTCCCCTCAGTGGATTCAATGAAAAAAGTGTCCCTGGGATGAACCAAGAGACCATTTCTGAGAGTAGTCTGGCAGGTAAAAGGCAAAGACTTTTCTTGTGTCCTTGGAATTCAAACTTTCTGGACAAGAGATGCCAGATCATAGGCTGACTGGTTAGAGGTAAACAGGAAAGGGGCTAATGAAATCACAGCAAAACTATCAGCCACATTAGCATTTGAGCTCCAGGGAATACATGGTAGAAGGGGGTGAAAAACAGACACTTCATTGTATTATTCATCTAGTCAAGAATTGTTTTTAGAGGGGCTAGGATGGGGAAGTGTTTCCCTTCTGAACAGTCAAACCACATCTTCCAACTTCTCCTGGAGGTCCATGGGATGTAGGTATATGTTTGGGATGGTGAGCTATGAGAAAACTACCCATTAAGAAGATTAGGCAATAGAGTTTGTAACCCTTTCCATTCTAGAGGTTTCCAAAGCCTGGAGCCAGTGAAGAAATCATTCATGAGATATTTATTTCATGACCTCATTCCCTCCTGCAGAGAGCTTTGGCCTTGGAATAGTGGATAGAAAATCTTCCCAAAAGAATGATGATGAACTGAACTTTGAAAGAAGTGGTAGAAGATCTACGAGAGAGACCTCAGGTGAGTCAGTCTCAGAATACTTTCATGAGCGCAGAATGAAAAAAGTAGAATTTCAGTGTGCATAGATGTCACAGCCTATCTGAATGGATAAGATGGAGTGGAGACTGCCCAGGGTTTGCCCTGCTTTATTTATGTAGCACCCAGGATACCCCTCATTCTGTACATCCAGTTAAATATCCCAAGATCAAGTATTTTGTGGGTTCAGAATCTTTTCCAAACCATACTTCCTAAGCTCCCATTGGTGTGTTTTGCTTTTGCTAGTCAGCCATAAGACACACTTAATTAGTAACAAAGGTATTTACCTAAAAAGTAATGTAACAACACTAACAACAGAACACCCCCCTATAAACTTTGAGTTCACTCTTCCACAAATATACACATTCAGAGAGAAAAGTGAACCTTCATTGTAATCATGAATGGCATATCCATAAGAGCGGAACACATGTGGTCAGGAAACCTTCTTGAAGAGTCATACCTTGTGGGAAAATGTGTTACCAGGGCACATAAATGGATGGACAACTCACACCTTTGATGATGCTAAGCTGATATCTTCTACTGATGTACACACACACAGTGCCTGAAACATAGTAGGTGCTTAAGAAACTATTACTGATTGATTTATGTAATTGCGCTGTTCTCTGCCGGACCTATGGACCTTCTCTCTTTCAGGTATTGCTCTCCACTGTCTTCAGGCTCACATAATACTTTGTCCAATGTTGACTATGAATACTGTGTTTAGTAAGCCTGTCCTTTGAAGGAAGGACTATTGCTCTGCTGATTGACTGATTGTTTGTTCTTTGTTTCGAAGAGCACCAATGATAGCATGAGGTGATGTCTTAACTTGAGCATGAATTGGATTCAAGTGAGGTAGAGTTGCACAAAATTGTCAGCCTCACTCTCCCGGAGTCATTGAAGTCCAGCAGCAAGACAAAAGTTAGGACAACTGACAATGGCCTGGGATGCAGTGGACGACCTTGGCATCTTCAATGTCTGACCAACCTCTAAGTGCTCCACAATGCCTTCTTTAGCCACGTTCATGGCCATTCGAACGAATTGTTCTTATCCACCCATTCTGCTGGGAGATACGTTCACAAACTTGGATAGACATCCTCCTACCCCATTGATAGGTTTGAGGTTACCCTCAACTTGGTCCAGCCTGTCTGCTGAGATGGTTTTACTGGGATGTGACCACTGCCCATACTATAACTTCTTGGAGCCATAGGTGAGAGTTGGGTGAAGGTGGACACCAAAGATGAATGAGCAGCCCTGAAAAGTCCTCACACCAGAGGTGCTAGTCCTCTCTGAACACCCAATAATGAGAAGAGTTCTGCGCTGTAGAAAAGAAGCTATCGCTTCCTCAGTCTGCCCTTTCACCCTTCTTCATTCAGTTGTGCCTGAGACATAGTAGGAAGTTTCATTGTTTCTATGGCCTCCATCTACTACTGGTGTGGTGATTATTAAAACTTCAAAAGAAAGGCTACAATTTTCCTTATCCAATGCACTTGGCCAATAGCTGTAAGGCTTTTTTCAACTCTTTTCAATCAGTTTTCCCAGTCAAAAGTTATGAAGTTCTTCTTTTCTTAACCCAGCTGCACCAGAAGAAAAAGAGGACTAGATTGAGATCAATCAGATCTCTTCTTTAACTCCTCTTAATACTCTTCTCTTTGACTGTCTAGTCTCTTAGTTCAAATGAAAACATAACTCATGGTCAGAAAAGCTTTTGTATTCCTAAATCTTATCATACCTTTTTGAATACAGTAAATATCTCTAGGGCTCTCTCTAGTCCCTCAAACAGAAAGGGAGCTGAGTGATATTTTGGTAAGGAAACTATTTTAATCTCCTCCTATCAGTTCTATGCAAATAGCAATGACTGTTCCAGACAAATAAAACTGAAAGACTGATGACTTTTGTCCCACTTAATTTAATGACACAAACCAGAAACCATGACACACAGAGACTAAATCTCCATAGTCTCTGTGTTACCAGAGCCTGGTCATTCCCAGATCTTTCTACATCTACATCAAAGTTGACTCATAAGATGGAACTTTGGGCTCTTTTTCTATTCAAATACATTCATAAGTAAAATGCATAACCCTCAATGGCAACATATTTGAAGAAAACAAAAAAAATTAGTTATACTAAAATTTTTGAGAGTCAGCATGGCCTAGAGGATAAAGAGTTGGCCTTTAAGGCAGAAGGACCTAGGTTCAATTTCTACTTTTGACACATACTGGCTATATGATTCTGAGTAAGTCACTTAGTCTTTGTGTGCCCTAAACAACTCTCTAATGATGTAAATTGTTGAAAAGGTGCTGACCTGAATATGCTCTGAGGAATGGACCCACATTGACCAGTCCCCTATTACAATTATACTGTGTGTTTTTAATTATTATGAAACTTGAATCTCAAAAGTCTTCCTTATCCTCCCCTTTAACTGCCACTACCCTCTTCCTTCCTCTTTTCCACATTTTTATCTTTTTCTTGCCTCTTCCATGCCAGGCTAATAAAATCCAATCCAATAAATATTTATTAATTGGCAAGTATATGGAAGGCACTTAGAAGGAATTTCTTTGCTTGGAAGTTATCTATATCAATGAAATAATATGTCCGGTTCCTATCCCTATCCCTCTGAAAAGGTTTACTCCATTCACCTGCTTCCTCATCTCCAGCAGCTAGAAAAAAGTCTCAGAAGGAGGCTGGAGGCAGAGTATGATGGTATCTGTGGATCTGGCACTGAAGGAGTTAACACCTACAGAGTCAGCCTTCTTTGTATCTGCAGAGAACAGACACTCAGAGTGACTAATATTTTGCCCACTCGTTTCTTTCTTGTTCTTTACTATGTGCAAAGGTTGAAGTCATCAATGAATGATGCAGCTGGTATAAATGGATCCCCTACTAAAGGCTTGCATGTTATTAGAAGATGTAATAATGCCCTTCCTAATATGGACAGCAAGCATTGTAACAGGACTAATAGCAAACACTCTAAGAATTAATGTGAATGAATAAGCACATCCCGCTCACCACCAGAGTACCAAGAGGAACATGGTGTAGCAGTTGCCTTCTGTGATAATAGGAACAGAAATATTATCTGTTCTCAGTCTCAAAGGTTTCACTTCTACCTAGAGTCAACTCCCTTGGATTAGATCTTTCTGACTGAGGGAGACTAGACCAGAAAATGTGAACACTCAATCTGACCAATTAATGCTGCCAGGAAAAACAACCAAACACAGCCGCCCACTCACCCTGTGAAGCATGGCACGTAGAATAAAAACTCCATGAATGCAAGGATTTTTTTGTCTTTTTATTCCCAATGACTAGTCTAATGTCTTGCATAGAGTTGACATTTAATAAATGCTTGTTGGATTAGATTGAATTCAAATGGCATGGGAGACAGAAGAGACAATAATGAATAAAAGTGGAGAAATGTGGAAGAGGGTTGTGGAAGTTAGAGGTGAGGATTGGGGGAGGCTTTTCAGATTCCAGATTCACAATAACTACAATCATACAGCATATACATGTATCGGGGGACTGGCTGTTGAAGACCTAGTCCTGGGAGCATACGCATGGAACCCACACGGATATCTGGCAACCTTGTTTCTGGGAATTCATGATGAGGTACAAGGGAGAAGCTCAGCTCTCCCGTTTAGAAGTTGTCTTTCTGTTTGATTCCTGCATGGTGATGAAAAGGACTTTTGATTGGCTGCTGAGTCAAAACAGAGTGTGTGGACAAAAAGCACTGGCCAGCCAAATCAATCTTTCTTTCCCTGGCTGTATTCAAGTGATGAGAATGAAATACTGTGTCGGAGTGAAGAGAGAAGTCTTGGTCTTTTATCTTCTTCCCTCCCTCTGCCGTGTGGCCCATAAATAGATGGTTCTGCCATTGCTTCTATCTTTGTCTCTTCTATCTCCCGTGCCAGTCTCATTCAACTTATGATGTGGGTATCTTATCCATTCTTGGTTTGCCTATGTTTTCCTGCTCACAGGTGAAGGAATATTAGAGAT
Organism: Vombatus ursinus; assembly: GCF_900497805.2. Lineage (NCBI taxonomy): Eukaryota > Metazoa > Chordata > Mammalia > Diprotodontia > Vombatidae > Vombatus > Vombatus ursinus. The sequence goes on from NW_020948840.1 coordinate 15,738,756, forward strand.
AGAACATGCCAGGCTACAATCTTGCGGGCTTTGAAAGATCAGGAGAACCCCCAGGGGTCCAGGAACTGGAGTCCATACCAGAGTTTGCTGGCCCCTAAGCCTGGTAAGGCACCTTTGCAATATCAAGGAGTGACCTGCTTGATCCAGCTGTGAATCTACCTCCCCACACCCCCAACCCCAGACAAGACTATTTCCATTTCACAAGAGAGTGACGTATCTAGTGGCTATGCCTCATTTGGAAATAAATATGATAGTCTAAATGACTTCTAGCTACCGGTTTAAGTTTGAGCTCAATGTCCCAGGGACTAAGGTAATAGATAACAGAGTGTGCCTCCAGTTCAGGACAGATATTTCTATACTTTGATTTTATATTTTTCAGTAATTAGCCCTTTGTGAAAGCTAATTGATGTTAATTGCTTAAAGGATATTCAGGCACTAGTCAGTGGGTCAATCAATGACATAAAAGAGCTATTAGGGGCAGCTAGGTGGCGCAGTGGATAGAACACCAGTCCTGGAGTCAGGAGGACCTGAGTTCAAATGTGGTCTCAGACCAGACACTTGATACTTACTAACTGTGTGACCCTGGGCAAGTCACTTAACCCCAATTGCCTCACCGAAAAAAAGAAAAGAAAAGAAAAGAGCTAATAACTGGTAATGGCAATTGATTTTGCGGAGAAAAATGCTAGAATGGAGCTTTGATAGCTTTAGAAAAATCACCCCAACCTCTCAGAACTCTGTGAGGAAACACAGACACCCCACTAAGGATTTGATTTACTGAGTGAGTGGGAGTTTGGATAAGGACTTCCTGGGTCAATCAATCAATCAACATTTATTTATTAAGGGCTTACATTGTAACAGGCACTATACTAAACTCTGGGGATACAAAAAAGAAAGAAAAATTCCTGCCCTCAAGGAGTTTACAATCTAATGGGGGAGATAACATACAAAAAGATATACAAAGCAAGCTACATACAGGATAAATAGGAAATAATTAACTGAGGGCTATATATGAGAACACCACCATAGTTCTTCTGATTATCAAAGCAAATACATCTTAGCACAACATATCTAGTTTTAAGATTGGACATGGGTATGAAAGGTGAATAACGACACAAGATAATGCTGACTAAATGCTAAATGAGTGGCCTAAGCTTTAGGTGCTTCAGGAATCAGCATTGGCTTTCTGTGGGACCCCTTCTGATCTTCCTCTTCAAATGGGAGAAATGTCCATTGTTCTTGTTCAGTCATTTCAGTTGTGTTTGACTCTTTGTGAACCAATTTGGGGTTTTCTTGACAAAGATATTGGAGTGATTTGCTACTTCCTTCTCCAGCTCATTTTACAGATAAGGAAACTGAGACAAACAGGGTTAAGTGACTTGCCCAGGGTCACACAATTAGTAAGTAGCTGAGGCTGGATTTGAACTCATGAAGATGAATCTTTCTGATTCCAGACCTGGCACTCTATGCACTGTGTCACCTAGCTACCCATGCCCATCCACCCACCCCCTGCAAATTCTCACCTAAAGAAACATTGCTCCATCTAGAACCAGGTGTCTTGACTCCACCTAGGACCAGGCTCCTAGAAACCCAAATATCCCTCCTCTCTTTTCTACAGCTCCATCCTCAGAACAGCCTAGGTATGGAGGCAATACTCTAGGCCTTTTCTATCTACCTCACATGAAAACTTGCCAGCCTGTGACCTTTTTCCTCAGAACTCTACTACATGGTAAATAGGAAATCTGATTAATCTGGGCTAATATGCTAATGGGTATGAGTGTATTGATGATAATGATGACAAAATCCACATGTATGTAACGGCTTCAGAGTTAGTAAGTATTTTAGAAACATTATCTCACTTAATTATTGCAAGGAGCCTACCAGATAGGTGATGTGGTGGAAAGAATGCTGGTTCTAGAGTCAAAGGACTCTAGTGACGAGCCACTGCATGTCTCTTGACCTCAGTTTCTATCTCTGCAAAATGAGGAAGTCGGAACAGTGACCTCTGTGGTTCCTTCTAGCTCCAAATTCTATGACCTCAGACTTTACAGAAGAGGAAACTGAGGTTCAGAGAGATGAGGACGTTTATCCAAAGTCCAACAAATAGGTCAATATTGGGTATGGTATACCCTATGTTGGGTAAGGTATTTGGATTTGAACAGGAGGACTCTGGAAACAAAATGTCTTTACTTGAAAGAGTGATTTTGTTAACAGAAATTCAGGGCACAGGGAAGAAATTTTACTGTCTTTCAGATCACAACATATAGATAGCCCTCTGTTCTGCCTGACCCTTAATTTAGGGGGAGAGGGAGGAGGTTTAGAAAAAAAAAAAGGCTGTCTACAAAAAAGCACACACAGACAGGATATAGTCAATCGAGAAGTAGTTTACAGCAGAATTGTAGAAGACCAGGGTTTGAAATTTGTCTCTGACATACTAGCTGTGTGACCATGATCTCTTCAGTGGGAATTGGTGAGTGCATAACATGGCCCCACTATTTTCAGACAGCCCCAACCATGCTTTTACATTCCATTCTGGCCATTTTCTTGACTTCTTCCCTACCTGTGGCCATTGTACCCTCCAAACCTAGACCTTGCCATCTACTTCCTTCCCTGTGTTCTCCTCCCTAACCCCCATCCCACATATATACAAACTTTCTAGTTGGGGAGCCATAATCAAATAAGTACTTCCATTGTTACTGAAAAAAGATATGTCAGTCAACTCTTGTATCCTCCCACCATCCTAGTGCCTTCCCAAACTTCAATACTCTTCCTTGGACACCACTCACCCATAAGTATTACTTCCACTTATTGACTTACACAGCCTCCCTTTATATTTATATTCCAGTATTTAGTACAATGCTTGGCACATAGTAGGCACTTAATAAATGGGTTTTGTTTTTCTTTCATTCATTCATTCTTGAGAATAGTAATACTTATACAACTTTAAGAGGGACATAGGGATGCAATTAGCACAGAGACATCTCTGACCCTTCCTGTCCAGTGTTTCTAATGCCATCTTGCTACATATTTGGACCTCAATGTAATTTGAACAGCCTGACACTGGGTACCAGGAGGGACGGTGGAGTTGGAAAGATGAATGGAAAGGGTTATGTTTTTCTCTAACCTCAGAAAGACTCAGTAGAAATTTCTGACCATGTGGGGAGTGGAGTACTCTGCTTATACTCTTAGGTAAGGAAGAAGCAAATGAAATTCTATCACCTTAACTCAGCTAGGAATGAGGAACAGAAACTTTTGTTTAAAAAAGGAATGGCAGGAGGTCTTTACAACCATCTTCTAAAGGACCCTTTTGTGTGTTGCCAAACTTGAACGTTGGAGTTGGCTCAGATTGCCTTGTGAGAGTCAATTGTTTGTTACATTTTTAGTGTGAGTAGTTATACCTTGGAAATTGGCAAATGCGACAAATCAGGGCTTGATTTTTTTGTTATGTTGATTTCTAGTCCTAAGGAAGTGATAGAGAATGTTAATAATGCAAATTAAACTTAAAAGTGTGTATTTTGTACTTTTTTTTCCAGAGAGCTAGTTGTTAAACACTTACCAGCACACTCCTGCTTGTAACTAACAAAAGAGGTGAAATATATAAACTAGAACCAGAAGCATATTGGACCTGGTTACCTTATTGTAAGAGTTGTAACACTTTGCTGAGGAACAGGAAGCAGATGGTCGTGTAATAAGATAGTGGATGCTAGGGAAAGGCTGCAGATAAAAGGATGAAGTAGCAACAATTGAGTAGTTCCTGGGCAAAGACAGGAATTGCAGAATGTGAGCTAGCAACATACCAAAAGCAATTCAAGCCAAGAGCTGTTAGTCCCCTAGCTGAGTAAGTAGTAAGGTAGAAAGCCACAAAGTAAAGGAGTAAACTTGGTCCTTATCCTTCTGTACTGTGAGCCATGAGTACCTTTCAGGTCACTGAAGGGCTATTGACTTGTAGCAACCCAGAGTCATTTTTCTCCTGCAGGTGGGAAGGATTCAACTGGGAATCAAGAGGAGTTACTGAAAGTCAGGAGTGCCAGGTTTTTACTGTCTTGGTCCTTTATAGGACCAAGGAAAACGAGGACACCTAGACAAGAATTAGAAACACATCAAATTCTAATGTTTCTGAAGATTGTTGTTGCTGTTTGTCCTTTGTTCTCAAAGAGGACCAATGATGTCAGGAAGATGACGTCTTGACTTGCAAATAAATTGGATTTAAGTGAGGCAGAGCTGTGCAAAGTCATCAGCCTCACTCTCTCCTCCAGAGTCATCGGAGTCCAGTGGCAAGACATAGGTCAGGACAACTGGTGATGGCCCCGGGTACAGGGGGAGATGTTGGCCTTTTTAAGCTAAAGTATTTCCCAGGTCTCAGTTTTTCTGAGGCAAAGTCCATTCAGTAATTAAAGGGTAGGTCAGAAATGAGGCAAAATATAGCCTAGTTTGCCTTCATAAAATAATCAGTCTGGGAGGGGAAGATCCTCAGAGTTTCAAATTCAAATGTTTCCCAATGGAATGTTATTCTTTGGGTAGGAACAGGAGCCATGTGAGAGCATTAATTATTTTAAACTTTCAAAATTGAAGCTGGCCCCTGTCTATCCAGAGATCTAGTCTGGTGCAAGTTACAACCGCCTATCCTACATATGTCAATGTTGTTATGAGGAAAATGCTTTGTAAATCTTAAAATGCTATAGAAATGTCATTTATATATATACATATATATTAATGTTTGTGAAAGAGAGAATGGTTGGGGTGAGGGGAGAGGACAGAACAATTTGCACTCATTGAAAAGTGGTAGATGTTATATTCCCATTTAAAATTGCCTTTCAGGTTTTAAGTTTGGGGATTAAATAACTTACTCAGAAGATGACCCAGACAGCTACTACTAACCCAGATAAGTGCCAATGTCTGGCAAAGTTGGAGTTGCCTTCTTCACTAGGAAAACCTCAGAACCGGATGTTGTGAAGGGGTCGGGGTGAACAGGTGGAGAGTTGGAGATGAGATAGAAAGGGGTGACTAGGGGGCACATAGCTAGCAGATCAGTACTTGCTGCACCTTTAAATCAATCCTTTGTCTTGGGGGAAAAACAACAAAGTACATTTTACTTTATACAAAAACTCTTCTCTTAAAAAAAAACTCTCTGCCTCCAGCTGTGAAATTGATGAATATTCTTACAGCCCCCTGAGGAGACTCTGCTGGCCAACTTCTTCGCTGTTTCAAAGGGGATGGGGGAAGGGGGTGAAGCGTGTAGTGTAATGCATGTGTGAATGAGAAGAGCGAGGAGAAGGGAGGATAACTGGGAGAGGAAAGGACAGTGAGAGGGGCGGGAGAAGAAAAAGGGGAGAGTGAAGGACAGACTGAAAAACTAGCAGGCAAACTAGGATAGAAAGAAGGAGAGATAGGAGTGGGGAGGGAGGGAGAAAGGGGGGGAGAGAGAGAGATACAGAGACAGAGAGAGAGACAGACAGAGAGACAGAGAGAGAGAGATTTTTTTTCTTTATTTTCTCCTCAAAATGATGCTGGAGGGTGGGGCAGAAATACATAAAGAAGGAAAGAATGTGAATGAGTATAGTAAACATAGTAAATATATTATATTTGGGTCCCACGGAATTTTTCTCCCACTCCCTGACCTTCAGAGTACAAATCCCACAAATACTGACACCATTTCAGTGCTCTATCATGAATAAAATTTTTCATTTAAAAAAAAAGGCATATGGGTGAGTTAGTTTTGTGCTACTATCATTGTGGCAATTGACATATTAATAATATATTTATAAGCCATCATTTCATGCTGTAAAATACAAGGCTGTACAAAACTACAATTTGTAGAATTGTATCAAAACAACATGTGTGGGGCAGCTAGGTGGTGCAGTGGATAGAGCACCGGCCCTGACGTCAGAAGGACCTGAGTTCAAATCCGGCCTCAGACCAAACACTTGACACTTACTAGCTGTGTGACCCTGGGCAAGTCACTTAACCCCAATTGCCTAAAAAAACAAAAAAAAAACAAACATGTATTACACATAGTTTGGTGAAATATTTTCTTCATATTTGAGAAATGCTGTCATAATCTAGAACACTAAAAACCTTTGCCTACTTACCCCTCTGAGTCGGATAAAGGTATTTGGGGAGAATTCACAGCAAGTTCTGAAAAAGGAGAAATATGAGAGCCCAAGCTGTATTCACTTTCCTATTCACCCCACCAACAGCCTAGTGTCCAGGTAACACCTTAGGTATCATATAATGGAAGAGCTGGAAGGGAAGTTCAAGACCTAGTCCAAGCCTCTCATTTTACAAATGAGGAAACTGAGACCCAGAGTAGTTAAGACTAGTTAGTGGCAGACATAGGACTAAAACCCTGGTCTCTTGACTTCTGGCATAATGTTCTTGTATGACCAGGTCTAGATTACTGTAAATAATGAGTCCATCAAAGTCAGCACTTCTTTGAAGTGCACTATTTGAAGTTATAATTGTGTAAAATATGGTCATCGGTTCCAGCCCAATGGAAATATACAGTGCGAAACCATGTCATGAGACTGATCATACACACTGATGGGGGCCTAGCTGTAGTAAATGACAACAAAATGCAAATCAGAGATTCCTGGGCTATAGTGACTTGCTGAGGCACCTTGGAAAAGACCTTCTTATGCCGGTAACTTTATTGCTTCCCTTATAAAATGAGAGAGGGTGATAACCTCAGCTGTACCTACTGATCTCCCTGGCTTTTCTTCAAGTCCCAACTAAACTATAGGAAGCCTTTCCCAACTCCTCTTAATTCTAATGCCTTCCCTTTCTATTAATTATTTTCTATTTATCTGTATATAGCTTGTTTATACATATTTGTTTCTCTCTCCTGTTAGATTGTGAATTCCATATGTCATTGCAGAAAGTGTCTTTTGCCTCTCTTTGTATCCCCAGGTCTTACTTAGCACAGTGCCCAGCAAACAGTAGGTGATTAATAAATGTTTATAGATTGATTGATAGTGGAAACAGCACCAGATCTGTAGACAGAAGACAGGTTCAAATCTCGGCTCCATTACTGCCAATGTGAACTTGGGAAAAAAATCAATTAACCTCTCCTGGCCTCACTATCTTTATCTGTAAAATGCAGAGATTTGTCTGTTATTGCTCTAGCTCCTAAAGAAAGGGTGTTACAGAAGCTCAAAGTTTTCCTGGGAAGGGTGTTGCCCTAAAATGTTTAGTATCATCCTTTAGGTCCAGCTTACATGCTACCTTTGTCCAGGAAGGCTTTTCTGGTTTTCCCAGCTGAAAGAAATCTCTTTCTTCTCTGAACTCCCAAAGATAACACATTGTACCACCATAATTGAGCTTTCACCTTCTATTTTGTATTGTAGTTTCTTGTGTACCTATCTTCTCTCCCTTAGTTGCAAGTTCCTTGAGGTTAAGGGCTATATGATTAGTGATGTGAAGTTAAATATTTAACAACTCCAAAAGAAAAAAAAACATAAACATGAAATACTTTTAAGTTTAATCTGAATTATTAAAATTTTCTCCCTCAGTTTCTTGGGATTAGAGTAGACTATCAACAAAACTATAAATCAAGCCCTAATTTGTGGCATTTGCTAAATTCTAAGATGTAAGTGCTCATACTAATAATTTAATAATCAGCTTTCTTGAGCTAGTAGGAGCTGGATTAGCATACCCTACATCTTATTAACTCATGCAGTCCCCAAAACTGCTAACATCATGCTCTTCATGTAGTCTAGACATTCAATAAATCTTTGTTTTTCTGAATAATGAATGAATGAATGAATGATCAGGTGAAATAGTAAGATGCAAAATGATCATGAAGACTGCATTCATTCATTCATTCATCCATTCAACAAGCAATTATTAAGTCCTTATTATGTTCAATTAACTTTCTTTGGTACCTGGCTATGGGAATTTCATGGCAAGAGGAAAAGAAGGTACTTTGGATAGAACCAAGTAGTATAGGAAAAGATCAGTCGGGGAACACAGTGTAAAACCATGAAATTGGGATCAAATGATCTGGGTTTAAATCCTGTCTTTGTCACTTACTACCTATGTGATGTTGAGCAAGTCTCAATCTCTCTGAGCATTGGTTTCCTCATCTGTAAAATGAGGGCATTGAACTAAATGGCCTCTGAGGTCCTTTCTGGTCCTCAACCTATGATCCTTTGATTTATGATCTCAAGTCACAAAGGACTCAAACCAAAATATAAAATATGGACAGATAAGGGTCTCTTCTATATAGGGGAGGCCTTAGGACCTCTCAGATAGTCCTAGAATAAGCTGCGGCAAAAGAGAAGCAAGGGAACATTGGCCTTCCGTAACAATCCTATACAATGTTAACCCAGACTTAGAACTTATTGTCCCAGTTTAAAGCAAATGTCTGTCCCTTCCCCTCCCCACAACCATTCTCTTCCATATACCAAGAGTAAGACCAAGCCAAATGACCTCTGCTTGACGGGTCAGGAAGATTGAAATCTGCCAGGCCAGGGAATGGTAGGTACATTTACTGGTAGGACTCCCAGGGTTTGATGTTCTCCAAGTACTATATGGCATTACCAGGGATTGAGGTATAAATGTTGGTGTTGGGCTCAGCAGATGGCTGCTCCATTTATCTCTACCTCTTCTTCCCTCCCCAACTATCTCTCCCAGAAAAGAACAGTCCTAGGCATCCCAAAGCTTTCTACACAGCCCAACCCAGACAGGTAAGGCTTTCAGGAGCTCCAGTGGTAGAGCAGAGGCCTGTGGCTAACTTCCAACTGCGGCTGCTGGTTTGAGCCTGGCTCAATGGACCAGGAGTGTGGTAGGCATTCTGTAATGGAAGAAATCCTTGATGTAATAGAACAAGCACTAGATGAGTGTTCAGGAGCTCTCAGTTCTAGCCCAAACTCTGAAACTCCTTTGAGATAGAGTTTCAAAGTCCATAAAACAAGAATCACAGATAGAGAGCTGAAAAAAACTTCAGAGGCCATCTGGTACCCCTCATTTTACAGATTAGGAAATTGAGGCCCAGAGAAGTTAAATAACTTATTCAAGGTCCCAAGGGTAGTAAGCATCAGAAGCAGGATCTGAACCCTGATCATCTGACTCCAGAGTCAATGCTTTTTCTACCATACCGTGCTAACTCTCTGATGTGAGACTAAATTCTAAAATTTGATTCTGTGATGTGGAGTTGTCTAGTAGATCCATAGATCAGATATAAAACTATATCCTAGGATCATAGACTTAGAGCTGAAAGGGATCCTTCACATTATATAATTCAACCCCTTTCATTTTAAAGATGGGAAGACTGAGGCCAGATGATGTTAAATGACTTGCCTAAGTAATACAGTCACTAAGTGGCAAAGCTGGGATTCAAACCCAGGTTCTCTGATTCTAGATCTGGTGTTTTATTTTGTTTTTTTTGTTTGTTTATTTTGTTTTGTTTTGTTTTGTTTTTCCACTGTAAAATATTTCTTCCCTTTAGCCCAGAAAATTATTTCCCACCCACCCTCTGGGTAGCTGTCATCTTCAAGAACAAGTGAAGCCTCTCTATCAAATCTTAATTCAAAGAAGTCGGTCAAGGGAGAAATGGCCTGAGCACAGGGGTGGGGTGCAGCGGGGTGGGGTGGAGGTGCCCTTGGTTGCATTTCCTTAAATGATTTCCTCTTGACCTGCCCAGTCCTGCTTCTGCATTTCCACACTTGGTCAGTAGACACAAACCAAAACAAACAAATGAAACCCATGCAGCCCAAAAGACTGATTTTCAGAATCCATTTATTATACAGGTGCAGCTGGAAAACCTAGCTTCTGTTTCTCTGTCTGAGTGACTCAGGAATAAAAGAGCAAGGGGATCTGGGCTACATTCAGTGTCAGGCCAAATATGGCATGGAAAAATACAAAAAATCTCTCTCTCTCTCTCTCTCGCTCTCTCTCTCTCTCTCTCTCTCTCTCTCTCTCTCTCTCTCTCTCTCTCTCTCTCTCTCTCTCTCTCTCTCTCTCTCTCCAGGTGAGACAGAGAGCTAAGCCCACAATTAACTCTTCCTCAGCTCTGCCCCCACCTCATCTCCCAACTTCCTTTCCATCTTACCATGCCTCTGGCCTTCTTCTTCATCATCTGTCTCAGAGAGTCACAAATGAGTCAGGCACTAGCACTAGCTGAGACCTGAATATCAGGAGCCAGCAGCTCTGATCTCTGTGATCTGAGAATAAACTGAAATCTCCCCAGAGGGAAGCTGGACGTGTTCCCAGTGGCCAGAGGGGAAGGGTTAGGGGAAGGGGAGACCTGTCCTTTTAATACCTTTCCCAGAAGAAGTAGGGAATAGCAGTAACCTTTCATATTTTGGATATTTTGCCAAATGGCTTGCCATCAGGGGAATTTGCCAGGCCAGGAGGTCTTTAGGTTTTGCCCGGGAAGAAAATCTAAGAGACTCAGCCTGGGGCACAAGAACCTCTCTCTTGTGACCCAAAAAGCACCAAATTCCCATATTAAGTGCATTAAGCCTGCATTAAGTGCAGACTCAAAGAGTTTTGTGATGACGACGGAGAGCAAACCAAGAAATGGATTCTAAGGACCTATCATAATGGAAAGGGAATGCTTATACTTAGTTTTCATTCTTCTGAATTTGAATGAGAAATGTGAACATGTGTGTGCATCTATATGCTGCACATGTGTGTTGGTTGTGGAGGGGCTAGGATCAGAATTTAGAGGAGGTATGTTCAGCAGGCAAAGAAGGAACATTAATGAAACCCCACCCTGGATCACTGAGTTCAGGTTCATTGTGAGTGCATAAGTGTATGTTTTTCAAATTTGCAGATGACAGAAAACTGGGAAGCGCTGCTTACGTGTTGCATGACAGAATGAGGATCAAAAGGATCTTACAAAATCACAATTTCCAAGAATTTGAAGGGCCTCCAGCAGCCATGTAGTTCAACCTGTACCCAAAAAAGGAAATTGCATGATGATACCATCACCTCTTCAGGCAGCCCCACTTCACTTGTGGACAGCTCTGAATTTTATGAAGCCTTTCCTGACATTGAACCTAAATTTACCCATTTTCTGCTTCCATGCCTTGCTTTTGGTTCAAATCTAATAATCCCCTATCCATATGACAGCCCTTGAAATACTTGAACACAGCTATCAAATTCCTTCAACCACCCACCAAGTCTTCTTCTCTTCAGGTTAAATCTCCCCAGTTACTTCACCCTAATCCCATATGACATGGACTGAAGACCCTTTACTGTTCTGGTGGCCCTCCTCTGGTCAGTCACCAAATGATCACTGTCCCTCTTTAATCATGGTGCCCAGAACTGAACACAATACTCCAGATAAGACAGGATAGAGCATATAATAGAACTATCACTTCCCTGTTCTTAGAGCTGTGAGTCTCTTGATACAGCCAAAGAATGAACAAGCATTTTTTTTTAATTGGTTGCTATGTCTTACTGAGGACTCATAATGAGTTTGTAGCCCACTAAGATATCCAGATCTGAGTCAGAAAAAATGCTGCCTAATCATGTCTCCCTATCCTGTCTTTATGAAGGCAACTTTTTACTAAGCAATGGGGTTAAGTGACTTGCTTAAGGTCACACAGCTAATACGTGTCAAGTGTCTGAGACTGGATTTGAACTCAAGTCCTTCTGACTCCAGGGCCAGAGCTGTATCCACTGTGCCACCCAGCTGCCCCTATGAAGTCAATTTTTCATATTCAAGTGAAAGACTTACTCTTTCTCCCTATTAAAGTTCATCTTATTAGATCCATCCCCGTACTGTATCCAGTCAAACTCTTTTTGGATGCTGATTTGATTATCTAAAATATTAGCTATCTCTGCATACCCATTTAAGTTGTCACTTGCAGATCTAACGAGCTTTCCATCTATGTCTTTATCCAAGTCCTTGATAAAAATAGTAAACAGGACAGAGCCAAGTCCAGACCCCTGAAGACCTCCTTCCACCATGACATTGAACTATCAACTATTACTTTATTCAAAACAAGTCTTAACTTTATTGAAAACTGGTCTCAATCCAGTTCTGAATTTAGTACACATCTCTCTATCTTCTCCACAAGAATAATATGAGCTATATTATTAAAAGCTTTGCTAAAATCTAGATCAGTTATATACACAACAATCCTCTCATCAACCAGCTTGGGACCTTGTTAGAAGAAAAGAAGAAGAAGAAGAAGAAGAAGAAGAAGAAGAAGAAGAAGAAGAA
>NW_020948840.1:15750934-15755831 GCF_900497805.2 Vombatus ursinus
AAGAAGAAGAAGAAGAAGAAGGATAAGAAGAAGAAGAAGAAGAAGGATAAGAAGAAGAAGAAGAAGAAGAAGAAGAAGAAATAAAGTTAGTCTGACATGACTTATTTTTGATATATCCATGCAGTCTCTTTATAATTAATCATTGCTTCTCTTTCCAGGTGTCCAACAGCTTTCTCTTTAATGTTCCCTACTAGAATTTTTCCATTTATTGAAGTCAGATTCACTGGCCTATAGTTTGAAGACTATTCTCTTAGGTTTTGGAAAATCAGAACATTTGCCCTTCTCGAATTAGTCAGTCAGTCAACAAGAATTTATTGTTTCTACAATTTACCAGACACTGTGTAAAGTGCTAGAGATATAAAGAAATGTAAAAACAGTCTCTGTCTTTAAGAAGCTTACATTTTAGTCGAAGAAGATAAGGTATAAGAAACTGGGTAATGCATATATGCACACACATGCATAACATACATGTGTAATGTTTTACATAGATATACATATATATTGTGTATACTTGTGTGCATGTAGGTATATGTGTGTATGTATATACTGACAGTAAATGGAAGATAATCTCAAAGGGGAAGACACCACTAGTAGTTGAGGAGATAAAGAAAGACCTCCTAAAAAAAGTAAAATTGAATCAATTGTTGAAGGAAGCCAGGAAAGCCAAGAAGTGGAGGTAAGGAGAGAGGGCATTCTAGGCATGGAGGGCAGTCAGGGCAAAGGCACAAGGATAGCAGATGATGCATCTTGTGCAACAAATAGCAAGTAGGAAGTAGGCCACTGTGTCTGGATCCTAAAACTCCTGAAGGAGAATAAAAGGTAAGATGTTTAGAAAGGTTGAAAAGAACTAGGTTGTAAAGAGCTTTAAATGTCAAATGAAGAATCTGTATTTGATTCTAGAGGTGATAGCAGGCCACTAGCACTTATGGAGTAGGAAGGTGACGTATCAGATCTATATGTGAGGTAAATTGCTTTGGCAGGTGAGTTGAGTGGGGAGAGATTGGAAGGAGGGAAAACAATTAGAATGTAATTGTATTATTCCAAGATAGAAGTGATGAGGGCCAGAACTAAGGTGGTGGCTATGTAACTGGAGAAAAGGGAACATATATAAGAGATGTTGTAAAAATGCAAATGACAAAATTTGGGATGCATTACATGTATTTTTTCTTAACATATTTTTACTTTATTATTACTCAATTACATGTAAAAAAAATTTAACATTTATTTTTTAAAGTTTTGAGTTCCAAATTCTCTCCCTCTTTCCCATCCCTTCCTCCTCCTTGAGAAGGCAAGCTATTTGATGTTGATTATACATATGAAGTCATGTAAAACATATTTCCATATTAGCCATATTGCAAAAGAAAACACAGACCAAAAAATAAAACAAGAAAAATAAAATTTAAAAAAAAGAGAGGATACTTCAATCTGTATTCAAAGTTTGTTAATTCTGTCTCTAGAGGTAGATAGTATTTTTTGTCTTGGGTCCTTTGGAATTGTCTTGGATCATTGTCTTGATCAGAGTAGCTAAGTCTTTCACAGTTCATCATCCTTACAATATTGCTGTTACTGTGTTCAATGTTCTCCTGAGCCTGCTCACTTCACTATGTATCAGCTCATATACATCTTTCCAGGTTTTTCTGAAATAATCCTGCTTGTCATTTCTTATAATATTACAGTACAAGCATATACCACAACTTGTTTAACCATTCCCCCATTGATGGATATCCCTTCAATTTCCAATTCCTTGCCACCACTAGAAGAGCTGCTATAAAAATTTTTGTACAAATAAGTCCTTTTCCCTTTTCTTTGATCTCTTTGGGATACAAACCTAGTAGTGGTATTGCTGGGTCAAAGGGTATGCATACTTTTATAGCTCTTTGGGGGTAGTTCTAAATTGCTCTCCAGAATGGTTGCACCAATGGTGTATTATTGTCCCAATTTTTCCACATCCCCTCCATCATTTGTCATTTTCATTTTCTGTCATGTTAGCCAATCTGATAGGTGTGAGATGGCATATAATAGCTGTTTTAATTTGCATTTCTCTAATCACTAGTGATTTAGAGAATTTTTTCATGTGAATATTGATAGCTTCAATTTCTTCTTCTGAAAACTGCCCATTCATATACTTTGACCATTTACCAAGTGGAGAATGACTCCTATTTTTATAATTTGGCTGATTTCCTAATATATTTGAATGAAGCCTATATCAGAGAAACTTGCTGTAAAAATTTCCCCCCAGTTTCCTCTTTTCCTTCTAATTTTGTCTGCATTGGTTTTGTTTGTGCAAGAGCTTTTTAATTTTATGTAGTCAAAATTATCCATTTTACTTCCTGTGATCCTCTCTGTCTCTTGTTTGGACATAACTCCTCCCTTATCCATAAATCTGACATGTAAATTTTCCCATGCTATGCAAATTTACTTATATCACCCTTTAAGACTAAATCACTAAAGCATTTTGAACTTGTTTTGGCATATGGTGTGAGATGTTGGTCTATGCCTACTTTCTACCAAACTGCTTTCCAGTTTTTCCAGCATTTTTGTCAAATAGTGAGTTCTTACCCTGAAAGCTCAGATCTTTGAGTTTATCAAACAGTGGATTACTATGGTCATTAACTATTGTGTATTGTGTACCTAATGTACTCCACTAATCAACCATTCTATTTCTTAGCCAGTCTCAGATTGTTTTAATGATTGCTGCTTTGTATAATAGTTTGAAATTTGGAACTGCTAGGCTGCTTTCCTTAACATTTTTTTGCATTGATTCCTTCAATATTCTTAGTCTTTTGCTCTTCCAGATGAATTTTGTCCCTATTTTTTCTAGCTCTATAAAATAATTCTTTGGTAGTTTGGTTGGTATGGCATTGAATAAGCAAATTAACTTAGATAGAATTGTCATTTTTATTCTATTTCATTATTGTATCACATCATAATCACATCTATCATAATAGTTACGTTATATCAGCCTATCGATGAGCAATTACTATTTCTCTAATTGTTTAAATCTGTCATTATTTATGTGAAAACTATTTTGTAATTATATTCATATAATCCTTGGGTTTGTCTTGGCAGGTATTTTATATTGTTTGTAATTATTTTAAAAAGCACTTCTCTTTCTCTTGCTGAGGAGTTGTGTTGGTAGTATGTAGAAATGCTGATGATTTATGTGAGTTTATTTTATATCCTGCAACTGCTGAAATTGTTAATTATTTCAACTAGTTTTTTTTAGTTGATTCTCTAAGTACACTATCATA
Organism: Vombatus ursinus; assembly: GCF_900497805.2. Lineage (NCBI taxonomy): Eukaryota > Metazoa > Chordata > Mammalia > Diprotodontia > Vombatidae > Vombatus > Vombatus ursinus. Next base: position 15,754,186 of record NW_020948840.1, read on the forward strand.
CCACCTGCAAAGAGTGATAGTTTTGTTTCCTCAATGCCTATTTTTATTCTTTCAGTTTCTTTTTCTTGTCCTATTGATATAGCTAACTTTTCTAGTATGATATCGAATAATAGTGGTGATGATGGACATCATTGCTTTATTCCCAGTCTTGTTGGGAAGGCTTCAAGTTTATCCTCATTACAGACAATACTTGCTTTTGGTTTTAGATAGATACTACTTATAATTTTAAGAGAGACTCCATTAATTCCTATATTTTCTAGTGATTTTAATAAGAATGGGTGTTGTATTTTGTCAAAGGCTTTTTACATCTATTGATATAGTCATATGATTTTTGTTATTTTTGTTATTGATATGGTCAATTATGCTGATAGTTTTCCTAATATTGAACCAGCTCTGCCTTCTTGGTATAATGGTGCATGATCTTTGTGATATAGTTCTGTGACCTTGCTAGTATTTTATTTAATTTTTTTCATCAGTATTCATTAAGGAAATTGGCCCATAATTTTCCATCTGTTTTTGCTCTCCCTGGTTTAGGGATCCATATTTGGATCATAAAAGAAATTTAGTAGGGCTCCTTCTTTACTTATTTTTTTTTCAAATAGTTTATGTAGTATTGGAATTAATTATTTCTTATATGTTTGGTAGAAATCACTTGTAAATCCTTTAGGTCCTGGGGATTTTTTTCTTAGGGAGTTCATTGATAGCTCATTGATAGGAGTTCAATTTCTTTTTCTAAGATAGAGTTATTTAAGTATTTTATTTCCTCTTCTGCTAATCTGTGCAGTTTATTTTCATAAATATTCATCCATTTTATTTAGATTGTCAGTTTTATTGGCATATAATTGGACAAAATAATTCCTAAAAATTGCTTTAATTCCATCTTCATTGGTGGTGCATTCACCCTTTTCATTTTTCATACTAATAATGTATTTTTATTCTCTTTTCTTAGTCAAATTAACCAATGGTTTGCCTATTTTTTTATTTTTTCATAAAACCAGCTGCTAATTGTATTGATTAGTTCAGTGGGTTTTTTTTTTCTTCTTAAATTTTGTTAATCTCTCCTTTGAGTTTCAGGATTTTCATTTGGTTTAATTGGGAATTTTAAATTTGTTCTTTTTCTAGTTTTTTTTTTAAAGCTGAATGGCTAATTCATTGATATACTCTTCCTCTCTTTTAGTGATGCATGCATTTAAAGATATAAATTTTCCCCTAAGTACTGCTTTGACTTCATCCCACAAATTTTAGAATGTTGTCTCATTTTTGTCATTCTCTTCAATGAAATTATTTATTGTTTCTATGATTTATTCTTTGACTCACTAATTCTTTAGGATTAGATTACTTAGTTTCCAACTAATTTTTAATCTATGCTTCCATGGCCTTTTATTAAATGTAATTTTTATTGCATTATGGTCTGAAAAGGGTGCATTAAATATTTCTGATTTTCTGAATGTGTTTGTGAGGTTTTTGTGCCCTGTCAATTTTTGTGAACGTACCATGCATAGCTTAAAAAAAAAAGGTATACTCCTTTCTATTCTCGTTCAGTTCTCTCCAGATATCTATCATTTCCAACTTTTCTAAGATTCTATTCATCTCCTTAACTTCTTTCTTTCTTTCTTTCTTTCTTTCTTTCTTTCTTTCTTTCTTTC
>NW_020948840.1:15755841-15794542 GCF_900497805.2 Vombatus ursinus
TTCTTTCTTTCTTTCTTTCTTTCTTTCTTTCTTTCTTTCTTTCTTTCTTTCTTTCTTTCTTTCTGGTGAGGCAATAGGGGGTTAAGTGACTTGCCTAGGGTCACACAACTAGTAAGTGTCATGTATCTGAGGCTGGATTTGAACTCAGGTCCTCCTGACTCCAGGGTCAGTCCTCTATCCACTGCACCACCTAGCTGCTCCCCTTAACTTTTTTTTTGTTTATTTTATGGTTGGATTTATCTAACTCTGAGAGGAGAAAGTTGAGGTAACTCACTAGTATAGTTTCACTGTCTATTTCCTCCTGTAATTCTTTTAACTCTTCCTTTAAGAATTTGGATGCTATGCTGTTTGATGCATTTATGTTTAGTATTGATATTGTTTCATTGTCTATGGTATCTTCCAGCAAGATGTAGTTTCTCTGTTCCTTTTAATTAGGTCTATTTTTGCATTTGCTTTGTCTGAGATCATGATTACTACCCCTTCCCTTTTTTACTTCAGCTGGAGCATAATAGGTTCTGCTCTAGCCCCTTATTTTTGCTTGTTGTATGTCTCTCTGTTCAAGTGTGTTTCTTATAAACAACATATTATTGGACTCTGGTTTCTAATCCAGTTTGCTATCCACTTCCATTTTATGGGTGCATTCATCCCATTCACATTTACAGTTATGATTATTGACTGTGCATTTCCCTCCATCCTATTTTTTCTATTTATCCTTCTTTTATTATTCCCTTATTGAGTTCCTTATGATTTCTCTTTCATGTTTACCTTTTTATGCTTCTCTTGAGTCTTGTATTTGAAAGTCAAATTTTCTATTCTGCTCTAATGTTTTCATCAGGAATACTTGAAAGCCCACTATTTCATTAAATACCCATTTTTTCCCTTGTAGATTTACACTCAGTTTTGCTGGGTAGGTTATTCTTGGTTGTAATCCCAACTCTTTTGCCTTCTGGAATATCATATTCCAAACTCTCTGTTTCTTTAATGTGGTAACTGCTAACTCTTGTGTGATCTTGACTGTGGCTCCATGGCATCTGAATGGTTTCTTTCTGACTACTTGTAATATTTTCTCCTTGACTTGGGAGCTCTGGAATTTGGCTATAATATTCCTGGGAGTTTTCATTTTGGTATCTCTTTCAGGTTATGATGGGTGGGTTCTTTCAATTTCTCTTTCACCCTCTGGTTCTAGGATATCAGAGCATTTTTCCTTGATAATTTCTTGAAATATGATGTCTAGACTCTTTCTTTGATCATGAATTTCAGGTAGTACAATAATTCTTAAATTATCTCTCTTTGATCTATTTTCCAGGTCAGTTGCTTTTCCCATGAGATAGTTCACATTTGTTTTTCTATTTTTTCATTATTTTTTCTTTGTTTTATTATTTCTCGATGTCTCATGGAGTCATTAGCTTCCACTCAGCCACATCTATTTTTTAAGGAATTATTTTCTTTAGTGGACTTTTATACCTCTTTTCCCATTTGGTCAATTCTGTTTTTTAAGGTGTTGTTTTCTTCAGTATTTTTGTGTGTCTCTTTTGCCAATCTCTTAACTGTCTTTTCATAATTTTCATTCTTTCATCTCATTTCTTTACCTAATTTTTCCTCTACTGTACTTGTTTGATTTTGAAAATAATTTTTTTAGCTCTTCAGGAATTCTTGTTGGGCTTGTGTCCAATTCACATTCTCCTTTAAGGCTTTGCTTATAGCTATTTTGACTTTATTGTCTTCTTCTGAGTTTGTGTCTTGACCTTTCTTTTTTGTTGTTGTTGTTGGCTTATCTTTCCACTTTATTTTTTGATTTTGAACTTTATATTAAAGTTGGGCTCTTTTCCTAGTGGGGAGAGATGGAGAAGAGGCACTGTCTCAAGCTTTAGGCTTTTTCGCACTTTTGTTTTCAGAGCTAGTTCTAGGGTTTGGAAGTTTTTTGTGCTTCCAAAGTGCTATAATCTGTGAAGAGGTATGGTCACTGCCCTTCTGGTCTGCACTCCAGTCCTTACCCAGGAAGGGTCCCTTATTCTTTAGAATTGCAATTGATACTGCTCCTTGTGGCCCCTCCTCCCTTGGGACCAGAAGTAATACTATTCCTCAGGGTCCCTGATCCCTTGTGATCAAAAGTGATACTGCTCCTCAGGGCTCCCACTCCCTCTTTAACAACAGTACTCCTTTTCACTCCTGAACTATGACCCAGAAATGGGCATAGCCAATGGATTTGCCAAATAGTATCTGGTTCTATGCCCAGTGCTAGCACAGGAGTCCCTTGTAATCTCTTTCTGATTTGCCCAGTTCCCTTACCATCTCTGGCTTGAGAGCTTTCTCTGGCTTGAGAGCTGCTGCTTCTGTCACCACCATCTAGTTCCACCACTGGTAATTTTTTCATGTGGACTCCAGGCCAGCCTCCACCCCCATGTCACACATCTTGGAATGTGTGTGTGTGTGTGTGTGTGTGTGTGTGTGTGTGTGTGTTTAATCTAAGTTGGCTAGTGAATTCCCTATTCATTCACATCAGTCTCTTCAGACATGTCCCATTTTTCTTCTTCAGTGGAATTGTTTAGATTTCAAGTCTTTAGATTTCATTCTTAAAAAAAAAAAAAGATTTCATTCTTAAGCATCTCCCATCCCTCCTAGACTGACTTCATCTGAAGCATTTTAGTCCATAGGAGAGTCCTATCTACCTTCTAAATCTCTTGAAGTCTGCTCTCCCCTAATATAGAGTGCACATCAGACTGGACCTATTCTCTTCTATGACAAACTCTAGGAAGAAGGGAGTAGTTACTTCCTTTCCACCATTTATACCTCAGCAGCAATTAGTTCTTCCCTCACAATGAAAATAAATCTAGAATAAAATTTCCTCAAATTGATTCTTCCAACTTTATTTAGACAAAGTAGTATGTTGGGCCAAGTCCAGGAAGATGACATCAAATGGGTAATAAATATAAAGTTAACTTGGGCTCAAAAAATGAGTTCACAAGTACAAAATGAGGGAGGCATAGCTCTATAGACAATAGGTCTTTGGGAACATTAGTGGACTGCAATGTGTTTACAGGGTGACATGGCAGCCCAAAAAAGCTAAAACAAACTAAGGCTATATTAAAAAGATAGAATTCTGAGCTAGGAAGGTGACAGTCTTGCTGTACTCTGTCCTGGCCAGACCATATTGGGAGTCTTGTGTTCAGGTAACTCGGGGTACCACGTTTTAGGCAGACCACTGATAAACTTGAGTGCAATCCAGAAGGGGACCAAAATGGGGGACTAGGGATTAAATAACATAAAGGCAGAAAAATTTCACTCTTCCAAGAATTTTGGTTACTGAAAGAGGGAGTTTGGCATAGACATAAGCAGTATAGATTATCAAGAACAATGATGTTGAAGGTAGGCACCTAGAGGAGGGAGCTATGGATTAGGAATGCGACAGACAGCAGGTCAAACTCTGAAGGGACTGTTTCATGATTTAAGCATATGTCAAACTAACTCAGTAATAGGAAACGGTGCTTATGATTTACCTCAACCATAGATTTCCTTCTTTAATGTCCTCCCCCGATGAGTCATCCTGACTTGAAGGTGACCCTGGGTACTCAAAGGCTATGCTCATAGAGTAGCAGCTCTAGCTGGAAAGGTTTTAAAAATGGGCCTGGCACCAGGCTGTATGTTTGTGATCTGGGGGCTACTTGGTTAAGTACACAAATGTTCATCATCAGAGGTTTGGCTACCCGGCATTGATTATGTTATTGGTAGGGTGGGGGTGGGAGGGTGTGGCACAGCAAGTCATGGAGATAAAATGGCCTGTTGGAAAGCATCCTGGTTTTGGATTCAGAGAACCTGGCTTAGAATTCTGGTTCTGATAATCATATATTGGACAAGTTACTTAACATTTGGCCTCAGTTTCCTCATCTGTAAAATAAGGGAGTTAAACTAAATGACCAATAGCATCCCTTTTAGCGCCAAGTCTATGATCCTATGAAATTCAACATGTATATTTCAAAGCTATCCAATCTGTCTGTTGCCTTGTGTTTTCTTCAATGCATTTGGTAAAAATGTGTCAATGACTGTCTTTTCTTTCCTTTTTCTTTTCTTAGCAATCCAATTGCTATCCCTCTCTCTATTCCATTCCTCTCTTTCCCAAACTAAAAAAAGGGGAAACAATATCCTTTTAATAAATATGCATATTCAAGCAAAACAAATTCTTACACTGACTTTGTCTGAAAATGTATGTATCATTTTACACTTTGAATTCATCACCTCTTTGTCAGATGTAGATAATGCTAATTTCTCTATGACTTTGGACAAGTCACTCTTTGAGTCTCAGTTTCCTTATTTATAATATGAAAGGACTTAACTGGATTAATTCTGATGTCCTTCCTATCTCTAAACTCTATAATCTTCTGATGGTCATCTGTTAAGGCAGAGAAGGATTGAGATGTGCATCAGCAAAGGTGATATCCACACCAGGCAATCAGGGGTCCTTGAAGTACTGAAGAACTCTATAAGCATTTCCCAGAATCACAGAATTTGAGAGTTGGAAGGATCATCGGTAGTGGTCTGGTACAATCCACACAAGAAAGGAATCCTCACCATAAAATCCCCAATACATGGTCAGCCAGCCTTTACAAATGAGTTATCCTTAAGGATTTCTTAATCCTGTTTGCCTCCATTTCCTCATCTGTAAAATTTGCTGGAGAAGATGGCAAACCATTCCAGTATCTTTGCCAAGAAAACACCAATAACACCAAACTCATAAAGAGTTGGGTCCAACTGAAATGACTGAACAAAAACAAGGATTAACAGACTCAAAAAAGGGAAACCTCACCAGTACTTGAAGCAGCCCAATCCACTTTTTGGGCTGTTCTAATTGTTTGGAAGTTTTTCCTGACATCAAGTCTAAATTTGAACTTTTGAGCATAGTTCTCCAAGGAGGTAAAGGACAGATGGAAAGGTGTCACATACACAAAAATATTTATAGCAGCAACTTTTCATAGTAGCAAAGAACTGGGAAGAAAATAGATGCCCATCAGCCAGGAAATGTTGGTGCAGATGATGTGGTAAATAGAATACTGGACCTAGAATCTAAAAGGCCTGAGTTTGAATCCAGCCTCAGACACTAACTGTGTGACCTTAGTTAAGTCACTTAACTTCTCTGCCCCCTCAATTTCCTCATCTTTGAAATGAGAATAATAATAGCACCTACCTCCTAGGGTTGTTGTTGTGAGGATAAAATAAGGTAATATTTGTAATGTCCTTTGAAAACTTTAAGGCACTATACAATGCTAGCTATTATTATAAGAATATAATAGAATGTTAGTGCACTCTGAGAAATGATTAATATGAAGTCAAAGAATCTTGAGAAGATTCTTATAATAACTGGTGCCAATTAAAGGAAGCAGAACCAAAGGAACTATTTACACAATGACATAATCATAGAAATAAAATGACCCTGAAAATCTTCAGGACTCTGATCAGTGCAATGAAAAATTATGACTTCAGATGATTTGTGGGAAATGCTTTTTTCCCCTTCCCAGAAAAAGCAGTGTACTAGCAGTATAGAATAAGACATCCATTTTCCAATATGACCAATGTATTGATTTATATTTCTTAGCTGCCCTTCTTCTTTACAAGATTGGACTCTGTGGGTGGCGACAGAAGGGGAAAGGGGGCAGAATCATTAAAGAGCAACAGTGGCTTTAGAAAGAATACCATTTAAACATTTTTTAAGCATTCGCAGCCCACACCCTGAGTTTTTTTCACATTGTGGTTATAATTTAGTTGCGTACTACAACTAGTTGTGTGGGCTGAAATGTGGTGGATCTCTTGGGGAAAAGATACTAGTGGAGAAGAGGAAGCCAGGAAAGCCTATAAATACAGAGATAGGGCTTTGGAAAATAAATTCCCCTTCTTTTGTCCCCAGGTAGTAATAGAAAAGGGCAGCTTGGTGGCACGGTGGTAGAGCGCCGGGCCTAGAGTCAGGAAGACTCATCTTCCTGTGCTGAAATCTGGCCTCAGACACTTAGTAGCTCTGTAACCTGGTCAAGTCACTTAACCCTTTTTGCCTCAGTTTCCTCATCTGTAAAATGAGCCAGAGAAAGAAATGGCAAACTACTCCAATATCATTGCCCAGAAAAATCCAAAATAAGGACAGGAAGAGTCTGGCACAACTAAAATAACTCAACAACAACAACTTTAATAGAAGCAAGTAAGATAAAATGGAAGCTACAGGAACCCAGATTAGGGCTTTGGGAGTGGAGAAGGAAGGGAACATCCATGTTACCCCAGCTTCTCAAGTCAAACCACATGGATAATTAACTATATAACCTATGTGGATATCTGTCCCCTGGGTGAATAATAAGTTTATCACATTCACATTATTTAGAGATAAACAACAATAAAGTATAGTGGAAATAGCAAAGCACAAGGGTTTAGTCTAAGCTTTGTGCTTTCTAGCTCTGTAAGCAAGTCACTATATTTCTCATCTTCAGTTTCCTCAGCTATAAAATGGAAATAATAATATCTGCCCTACCTACCATAATGAGTTGTTGTGAGGATCAGAGGAGACCACAGATGTGAAAGTCCTTTGTCAAGTTTTTTATAGATGTAAGGGATTGTTATTATTATTACTATTATCATCATCATCTGATTCTTCTCATCTCTTTTGACAGGGTTCAGATATGGTTATGAAACAAGTTACTGTCTTACTATTTTTTCACTTATATGTAATAGTCTATGAAATATTATACAGACGGAAGAAATAATTGCTTTCTATAGTTGAATAAAAGTGTTGGGCCTATGGCAAAAGCAATATCTTAACCCCTTCTTCCGGGCAGGTGAGGCTTGTTTAAAAGGTACTAAGACATTCTGTGAGATTTGGTTGGCTCATGGGACTCACGACTCAGACTGCTGACTTCACTTCCTCATCATAGGAGTACAAATCAGCCACCTAGGGTGAGAGTAAGCATGTCTTAGAGGTTTGACTGGTAGATAAAGATGGGTAATGCAGGCAACGTTGCTTTCCTCAGCTGAATCACTTCAAGGTGTCATCAAAGCTTATCCTTGTGGACTAATCCTTCCCCTGTTATGGCTAAGTAAATCTCCTTTTGCTAACTGTTTAATGACTTATGAACATTCCACTTTATTCCAACATCAAACCTAAACTACCAAGGGACTGGCCTGAGTCAGGCCTAGACCAGAATAGGGCTATAATTCTAACCTCTGAGAGCATCCTCAATAATGTGAGTAAGCTCCAAAAGGACACAAGATCCCAGGAACGATATGCATGTCAATCTGTTCCCAAATGATTTTGATCTGCTCTTCTAGATCCCAATATTTTAAAGGCTTTTCATTCTGTGTAGCTGGGAAATGATGCATTGGTAAAATCTAGTAAAAATATTGTTCTTATATTTTTATGGATCAATATTCTGTCCAGGCAATTGTAGGAAACTTTGTGATAATGGTCCAGTTCTAGTACCATTTATTGGTTGGCTTCTCAAAGATATTTTGAGGTCTGTATTTTTAGTGTAAGGATTTGTCTTCTGAAAGGCCATGACAGATAGCAAGCTACTATAGCTAGCTATATTTCTATCTACCAAACCATATCTTTCCAGGTGTTTATGAGGTGCTAAATTTTTTCAACCTGCATAATTTTTACCATTTCCCTGCATAATCTATGTTGATTACTAAACTCAACCTCCTTGAGGTTGACTGTCCTATAATTTCTCTTGACAATGACCTTATCCTAAATTGCTATAACAAATCTCTCTGTTTCCACAAACAAACCTGCATGATTTGGTGGGGCATTTCTTTGTTGATGTACTATTGGCTGGGTTCATAATGATGTTGCCCATGGAGGGCCTTTTGGTTCCATTCTTGGATCTTGGATCTTAGCTTTTTCGTAGGCTTCATCCTGAGGCCAATCACTTTCAGTTCCATTAGATAGATCCAATAGGACATACCTTTATTGGCCTTTACTATTGCTTGGTGAAGTGTTGTCTGCTTATTCCAAAAGTGTTTTTGTTTTTGTTGCCTTTGTTTCAGGATGTTTCCCATCTTAGAAAGTCCTCACAGAAGTTGTACCCCTTGAAAGATTCATCCTTGAGAAGCTCCATCCCATGGTATGGAATCATGGGACTTTGCCTAGTTCTTTAGGCAGTGGAAAGGGATGCTAATACATTTCCCCTTGCTATAAGTCCTCAAGGCATAAACTGAATGGTCACTTGTCAGTGATGTTGTAGAGATTTTTTTTTTTTATTAAAGCATGAGTTGGACCTCTGTATTATCTGCCAACTCTAAAAATCTGGGATTTTGTTCTCCAAGGACAGTCATACTTCAAGTGCTCCTAAATCCACCAGTCTTTTCTTGCCCACACCTCCCTACTTCCCTGAATAAGTTGAAAGTAACTGAGCCACTGTTCTTAAGGATCAAGATGTTCCTTGCAAAGATGTGCTGTGTAAGCAAGCAGGGCAGCCTCCGTCCTACAATTGTTTTAACTCACAAGACCTCTTACTCATAGTGTACTGCAGCCCACAGACTTGATTACCAAAGTCAAATGAATGAATGGAAGATATCCAAGATTCTTGAGCACCAGCCTTCCCAGCACGTGTGCTTCCATCCTAGAAGCATGTCATGCTTTTCCTTCTAATAGCATATCCTCTAGGTAATCATAGATTATTTATAGCTCTTCTTCTGAGCTTGACTTGAAGGCATAAGAAAGTCCTTTTCCTTGATAAACAGAAGTGAGGGGCTATCCTCCTGAGGCTCCCTTACCTTCTACTCCTCCATGAGTTTCACTTCCTCTGGCTCACATTGGTGGCTTCTATAGGCTGATATAACCCGAAATTGACTGACCAGTGGATGGAACAATCTTATTCCTCAATGAAGTGTGATCCTAGGCCTGGAGTTAATAATAGCCAGTCAGAGGATCTGGTAGCTGTGTTTGAACAAGCACGGTATAGTGGAAAGAATGCTGTCTCCAGAGTCAGAAGACTTGGGTTCAAATCCCATTTCATACAATTGCTCTTTGTGTGACCTTAACCAACTTAATTTTCTCCTTCCTAGGTTTTCTGATATGTAAAATGAGAGTGTTGGACTAGAAAGCCTCCAAGGTCCCTCTCATATCTCCAACTCTCATCTCAAACTGAAAGGAGGATCAATGTTATCCCTGGTATTGTTTTTTTCTCTGCCAATGTTTATAGCAACCTTTCCATGAATATAATCTTCTTGAGTTGTTGTGGCTGAAATAAATTCATTGCCTAGTGGCCAACCCTCTGGGGATGAGCTTTTTTAAACCTAGCTAGGCTAGTCCTCACAAGACAAATAAACAGTCTGTTTTTGGGCTTGTACTCAAAGTCTTTCTGATTTTATAACTTCTATTGGAGCTTATGTTCAACTGTCATAGCCTTCAATAACCCAGGATCACCCCCACTCCATGAAAAAGCCTGAAGAGGGGAGCTTTGCTGGAGGTTGATGCTAGGTACTTTTTTTGTTGTTGTTGTTGGCCCTTATTTAAAAAAGTTTGATGTGCAAAAAAAAAAAAACAACCTCCCTCTCCCCCCGACCCAATTCATTAACTTGATAAATTGGGAGATGGAAGGGAATGGATTGTGGATTTGCCTTTGCTCTTGTCCATATTGCCTTGTGTATGGATATAGAAATGACCCTGTCAGGCAGTGGAAACACTGGTGCAGTGGATTAGTGGAGCCTTCAATTGGTTCAACCATTCTAGAAAGTAATACGGAATCGTGCTTCTAAAAAGTCACTAAAATGGCCATGCCCTTGAATATGCATGCATGTATGCGTGCATGTACATGTATACATATGTATATATAATATATGCATATATTCAAGGCATATATCCCATAACTATTGAATAGATGTATGTGTATATGTGTATATATTTTTCAAGGCATATATCCCATATCTATTGAATATATGTATGTGTAGATTCAAGGCATATATCCCATATGTAGTGAATATATGAGTGTATATTTTTTCCAAAGCATATATCCCATATATATTGAACATATGTGTGTATACTTATTTATTTATTCAAGGCATATATTCCATATACATTCTGTGTGTGTGTGTGTGTGTGTGCGTATGTATGTATTCAAGGCATATATCCCACATATATTGAATATGTATGTGTACACAAGGCAAATTTCCCATATATATTGAATATACATATTTTATATATTTTTTTCCCAAGGCATATGTCCCAAGGAGGTCAAAGACAGAAAGGTTTCATGTATACCAATAAATTCAGAGTGGCAATTTTTATGGGAGAAAAGAACTGGAAATAAATAGATCTTCATTGATTGGGGAGCGGCTAAGTAAACTGTGATACGTTAGTGCAATGGAATATAACCTTGCCATAAGAAATGATGAATATAAAGAATTCAGAGAAACATGGGAGGACACACAAACTGATGCAGAATGAAGTCATAGGAACCAGGAAAACAACATGAACAGTGACTACAACAATGTAAATGGAAAGAAGAAAGGAAGGAAGAAAGAAAGAAAGAAAGAAAGAAAGAAAGAAAGAAAGAAAGAAAGAAAGAAAGAAAGAAAGAAAGAAAGAAAGAAAGAAAGAAAGAAAGAAAGAAAGAAAGAAAGAAAGAAAGAAAAAGATAGAGGGAGGAAGGAAATGCTTTATGATTATAATGATGAAGCTAGGTCCCACAGAAGAGTTGGGAAAATTTATCTGGGTCCTCTCTCTGCAGAGGTGAGTGACTGTAGGGCATGTAATGTTGTTATATTGCGTATTGTGTACCTGTTATAGCTGCTGAAATGTTTGATTTTTATAACCTGTTCTTATTTCATTTTCTCTCAGTGTTTGTTACAAGGAATGGTTCAAAGAATGGGGTGGGAGGGTGGGGAGAGGGCGAGGATTTTTAGTGAAATGAGTGTGGTAGAGATTAGACTAGCTGCTATAAGGCATAGTAGATAGAGTGCTGGGCCTGCAGTCAGGAAGACTCATTTTCCTAAATTCAAATCCGGCCTCAGACACTTACTAGATGTATGCCCTGGGCAAGTCGCTTAGCCCTATTTGCCTCAGTTTCCTCATCTGTAAATTAAGTTGAAGAAGGAAATGGCCAACCACTCCAGAGTTTTTGCCAAGAAAACCCCAAATTGGGTTACAAAGAATCAGATACAGCTGAAAATGACTAAACAACAACAAGGGATTGGATCTGTAATTTCATTGATATAGGGAATTCATGGAATAGGAAATTCCCTCTGCTAAAGCAGGTTAGTACCTTCTCTGAGATTTATGGTCTTAGAAAGTTTCTGAGACCCTTGAAAGGAGAAAGGACTTGCCTAAGGTCACCAGCTAGTTTGTGCCAGTAGGTATTGAAGTCTTCCTAGATTTGAGGATGGCTCTTAACACACCACACTCCCTCTTGTTGATGCAAAAACAGAAGATATCGATAATTTTAATAGTCCTATTCAACTCCAAACCAGAGTCAAAGAGCTGAGAAGCTGGGAGCAAAAGCATGACCCTCCAAGCTCCATTGGTTCCTTTAATATTTGTTTGTGGTTGACTTCAAGCCCAAAACAAACAATCTTGGGCTGCCCACTGAGTCTTTAAACCCAACCAAAAGGCATCTGGCACATGTGAGCTCTCTAATGACCCCATACTCTCCCAGGCAACAGGAGGCAGGCATAAGGAAAGGTTCCCTAAAGAACATGCAATTTAAAGAGCTCTGGAGGATGACTCAGACACTCCAGGCTCACTTTTATTTTTCCTTTTTTGTTGTTGTTGATGCGTGAAATATAATTTTAGTCATTTTTTCTGATGACTTTTGAGTTTATAAGCAGTAATTATCAACTTGGGATCAGAGACCATCCCTATACCCGTCCACATTGCAAAACTTTGCTTTCTTCCAATCCCCAGGCTTCTTTACAGATAGTCAGTTAGGACTTGAGGCAGGAGGACTTAGGCCCTAGAAATGTTCTCCTGTGGCCATCTGTCAAGCAAGCCTGAAGAGAAGATGTGGAATACAGCTGGGGAAGCTCGAGTCCCTCATGTGCCTTCTCTCTCCTTCATATTCTCTAAGACTGGGCTGCTTCTGTGCTCTAGGAAGCAACAAAGAGAAGAACAAATATTTTCATAGTAGATCATCATAGATTTTAATCTAGAAATGACCCTAGAGGCTATTTGATCCAATTCCTTCATTTTATAGATGAAGAAACTGAGGCCCAGAGAATGTAAATGGCTTACCTAAGGTCACACAGGTAACTCACAGAGCTGGTATTTGAACTCAGATCCTTTGATGCCAAATCCAGAGCTCTTTTCACTGTATACTACATTAGGGAATTAGACACCTGAGGAATTGGTTTCCATAATGCCTTTGTGGGAATGGGAGGGGGAGGCCCCCAGAGACGTGCCAATATCATGGCCATTGCACATTGTCCCCTTCTCACTGTCCCACAGATAAGTCAACAAAGTCTTTCTTCATTTTTTTTTCCATTTTATTTATTTATTCATTTGTTAGCACAAGCGATTAGTCAATCTAGACCAGTAGGCTTTGGAAATGATCAAATTTAACCCTTTGATTGGACAGGTGAGGAGACTGATATCCCAAGAGATGAACTTTCCCAAGGTCACATGGCTAGTTCCAGACAGAAAAATTACCACAAACCCACTTCTCAGAAACCAAGACATTATGACAAAACGTAGCTGGAAGAATCACAGAACGTCAGAGTTGGACACGACCTCAGGGGCCCCCTTGTCATTGTGAAGGCCAGCTTCACCTTCACAGTGTCTCTAGAATATGTCCCTTTCTCTCCTTGGACATTGCCACCACTCTGGTGCAGGTCCTCCTCAGCTCATACCTGGACTGCTGCCTCCTGGTGGGAGTGCCTCAAGTCTTTCCCCACTCCAATCCATCCGCCATTCAGCCACCAAAGTGATTTTCCAAAAATGAAGGTCCTTTCATGGCACGCACACATACACACATACATACACACATACTCAATAAATTCTAATAGCTTCCTATCACCTCCTGGATCAAATATAAAATCCTCTGTCTGGCGTTCAAAGCCCTTAAAAATCAAGCCCCACCCTCCACATTTCCCATCTTCTTGTACCTCACAGCCCACCTACTATGTGATCCAGTGACCTCCTTGCTCCAATAAGACACTACACCTCCCAATGTCAGGCATGTTCTCTGGCCATGGAATGTTCTTCCTCCTCATCTCTGCTTCCTGCCTTCCTTCAAGTCCCAGCTAAAGTCTCATCTTCTACAGGAAGTATCTCCTGATCCCTCTTAATTCCAGTGCCTTCACTCTGTTGATTATTGCCAATATATCCTGCATATAGCTTGTTAGTATATGTTTGTGTTGTCCCCTCACTAGATTGTGAGCTCCTTGAGAACAGGGACTGTCTTTTGTTTTTCGTTGTATTCCTAGCACTTATAGCAGTACCTGGTGCATAGCAGGCACTTAATACATGCTTTTTCATTGACTGACTACCCATCCTATACACCTGAACTAGACTCAACTGATCAGATGAAGACGCGGGTTCTAGTTCCAGCTTGTCTCATTTACTCGAAAGCTGTGTGACCTTGGGAAAGACAGGGTGACAGTCGAAAGTACAGTATGGTCCAGAGGAGCTGGTGTCAGAGCGCACTCCTGATGTTTCTAAGTCACCTAGTCTTAGGCCTTGGTTTCCTCATGCATTAAAATGAGAGGATAGGACTCTGAAAAGGGTTGGACATCTGTAAAATGAGGGTATATCTGAGGTCTCTTCTAGACTTTGATCCTGTAAGAGAGAGAGTTCCATATCGTTGGATTTTGGGATTAGCATTACTCTCTATTACCAGGTGACAGTTAAGTAAGGTCCACGTCAGCTCTGAAGGTCTATGATTCAATATCTAGAAAGGGTCAAGAATGGGCCATTGGGGTATTACTGACATTTTAGGACTTGTTTCTGCAAGCATGGCTACTCCAGAAGTGTTATTTGTAGGCGTCTAGTGCTGTTGGTAGCACCTAATTCCAGCTTAATTCCCTTACCTCCTCGAGCCCCATTCCTCATATGTCAAATGAGGTAGGTTGTACTACATAATCTCTAAATTCCCCTCCAGTTCTAAAATGCTATGGTACTGTGACTTCCCCAGCTCATAGTCTTTCGCAAGCTAAATCCTCAGAGAATTCTAATCCTGCTTACCCTGAATCTTGCCTTACACCACCCTAATATCCACCCACTCTCGGGAGACTTTGCAAACTGTCGGCTGGTCCATTAACAGATTATAGTAGGGGAAACTACTTCATAGGCCCCAAGAGGGGGAAACCTAGGGGCATGAAGGAACTTGGGAGGTTAGCCCAGAGAGTTGCTGGAGACTAGAGAAAGTGCTGGCAGGTCCGGCCCCACCCTAATTCCAGGGGGGTGACCTCATCCCAAGGCAAGGGCAGGCAGGCCTTGGCTCATAAGCATCCTGGGGGAGGGGCTTCAGGGATGGCCCTAGGACAGCACCAAGTGCTTCTCAGGGAAGAAGGGAGAGGAGAAGACTTTCACACCGCAAACTGTTGAGCCCTATGGACTATAGAAGCTAAGGACTGGAGCTGGCCTTCTAGGGTGACCATTCCCCCTGCTACCTCCCTTGGGTAATGCCATATAGAAGTATTTCTTATATTTATCTAGTGCTTTAAGGTTACAGAGCACTTTCACATTTGAGCCTTACAACCCCATGAAATAAGCGAAGGAGGTAGGGTCAGGCTCACCATAATGATGAAGAAATTGAGGTTCATTACCCTGGCTTCCCTGAAGTCATGTAGCTAGGGGTGTGCTGAAGCCAGCTTGAACTGGCTCGAGAGAGGCAAACACTGCAAATGAGGGCTGGGCTGGTTGTTGTATTGATTGTCTAGACTCAAAAAAGCAATGGAGAAAATGGTAATCATGTAGATTGAACTGAAAATTGCATGTGCATTTTTCTGCCAGAGAGCTGGTTGTTAAATATTTACCAGCACACCATTGGACTTGAAGTCAGAAAGACTCATTTCAGACACTTGTTAACTCTGTAGCCCTGAGCATGTCACTTAACCTCTTGGCCTCAGTTTTCTCATCTGTAGAATGGGGATGATAATAGCACTCACATGACTAGATTGCTGTGAGGATCAAATGAAATGTTGTATATACAGTGCTTTGTAAACCTTAAAGCACTATATATGCATGTCAACTATCCTGCCATAGTCACTTCCTAGGGACTACCCACCTCCATAGAACCTGACCTTATAACTGATGATTACAGTTTATAACAAATAATTGTAGTTAAGGAAAACAAATCAAAAGCTCTGGAAATGTATGATTTATTCTGCAAGCAACAGTCTGGCACCCCTCTGCCAGGATGCAGGAAGCAAATGTCAATATTTAACCACCAATGCTCTGAAATCATTATTGGTCACTTGCATGAATCCAAGTCAGGAAATCCTTTATTGTTATTTTCTTTTTCCTGTAGCTGGATGGCAAAAATGGATAAAGTGCTGGACCTGGAGTCAGGAAAGCCTGAGTTCAAATCCAATCTCAGACATTTATTAGTTATGTAACCCTGGCTAACTCACCTAACCATTGTCTGCCTCAGTTTCCTCAACTATAAAATGATAATAATAACACCTACCTCCCAGAGTCATTGTGAAGATCAGTTGAGATAACATTAATAGAGAACTTAGCACCATGCCTGAAATATACTAGGTACTTAATAAATGCTTGTTTTCTTCCTTCCTTTACACTATTATGGCCATCATGTAAATTGTTCTCCTGATTCTGTTCTCTTTGTTCTGCATCAGTTCATAAAAGTCTTTCCAACTTTTCCCAAATTCCTCACATTTGTAATTTTTAAATATGGCATAATATTCCATTATATTCAATAAAGCAATTTGTTCAACCATTTCTCTGTCAAAGGGTACCCATGGGATCCTGGGATCATAGATTTAAAACTAGAAGTGATTTCAGTAATCTAATACAACCCCTCTTTTAAAGGTGCAGAAACTGAGGCCCAAATGGGTGAAATTACTTGCCCAAAGTCACAGAGGAAATAAATGGGGTTTGAATCCAGATCCTTAGACTCCAGAGTCAGTGTCTTTCCACTATAACATGCTACTCATTTTCCTTCCAGGTCTTTGCTACTACCAAAAAAAAAAGTTTCCTAGTTCTCTTTCCTGCCATTACAGTATAGAGCATGAAAAGACTACTAGTTTTGGAATCAGAGGATGAGAGTTCAAATCCTGATATTACCACTTGTTTCCTATGTGGCCTTAGACAAATCACTTAACCTCTCTGGGCCTCATCTATAAAATATGAGTGTTAGATCAGGTGACATCTAAGGTCGCTTCCAGCTCTAAATCCATGATCCCATTGGTATTTTCAGCAGTGGGGAAGGGCAAAATAAATTGTGTTACGTAAATATAATCAAATATTATAATATGGTGAGAAAGTATGAATATGAGGAATTGCAGAGAGAGTTGGCAAGACTTGTAAGAACTAATTCAGAGCCAAGAGAACAAAATCAGGAGAACAGTTTCCATGATGACCATCTGATCTTAGCATCTTCACTTCCACCCCATAGTCTCCTACCCATAGGCCTTGTGGCAGTGGCAAACCCCTCTCTGTAATGGGCAAAGAAAGTACAAAGAAAGAATAAAAACTCTGCATCCTCCTGGCCTGGCTGCATTCCTCCTCCCCCATCATGATCTCCCTCCTGCAGTCAGATCCCCAGTTATTTTTATCTGATGGTGCCTTTGTTGGCCCTAACAGGCACTGTGTGGTTGCTGTTGACAGCTTGTAGTCAGAGAGCATGAATTTCCTGTGTGGCTTCTTCCTTCTTCCTCATGCATGCTCTGAGGCCTTCTCTATTATGAACTGTGCTAATCTAATGTCTCACCAAAGCCTAACTAAGGAACTCAGAAGATAGAACTCCAGATAAATAGCTCTCCTCAAGTGGGACAAAGAGTGAAGGAATAGGAGAAGAGAAACAGCTGTTCCCTAAGCTAATTTTTAGTCTTGGCCTAGTCTATCTATCACCCTCTTGCCTCCTCCAGGTTCTACTTATGTTCTGTTCTTTTCCTTTTTCAATTTAATTTCCTATGCAAAGAATCTCTTCTTTAATCTATTAAATCTCTTTTTCTAATCATCTCCTGACCAGGCTGGAAAAATAACAACAGTGACTCTAAGGGCTAAATTTACTGTTTCCTAGTTGACTAGGCCCACTAATGAGCAATCTCTGGACCAGTTTCCCCTTTTCTCAGAATTAATATTTGGGAAATCAGGACACTGTACAATGCTTGTATCATGAAATGTTCTGGTACAGAGAATGGGCCTCAGTCTCCTCATCTGTAAATTGAGACTGTGAGATTAGTTGTCTTCCAAGCATAGTGGATAAAGTTCTGCACTTGGAGTGAGGAAGATGAAGGTCTGAATCCCTCCTCAGATACTTCCTAGCTCCATATGGAAAGTCAAAATCACCTCCATTTCTTCACCTGTAAAATAGGGATAATAATAGCAACTACCTCACAGGGTTGTTGTGAATATCCCATTATCTAATGTAGATATAAAGTGCTTCACAGACCTTGAAGAGTTATGATTACTCTCCTATGATCCTGAGAATACATTGCTGCTAAAGGGATAAAGCAACTGTGCTTACAACTCTCTGGTAGCCCCAAAGCCCTCAAGTCTTCCAGCCATGGGTCAAGGGGGCCCAGGTTCATGGGACAGAACTTACTATCTTCAGCTTGGGCTTGTGCTTAATTAGCATAGGGGGCCTCAAAGGTCATCTAGTCCAACCCCTTCATTTTGCAATCAAAGGGAATGACCCCCAGAGAAGTAAGTGACTTGCCCAAGGTCACACAGGTAGTAAGTAGCTGAATCCAGATTGGGAGTCCTGTCTGCTTTGACTCAAAGTTCAGTGTACTTTCCATTGTAACATACTGCCTCCCTTAGATGTCTACTTTTTAAAAAATGCTTTGAAATCACCCTTACCCTTGTAAGATTGCTAAAATCTCTTGGGAAAAGGCAGCATGGAAGCTTAATAAATGTTTGTTGGTTTGAATTCAGTTGAGTTGGGTTGAATTGAAGCAAAGCCGGCCTAAGGCTCTTTGCAGTGTAGAGAGGCCCTAAACACCAGCAATCCCTAACTTGCCAGAGCTTGCCTGGAATAAGCACTTTCACATAGCTCAGCTTATCCTCTTCTCTCTCCATCCACATACAAGTTATTAAGAGCCCACAGGTCTAGAGCTTCCCTCATAACAATCCTGTGTAGGACAGGTTGGTTAAGTAGCATCTTCATTTTATAGATGAGGAAACTGAGTCAGAATAAGGTTAAGTGATTAGCGTGAAATCATATAGTCAGTTATTGTTGAGGGTAGGATTTGAACCCAGATCTCCTGAGTTCAGGTCCAGCACCCTCCCCTAACCACTATACCATAGTAGATGTATCCCATGGTTGTGGGATACAGCATGCCACAGTGGGAAAAGCTCTAAATCTGCTGTCAGAGAACCTGGGTTCAAATTTCATCTCTCCTTCTTGCTAGCTGTATGACCTTGGACAAGGTATTAACCTTTCTGGGCCTCACTTTCCTCATTTGTAAAAAGAAAGCCATTAGCTAGATGGTCTTTTCCAGTTTTAAAACTACAGTCTTGTGATCTCCAGTGAAGATGTTTTCAGAGAAGGCTTTCAGGTGGAAAAGCAGGTCTATGTACAAGTGTCTATGTACAAGCCTGGTTCAAATGAAATCATTTGAAGGGGGAAAGGCAACCTTAGACCCAGAGGAGATCCTGGCACTGTTTGCTGAGATCTGTGGTGATTTTTAGCAGGAGGCTGAGTTGGGATTCAGAGTGGGGAAAAGGGGTAGCAAGTTCCTCCTAACTATTCTCTCTTCTCCTGGTCCACCAGTCACCCACTTGCCCTGAATACTGATTCAACTCATACAGGAAATGATCATCTGGACAGAATGTCTCCTGTTCCTAGGCCCTGTCAGATATAGCTGCTACAGGGTGACAAACTGAAACTCTACCACAGGAGAGCCCTTGCAGACCAGAAAAAAGTAGGAAAGTTAATTAAGCTGGGTGTTCTGGAAAGTGAGGTTCAAACAAGGTCTGTAGAAAAGGGCAAACTTAACATTTTCCTTTTCAAGGGAATAAAAATGCAAATATCATAGGAACAGACAAATTACATTTCAAAGTAGGACCTTTGATCCATACATCATAAAATCATTCATCTGCCATGATCAGGAAATGGGGTATTCTGGTTAATCAAATATTTTCACTGATAAAGTTATTAAACATTCACACCATTTATAGATAGCCAATTTTCTTCTAAAACCTGGTTGATACATCCCAGTGATTCTCCTCTCCACTCCCAGAACACACCTTTGTAACATAAAGTACAGCTAAGCAAAAGAAATCAACCCATCATCCATGCTTGAAAATGTATTACACACTCTCTACCTCTGATCCACCCCGTCTCTGCCAAGAGTCTGAAGGAAGACTTTCCTTTCTGTATTCCAAAGTCTCAACAATGACTAGTTTTGAAATAATCACACAGATATAAATGGAGCTGTGATCTCATTGATGCAGGATATAAATGACAGTCTTTGAAGAACTGGAAATATAATACAGGTACCACCAAAACTTGTGGCACATGGAAGGTATCATAGGGTGGTTGGAAATAGATGGAAAATTAGAAACTTCCAATCTGATTCACTGCTCTTGCACTAACTCTCTGTATGAGCTTGTATACATCACTTCTCTCTGAAGCTCTGTTTCCTCATCTGAGAAAACAAGGGACTAAACTAGAGGATCTCTAAGAGCCCTTCTGAGTCTAACATTCTATGACTCTATGAAATGTTAATGTAGCTAACTTTGTCAATTCAGAAGCCACTTAAAAATTTTGCCATTTCTCAAATAAGGGTTACCATTATGACTATCACTTATCTTCTTACAGAGAAAGGCTTGGA
Source organism: Vombatus ursinus (assembly GCF_900497805.2). NCBI lineage: Eukaryota > Metazoa > Chordata > Mammalia > Diprotodontia > Vombatidae > Vombatus > Vombatus ursinus. Next base: position 15,775,768 of record NW_020948840.1, read on the forward strand.
AGTGGTGATTAATAGAAGTCTGGTTGAAATTTAATATATTTCTTAGGTTAGGAAAGGGAGAGTTCATTTTCTTAGAATAGTGCTTTGCAGAACCAAAGGGAGGTACATTGGATAATAAAGAACCCTGGACTGGGAGTCAGAAGACCCAGGTTCAAATGCTGGCTTTGCCATTTACTAACTGTGATCTTGAGCAGATCCTAGAGGGAATCCTTCAATCAGCCATGTTTCCAACCCATTGTTGTCATGCTGTTATTTCAGTCACGTCTGACTCTTCATGACCCCGTTTGGGGTTTTCTTGGCAAAGATTCTGGAGTGGTTTGTTATTTCCTTCTCAAGCTCATTTCACAGATGAGGAACCTGAGGTAAACAGGGTTAAGTGACTTGGCCAGGGTCACACAGCTAGTAAGTGTCTGAGGCTGGATTTGAACTCAGGAAGATGAGTCTTCCTGACTCTAGGCCCTGCACTCTACCTACAGCGCCACCAGCTGCCTTTTCCACGCTGCCTCCAACATGAGAAGATAAGGAGATATCACAGTCTGGCAGCTAGAATAGGTCCCTGGGAAGGGAACTATTTATTTTGGATATCTGGCTCCAGCACCATTCCTGCCTGCCTGCTTGGCCTTCTTAAGTCACTTGTCTTTCGGAGCCTCTATGCACAACTGGACAAAAGGAGAAGAACTTGACTTACAGGGAATCTTATGAAGTTCCACGGTTATATCCAGGTCAGAGCCATGTTCCTGAGTATATCTGATCTCTAGGCTATGGGGATGATTCCACACGCTACTCTGGTGCCTTGGAGGAACACGGCTCTGATCCTGGGATCCTGAACTCTGTGCTTCTGAGGAAAAAGCTGCAGGTTGCTCTATATCTGGGAAGGCTTCAACTAACAACCACCAGGAGTATGGGATTATCTGAGGACCAGCCTAGCTAAGGAACCAACAAAGAGGTTCTTCACCATGTTGGCCACAAGGTAATGATTTATTTTTCTACAGCTCATAAGCCTTAGGCATGGAGGGGTTTTGGACTATATAGGTAAGAGGGATTAGCCACCGCAGGGAAATCACTTAAGTATTTATGAATGGGTAAAGGATGATAATTACTACTTAATGTGGGAAAAATGATACACAGAGGGGCAGCTAGGTGGCTCAGTGGACAGAGCTCTAGCCTTGGGGTCAGTAGGACCTGAGTTCAAATCTGGCCTCAGACACTTGACACTTACTAGCTGTGTGACCTTTGGCAAGTCACTTAACCCTGATTGCCTCACCAAAAAAAAAAAAAAAAATGATACACAGACCTAGAAATGGGCTGTGCAAATGTTGGATGATGAGAATGATAGCTACCATTTATGTAGCATCCACTATGTGCCTTTCATTGTGCTAAACACTTTCCAAATATCTCATTTGATCCTCAAAACAACTCTGAGAGCTAGGTAGTGTTATTATCCCCATTTTATGGTTCAAGAAACTGAGGCAAACAGTGGTTAAGTGACTTGTCCAGGATCAAACAGCTAGTGTCTGAAGCCAGATTTGAGGTCAGGTCTTCCTGACTTCAGGCCTAGTACTCTATCTATTGGGCCACTCTATCTAGCCATCCAAGATGAAAGCAGTGTTCCCTTCAACAACTTTTAGCTTGGTGTTTGTTTGTTTTACTGGACATATAATTTGATTGATGTAGGGAACTCCTAGTGAGTAACTTCCTTTATTACGAATTCTGCAATTTCATAATCTTAGAGGTGCCTGGAGCAAAGAGGTTAATCGACTTGCCCAGGGCACCCAGCCGTCCAAAATGGGAAACCCTTAGATATCAAAAAATGGCTTCAAAGTCCTCTAATGTAGTTGTCATTCAATCGCATTTGCTTATCAAGAAATGTTTGGACGAGCAGTGGCTGGCTACAGATTCTAGCCAATATGAACTGGAGGAAAGATACTTCATGGAGCAGCAGCATGGCTCAGGGGAAGCGCATTGGCTTTGGACTCAGTGGATGTGAGTTCACATCCTATATCTCTTATTACCTGTATGACCTTGGTTCAGTCACTTCATTTCTGGACCTCAGTTTCCTTACCTATAAAATAACTGAGCTCTTCCTAGTTCTAAACCTATTACCCTGTGATTTACTCCTTTGAAGCACAGCTCAGGGGCTACTTATTACACAAGACCTCTCCTGTTCCCACAAGCTATCTACACTATTCCCATCTCAAAATTTACTTAGGTATATGCCATATCCCCTCAATGGCATCTAGACTCTTTGAGGGCAGGAATTATTATTTTTTAAAATCTCCATTGCCTAGCACAGAGTAGGCACTTAGCAAATATTTGAACTTAATTTTTAGGCAGATAATTCACAACCTAGAGAGATGACCAACACATGAGGTTAGAGTAGAAGACCCCAGATCTGGTGAACAAAAACTGACATCTCTAGCAGTTCTTTTCATCGTGTTAAACTAATTCTCATCATCAGTGCTGCTGGAAGGAAGTGATCCAGAATGTCTAAAATAGAGAACCATCACCTAATCATTCCTAATGACTTTGGAACAGATCATGACTTTCTGGGCAGCAGATTCCTATTTTTAATTATGTTTCACTTAGATAGGAAAATGAATTGCATTTCAAATAATGTTCTGTTATATTCTGAGCACATATCCCGGACTGCCAGTGGAGTAAGAGAGAACAGAGCAGCCTGGTGTGGTAGGAATAGCCCTGAAATAGGAATCCAATTTGCCAATAAGTAGCTAAATCACTTCAGCTCCTTTGGGCCTCATAAAATCAGGTTCTTAGGTTAGATCACGGATTCTTAATTTGATCAAGGGTCTATGAACTTATATGTGTGTGTGTTTAATATTTTGATAACTGTTTCAATATAATTGGTTTCCTTTGTAATCCTATGTATTTTATTTTATACACTTAAATACATTCTGAGGAGTCCATAAGCTTCAGCAGATTGACTGCCAAAAGGGAGCTGAGCCACCTGGGCTCGACCATCTATAAGGTCCCTTCTAGTCCTAACGTTCCATGACTCTAAAACTTTCTGGCCAGGCCACCATTAGAGATCTGAGATCACTTACTTTGAATTAAGATATTTTTATCAAAGGCTCTTATATTTTTCCTTCTTCTCCACCACTAAAATACATAAAAAAGAATGCCCCTGGGCTGTGAGGACCACATTCTGGTGTATGTGTCCCAAGTGAGTTTCTTTCACCATAACTTGGGTTGTATTTAAAATGAGGGAGCCGATGGCGCTCCAACCACACCTCCACATCCCTCATTTCCTTCAAAACGAAGGCAACACCTTGGACACAAAGCCTTTCCTTGTCTCCCCCTGCCCATGCCGGCTGCCAGTGCCCTCCTGAAAAAGTATTAATTTATCTTCTATTTCTTTGTCACAGAGTTATTTGTGTTCAGTTGACTCCCTCTACAGAATGTAAGAAGCTCTTTGAGGGTAAGAGTTCTTTCAGTTTCAGTTCTATAGCCTCAGCACCTAGCTCACTATCTGGCACACAGTAGGCACCCAAGAAACACTTGATGATGGATTGCTTTGGCACACCCTTCCCCACCCCCACCCCCAATCTCTGGGAGTTGAAACCACAAGCAAATCCTTGTTTCCCTGAAGACCCAAAGATCTACTTCTGCCCTACCTCCTGAGGATGCCATATCCTCGTTCCTGCTGCATTTATTTCGTTCCTTCTCATTAAGGAAAGAAGGAAACCAGGCCAAAGTGGAAAGCATTTTCAAACTTTATTTACAACTGTCACAGTGACAAAAAGTAGTTTTGGAAAAAAAAAATGCTAGTTTCTCCCTGAGCCTCAAAAAAGAACAGACAAAAGTTACAGAAAGTTCATCAAACAACAGGCATTTTTTACTTAAGTTTTTTTTTGATACATTCAGTTAGAAATACACACAAATTCCTTCTAAAAGGGGGGAAAACAACAACAATAACAACAATAACATCAAACAAAAACCCACAACGACACAGAGGCCAGATAAAGAGCATAGTATCTTCCAAGGGTAGATGGGATCAACCCAGTGGGGCTGACCGTTCTGAAGATCCTGGCCTATGCTGGCTGTCGGCCCCTCACCTGCTCCAAATTCCAAATGGTGATAGAGAGTGGTCTCTAGACCAGAAAGATAATAACCCACCAGCCATAAACATAGATACACACAGAAAGTAGATTTGTTATGCAGTGTACAAAAGCACGTTTCATCACACATCAAGACTGGGACAGATGATAACAGGAAGCAGATGGGGGGGTGCTGGATACCCACCCCAAGACAAGGAGTTAGGTGAGTCCCCGACTCTCCCCTCCACAGGAATTGAATGATAATCAAAACTACAGCGGGGGATACATGACAGAGATGACTGGCTCTTTGCCACCAAACCACAACGAGAGAGAGAGAGAGAGAGAGAGAGAGAGAGAGAGAGAGAGAGAGAGAGAGAAAGAGAGAGGCAGAGGCAGACCTATCATGGGTCACCAGCAGAAACTGCAGGGGGGTCATCTCCCTGCCCCCCCCCACCTACTGGCCTGCTGCCACTGTATGGAGCTAAAAGTTATTGCCATCAATGTTTATAATACAAGCAAATGATATGAGAGGGAAGAAGAGGGGAAAGATACCCCTCAAACCTGGTCCTGCTGATACACAAAAGCAACACCCTTTCCCAGCCTTCCCCAGCGCCATACTACCCATGAGGTATTAAATACAAATATATTACACTAAGTCCAAGACTAGAGGCTGAAACAGGACTGATTGGAAACAGGGAGGCAATGGTCCAGTGCCTTGGGTTCCCTTGTTATACCCAAGGAAAGCTTCGAAGCCTGATTCCTTATCATCTGCTGCCTCTCTCTGCCTCTGTGGAAGCCACAGAGGATTGGGCAACAAGATGGAAATGTTTCTATAATTTGTTCTTCGGACCCTGGATTCCAAGGTGGAAAGCCTCACCATAGCCAGCTCATAAGTGAGCTACCAAAGTTCCTGTGGAAGCTGCCCTTCCAGACAAAGGGCCAGGGAGGGTGAGAGGAAGGAGGTGGGAGAGGCAAAATTAGGGGGATTGAGGGGGGAACTCAGGTCTGAATACAACATCCTTTCCCTCCTGGAGCCTCCTCAGGGCAGAGCAATCCAGGATAAGCCTCCTCCCCTCTCCACCACACCCACACACACACACACACACACACACAAAATACCTACCTCTCCAGAACTTGGAAAGCTGCAAGGTATCTCATGACACCCCTCTAATTTCCAAGTTGGTCACAGTGCTGCTGGCACTCGACCTACCACGTGTCACCCCACTCACTCCTCCTCCTCTCCTTCCCTCCTTGCCCCCTTCCCCAATCCATACTCCTTCCAAGTCCCAGGCTACACTGGCCCTCATTACCAGAAGAAAGACTCAGCTTCTACCTAAAAACAATACCAAGGAATAAAGGTTTCTCTTCCCCTCACTCCTCCACTTCTCATAAAAAGGAGGGAGAATACTTAAGGTGAAAAGTAGGCTGAAGGCCAACAGTAAGTAACCTAGCTAGTCAGACTGGCTAGAATCAAACAACTGGGAGGAGACAGAAGATTCAGCTCAGAGACTGGTACAAGGGCTTTGGAAGAAAGGGTTAATTAAAGGAAGAGAGCCTAGGCATTCCCAAACCTCCTGCTCAGACTTTGAGAATGGCAAGAGGAGAGAGCAGCACTGTCATGTGCCTTTCATCCTAAGAAGGGCGAGGGACCCGTCCTGTAGTTCTCTTATACTCCTCACCCCCCACAAAGGGACACGGGATGCCAGGGCACCAAGAACAAAAAGGGATGGAAACTTTGGGAAATGGACCCAGAAAATCTTGCCCTCCCCACTCACAAAACAAAAAACAGACAGCCACTGGGAAAGGTCCTCTGTCAGAGGAAGGTGAAGATTAGGGGTAGCAGTGGGGGAAAAAGGAGGAAGAAGGATGGTGATCAAGGGATTTGCCCACATGCTTGCCTCGAAGCTCTTTTTGCCCTGGACATTAGAAAGGTCCCAGTGTGGTCTGTTTCCCCTCCTCCCTTGTTAATTCACTCAAACACACTCTGAACAGAAACAAAAATGGGAAAAGAGAAAAACAGGAGAGAGATGATGACTCTATTTATGGATGTACTTTTGAGCCAGCACTAGTCCCCTCTGAATGCTTTCTGGCTGTAGGTCTTTGCTGAGTGTTTTCTTAAAATCTCTATTTTCTCTTATTTCTGTCATTTGCTTTCTTGCCTCAGAATGTTCCTCACTTGTTCTGCCTTTTACCAACCCCCCCTGGAATATCACAACTCCTCAAGACTACGAAGAGTTCAGATAGTGATCTCAAAGCAGCAGACACTTCCCCAACCCCAGCTAAGTGACTTCCTTTCTCAGAAGGCCTTGCTGATCTTTGCATTGAGGACTCAGCTGCTGGACACATTTCTTTCAGAAAAAAAAAAATATACATATCAAAAAAAAAAAAAGAAAGAAAACCAACCCAGTGATCTTGCAGGTGCAAAATTGAAGCTGTCATTGGACATTTTCAGAACTACTGTGGCTCACTCATTTTCCACCATGATGGGAAAAAAATACAGTTCAGATGTATTTTTTTTTTTGCCCCCTTTGGGTGCCCTTGATAGATTTACTGCTCCTTCTTCTCATTCTCTGTTTCTTTACTGGTTTCTTGCTCATCTTCTTGGACCAAGAACTCCTCTGGGGGCCATCTTAGCTCCCCACTTTCCACTTCTCCCTCTGTGGGCTCCACCACAATGGAAGGCAGGCGGTCCTTCAGTTTGCAGTAGCGATCAAAGTCTGACGGATCAGGAAAGATCTGAAACAAGAAAGGGTGAGAGGTAAGGGAAAACTGAATGTATTGGGGGCAATTATTGGGGTGCATTAAAGCATGATGGTCCTATCAGACAAGGATGAAGGAAGGTGCTTCCAATCCTATAAAATAACCATTTGGGAGGCACCACAGTATCTGCACAGAATATTCTCAAGTGCATTTTAAAAAATTAATTTATTTTTAGTTTTCAACATTCACTTCTATAAGCTTTTGAGTTTTAAATTTTCTCCCCCTTCTTTCCCACCTCCCTCCCTAAGATGGCCTACAATCCAATGTAGGCTCTACCTATACAGTCCTATTAAACATTTTCACATTAGTCATGTTTTAAAGAAGAATTAGAAGCAATATGAGGAACCATAAGAAGGAAGAAACAAAACAAAACAGAAGAAAAAAAAAAGAGCAAATAGTGTGCCTCTATCTGTAGTTCTTTCTCTGGATGTGGATAGCATTTTCCATCATGAGACCTTTGGAGATGTCTTAGATCCTTGCATTGCTGAGAAAAGCTGAGTCTATCAAAGTTAATCATCACATAATGTGGCTGTTACTGTGTACAATATTCTCCTGGTTCTGCTCACTTCACTCAGCATCAGTTCATACAAGTCTTTCCAGATTTTTCTGAAGTCCTCCTGCTCATCATTTCTTATAGCACAATAGTATTCCATTACATTCATATACCACAACTTGTTCAGCCATTCCCCAATTCATGGGCATCCCCTCAACTTCCAATTCTTTGCCACCACAGAAAGAGCCGCTATAAATATTTTTGTACATGTGGGTTCTTTTTCCTTTTTTTTATGATCTCTTTGGGATACAACCCTAGAAGTGCTGTTGCTGGGTCAAAGGGTATGCACATTTTTATAGCCCTTTGGGCACAGTTCCAAATTGCTACGTGCATTTTTTGATTAATGACTTCAAGGTCATACCCCTCCATAGGCCTTCCACCTTCATAATACAAACTATAGACCAGAAAATCAAAGCAGAATTATGAACGGCCAAGGATCTGGACTGGAGGGACAAGCAAAGGTGGGAATGAAATCCAAGTCTTCATTTCTACTTTTTGGTAGCCCTGAGGTTTAGTCACAGAACTGTCAGTGCGGCAGCTGTCAAAAGGTTTGGCTAAATAAGCTGTGGCCCAGGAATGTAATGAAATCTTACTGTGCTGTAAGAAATGGTGAATACGACGAAAACAGAAGCATGGAAGCAGAGCCAAGAAAATTGTATTCATGGTGACGATGCTACAATGTCAAGTGAAAAGAACTTGAACAAAACATTTGAAACTGAGTACTTTGAAATTATATTGGCTAAGCTTGACTCTGCGGCCTTCCCTCTTCTTTGCAGAGGTGGCAGCACTATAGCTGGGAAATACCACATATGGTAGCTGTATTTGCTTCGTTGACTTGTTTTAACTCAGCTTTTTTTTTTCTTTTTTATTCTTTGCTACAAGGGATGACTCTGTGGGAGGAGGGGAAAGAGATACATTGGGAAATGTAGTGATGTTAAAACAAAAAAAAAATCAATAAAATTTATTTTAAAAAAAGAAATGCCAGGAAAATAAAGGGGCTTGAGGTCTTCACGGGTAACCTCATTCCTCTCCAAACTCTTCCCAGACTCAAATCATTAAGTTTTTGAAACCTAGAAAAAGTATCTGTTGTTAGAGTCTCTTTATTCCAGAAAGAAGTTTAGGGTTATTAAAGGACTTTTGTAATTTTCCAAAAGTTTCCTTTTGAAATTCTGGGCTCAATTCATTATCTATCTGCCACATACCGATGAAAAAGCTCTACAGATTGTGGATCTGACTGCATGTCATAGTTTGGCCTATAAGCATTCTTCATCCACTTCATTTTTCCCATGTGAATGGTTAAACCAAACTCTCGTGAGCAGTCCTCGATCTCATCAAGGAGACTCTGCAACATTTGAAGACCTAATGCTTTGTTAACAAGAGACTCTGTAGGACCTCACCATCTTCAAACTTGTGCTACTCTTGGTTGTTGTGTTGTAAACAGTATCATATTACCTTTCCTTATTGCCCCATGGAGGAGAAATCTTTTCCACTTACAAATATGGTCAAAGTTTACTTTTACTGCTAATTAGCAATGGGACACAGCCCCAATCCCAGGCATCTGCTGCTGCAGGCAGGAGTCCAATCAAGCTATGAGCATTCCATTTTCTACAGAGGATTCTAAGAACTACCAACCTCAGGGAATCCTCTCCATGCCACTGGATGAATGATTAACTATTTATCCCATAAAGACCTATTGACGGGGATTAAATCCTAAGCCAGCTGCACAACAGGGCAACATTAAAGATTTAACAAGCCTCATAAAAAGGCAATGTAGTGGCATTCCAGAGGAAAAAAAAAACATCCAGAGAGAAGAAGCAAAGAATCTATATGTCAGATGATGTTCCCCAGAAAGTGGTTTCCTACTTTCTGAATTATTGAAATTGCTGAAATTATTTAGAACTCAGCAGTACTCAATAGGCAAAGTAGAAATCAGTGCACTGAGGGCAATGCAAGGAGGATTGTACCTTTTCTCCTTCTAGACCCCATTCATGCTGAAGTACAGCCTTCTCTGGGGTTGGGGTGGGGGGAAGAGTGACAGGGAAGGTAATAGGGCCCAGAGGTGAGAAAATAAGGAAGTGAAAGAAGGAGCCTGCCTAGGACAAAAAAAAGTTCTATTACTTGACCCTTTCATAAGCAAACCCATTTCACAGATGGCACAGAAGGAAGGAAACTATCCAGTTAGATCTTTAAACTGGCCCCAGCTAGTGATCTCATTGACCATCAGGAGACCTTAGTTAAGACTATTAAGACAAGCAGTTTCCACAGAAGTCCAAAAGCTGGGACAGCTGGAGACCTTCAAGCAATGAAAGCAATCACTCACATCTAGGAAGGGGTGGGCCTCAGTTGCAAATATCTTCTACCTAGACCTGTGTAAGCCAACATAGAATCTAGACCACAGCGCCCTATGTAGCAGAACGATCAAAGACTCAGGACTACAGATAAATTCCAGGACATATTCACTGTAAAAGAGGGAGAGGCTAGAGAGACTTTCCTTTCCTCCTGCTCACGTTCTAGGATACTATGAATTATATCTCCCCCACCCCCACTCTCCACGGTATGGAGTACAAAGGAAAAAGAGGGAGAGATAAAAGCTATCTAGTACATCTAATTTGGTTTCAAGCCTGTTCCAGCTAAAATCTGATAAAAGATGAAGAGAACCGAACAGATAATACAATGGACAGAGTCAGGAAACCTGGAGGCCGAACTCCTCCCTATAACCTCTGGTGGGATGATCTCGGCCAATCACTTTATTTCTCTATGCAAGATTCATCAGGGCCCTTTTCTTGTCTCTAGTCATGCTGAGCTAAGTTACACCAAGCCCAAGATTGGGTACTGAACACATAGAAGGACAGGGCATAATGGCAGAGGGAAATGCAAGCGGGACAGACCACTTCCCAAATGGCCCAATGTCACTTTCTCCTGGAAAAAAATGATGGCACGAACAAGTTGTTGGCAACTTCCCCAGGGCTGCTGTCACCTCCCCCTGCCTTTCCCCAACACTGAGGACAAGCTGTTGTCATAATGTGTATAAAGTACATTGTAAACCTTAAAATTGATTGTGAGCTTTTGGTAATAGATATATGTCAGAGTTGACTAAGTTCAGAAAAATAATGTCTAGCCATCTAATTAAAAGATAAAGCCTCCTATCATGCATTTCCATTAGTTTTTTTTTAATGAATTTATGTTCCATGGAGTGCTACATTTAATTCTAAGTTGGAAATGAGTTAAACATTCAAATAAAATGTCAGGTGGTAATTGTAATAGTAGTAGCAGTAGCAAAAAGAAAAGAGGGAAGAGGAGAAAAAGGATGTAAGCTCCCTGAGGGCAAGGACTATGTCACTTTTGTCTCTGTATCCCCATCTCCTGGTACAGTGCATGGGACATAGAAGGCACTTAATAAATGTCTGCTGGTTGACTAGATTAATGAGATCGGTGAGCAAAAACCTTTTAGTGACTTGAATGAAAGATGCCAAGTTTGATATAAACTTCAACACTTCCAAGGTCTGTGATTTTGTTGATGGGCATACATCTTGTACAGTCCCATCATGACTTGCTGTGGTAGCCAACCTTCTGGCTGGGGCTTGGAGGGCAGACACACATACAGGTCATTGCCAAGCCTGTGCTCAAAGCCCCAAGGCAGTATGCCTTGCCAGAGCTCTAATTATCCTGCAAGGACATGACCCTCAAGAGCCTAGTGCCATCCCTTCCAGGACTCGAGCGAGCCTCATAGGAAGACTTCCACGGAGCCCACAAAACTGACTCCTTACTGATGGCAGCTGAGCTGAGGCAACAGCTCATTTCCGATCTCCAAGCGAGAGGCAATGACACTAATATACTGTAATTAAAATAACTTAACAATAACATTTATCCCAGGAGTTGGGCCCTACTGCATGAGAAAGCTGTCCCCAAGGACTTAAAAGACTGTGCGCTGCTTCCTTGCCAGAGAACTTTGCTCCCTGGGCTGCTCAAAGGAGGCTCCGTTGTTTTGTTTTGTTTTGTTTTTTCTCTTTTCAAAAAAAGGTTCTAAAACCTGCTAATTCTGTGAGGAAAAAAAAAGACTGTGTAATAATTGAGCTGCTTCTTGGCCACAGTCTCCCAGAAGAGATCTTATCATCAGATTGTACCAATGTATTCCTCTGAAAAAAGGGGGCTCTACCCCAAAAAGAGGAGGGAGAAGGAACAACCCCCAAACGAAGGAACTCAACATTTCCTCCCAAACAAACAGAAATGCTCCCAACAAGCCACTGAGCTGTTGGCTGCCAGCACAATCTTATCTCTCACAGCTGCTGTGAGAGAGGCTGACCCCAAGGAGGTCGAGATTTTTCCACTAAGTCATGCTTTTTAATCATCAAGGCAGCAGAAAAATGAGAGGTTGCAACTGCATTTTTAAGGGGTGGGGAACAAATATACAAAAGGATTCAAGTTGAACTTCCCTAGACACGTGACAGGTAGGGGCCTACGGTGCTTGTATTGGGGGTGGGAGTGAGGGGAGGGAGTGTTAAGCCACCCAGGATCTCTGCTTAATGCTGGGGAACAAAAATAAGAGGGAAATAAATACTAAGCTATCCCTATACCCCCAGAAGGAATCCACTTCTGGTTAAACTTCCTCCTCTGGTCAAAAGCAACTCAAAGGCATTGTTATCCCCATATAGAAGAGGAAACATAAATTCAGAAAGGTTAAGTAAGTAAGTAACTTCCAGCACCACAGTTCAAATTCCGGGGTGGTGAGTCTCTTTCAAATGTAATTCCAGCACAATGCCAACTCTGGAGGGCAGGGACTGCCTCCTTCCACAGTGCCTGGAATTGTAGGTACTTAATTAGGGATTGTAGATCAATTCATAAGATCATAGAGTCTGATGCCCTCCCTGTCCCACTCCCCATCCCCTACTCATAAATGAAGAATCTTAGGCTTAGATGGGAAGTAAGTTACCCAAAATTACATACGTACTAAATAATAAAACCAAGATTTGATTCTAGGACCTTTGCCTCCAAGTCCCAGAGCTCTCTCCCCTTTACCATGATGCTATGTCCTATGTCCCCTGCACCACTCTGCTTCACCAAGGCGTGCCCAAAGGTGATGCCCGACTCTGGCTCACTAGCAAGCTACAGCATTCCCATTTCTCCAAACACTCAACACCAATATCCAAGGTAAGACCCTAGGGAGGTAAAGTTATTTCATGTTACATAAGGGAGAGGGGATTTGGCAGGATGGTCAAAGGTTGGACAAAAACATAGGGCTGTTGGCATGTAATTGAGAAATATTTAACAAAATAAATAAAAATAATTAAAAACAACAATAACAAAGAAAACTAAGGGATGCCCCAGAGAGAAGACAGCTTTGGTGTTTCCTCTTTCATAATCTAGGTTGAAAGGGAGACCAATGAGCTTATGAGCACTTAGCACAATAGAGGATATTTAAATATCTCAAATATCTGTTAAATGGAAATTTTACAGCTGAGATACCCATTTCAGAAAGACATTTGCAAATCTATAAAATGGAACTGAAACTAGGGTGAGATGACCAGTAATTTTCCCAGGGTGCCAAAATTTAGAGAGCCCCTGACAGCATTTGTACTCCTTTTGCAATGTAGAAACAACTGAGTGAAACCTAGCACTTAAGTTTTCATCCACATCCCTTTCGTCCCCAACACACACACACACACACACACACACACTGAACTGGCCCAGGTACCAAAATGGCTGGTTAAAGCACTGGGTCCACAACCATTCTTCTACAATCTCTAGGAATTAGAGACCTCTAAGGAAAGGAATCTGGTGGAGTTGAGAAAAAGAGTTTAGGAATTAAGAATTAGTCATCAGGTCACTTTACTTAGGTGTAAAAGTAGCAAGTTTGTCATCTCCCATTTCACCCATGGAGGAGAAGTGAAAGGTGATACCACAGTTCTAAAGGGCCCAAATTTGGGGGCCTGGCTATCATCTGTCTCCCTCTGAGCCAGGTGACCTAAACCTGACTTACTCTGGGGTGTGGAGAAGAGAAAGATATTTGGCATCTCGAATGAAAAATGTTAGTGATTCTGCTAAGACCAGCCCTCAGCTTGTGTGTGTATTTTGTGTTTGTGTACACCATCTTCCATCACGCTGACAAACATATGAGCTGGCCCGCTACAATGAGAAAGGAGTGGTCTGCAAAGAGCTCAGAGATGCTAGTAAGGAAAGCAGACACCGGCTGATGGAGAGATGAAAGGTAGTTAACTGGACACAAAGGGCTAATTACTAGCTCTTCAAGCTGAGACAGCAGTAGCCCGCACATCCTGCTTTTCCTACTAGGGGTAGAGGCAGAGAGAGAGAAATGGAGGCAGCAGGGAGGGCCAAAGCCTCATAATAAATAGTCTGCATCCTGAAGGGTATTATCAATAAGAACACCAAAAGTAGTGACTTCCTTTTCCCAAGCCTGAGGTTAAAAAGGAATTTCCCACAAAAGCCAATGGGCCTCATAGGCAAAGTTGAACTACCTTGAGGAGAATAGGTTTTGTCCCTAATCAACCAGATCTAGCCCAAGAAAAGTGGGGCTCAACTGCTTTCTCAACATCCTTCAGTAGAAAGCCCCAAGTTGTTGGCTCTGAAACCTTCACTTCACACCTGTTTGTGTCTCAGTTCCCCCCAAATGAAAGGTCAAGAGAGTTGAGTTGACTTAAGTCATTATTTGAGAATGTTAGGGAAACAGGTTATCCACATAATCATAGAATCATAGCTCTGGAAGGAACTTTAGAAGTCGTCCTGTCTAGTCTCTTCATTTAACAGATGTGGAAATGAGAGAACCAGAGAGGAGTAATAATTTGCCCAAGAACAACAGAACTAATTAAGATGCCAAGGCTTGGTCTTCTGAACCCTAGATGAGTGCCCTTTCCCCCACACCAACACGGTGCCTTCTCAACTCTTGCTGTTGATCTCCAAGTGAGTATTCTGGCAGCTTTTAAGGAGAACCTAAAGTGCTCCACCAGAGTTTGCTGGCTCACATCTGTCCATCTCACATTGCCATATCTGGCCTTGAGGTTCCTCATGGAGCTTGCCATTTTTAACTACAATGAAAAGTCAGAAACACGAATGAAGCTGCTACCTCTTCACTTGATGATGACAACACTTACACAAACAGAGACACTTGAATTTTACATAGCAGTGGAACACAACACATGGAGTGTTCTTGACAGCTATTCATTGTGATAGAGATTTGTTTCACCCCCTTGCTACTGGCTTCCACTGTTTTTTCTATTTTTAAAAAAAATAAAATGCAATAACAGTCTTTGTTTATCTACTTCTTCCTAGATGGAGCTGATTTATAACAATAGATAGAAACAGCTTCAGCTTAAGAGTTAAATTAGTAATTCAAATAAAACCAGGCACCACACTTTCCTCCTTTGTGTATTACCCATTCCTCTATCCCACCACCCCTCCCCCACACATGCATGCATATTTTGAGAAATATAGAAAAATATTTTCCCTGAACCATCTCTTTTCCTCTCCTTTGGAATAATGACTGCATTTTGCAATAGAACCATCGGGGGGAGGGGGGGCTTTGGTAAATCAGACCAAGGGTTAATTGAAGAACCAGAGTGGAGGGGAAGGAAGATCTAGTCAACACCTATTGCTTCTCCTTCTCCTTTTCCTTTATTCCCTCTCCCTTTCCTCTTCCAGTTCTCTAGGCTAGAGATGAAAGGGTATCTACCCCCACCCCAAGGGTTCTTCTTCCCATTAGAGTTGGGTGCTAGCAACTTGCTGGTCCTCCTTCTGCTAGACTTAAGGTGTTTAAAGCCTCAAAAAGGCAGGGAAAGGAAATGCTTTGTGTAAACTTCACTTTTCAACGACTTTGCAAAGCATCTTTCAAGCACACACCCATCCGGTGGTCTCTCCACTCAAAGCCACACTACCAAACAGAAAACCCTTAGGAGAGCTAAATTCCAACCAAATGTGCAACTGATCACCGTGTAACTAAAGGAGCAGTGAGGGAATGAAACCTTTGAAATGCTCATAACAACGCTTCTTCAAAGTTGCCCAGGTCTGTGGGAAAAGATGGAGACCGTCAATAATGAATTCCTTTATATCAGCCTTGTCACTGGCCTCCCTAAAGATAATCTCCCCTCTTGCATGCCAGATCAAATTCCTTGGGGCCTAGTCTGGAAAGCCCTAACCAAGATTGTTGCATCAGTCTTTCTGCTTCAGGACCTTTTCCCTTCTGTCTTATTTTATTTGTTTTATTTTTACTTTTAAAATATTATTTTATTTTTAATTTATTTTATTTTAGGACTCTCTTATTTTATTAAAAACTTTCACTTGACCCTGTGGTCACTTTTAGAAACTAGCTAATTTCTCCCTTCCCTTTTGATGTTTAACTCTTCAAATGTGTGGTCTACATTCACAGCCTTTACTTTTTTACCTTCCATCCCTTCTCAGCCCCTGAAATCTGGCTCCCATCAATTCAGTCTAATTCAACAAGCATGGCAGGCATTACAAATACAAGAATGAAACATTCCCTGAGCTCAGGGAGCTTACATTCTACCAGGAGAAATAAACACATAAAGAAAATCAAATATAAAGTAGATACAAAATAATGGTAGGAGAGGGTAAGGAGTATGAAAAATTGAGGTGGAGAGAAGATCAGGAAAGCCCTTTCTTAAAGGTGGCTCTTGAAGTGAACCCCAAAGGGATCTTGGGGTTCTAAAAGGCAGAGGGGAGGAGGACAGCGACCTAGCTGGAAGATGGAATGTTCTGTATTGTTGTCAGAAACGACAAGTTGGCTAGTTTGGCAGGAATGTAGGGTAATTGAGAGGGAGGAATGTGAAATAAGTATAGAAAGACATGTTGGAGCCAAATTGCAGAGCTTAAATACCAAACAAAGGAGTTTGTATTTCATTCTAGAAGCAATAGGTAGTCACTTGAGCAGGGCAATGATGTGGTGGTCAGATCTATGCTATTCCTACCACTTTGCTGAAATTACTCTCTAAATTTCATAATAATTTGCTTTTGGCTAAAACTTCTACATCTCTCCATTGTTGTTGTTGTTGTTCATTTGTGTTCAACTTTTTGTGACCCCACTTGGCGTTTTCTTGGTAAAGACACTGGAGAGGTTTTCCTTTTCCTTTTCCAGCTAATTTTATAGATGAGGAAACTGAAGTAAATAGGGTGAAGTGTTGTGCCCAGGTCACACAGCTAGTGTTTGAGGATGGATTTGAACTCAGGTCCACTGTGCCACCAAGCTGCCCCCCTCTCCCCATCAAATCTACTCTGTGGTGATGTTTGATTGCCCTTACCTCTGGAAGGGCTCCCTTTCTCTTCACTTATGATACTGCACCTTCCTAGTTCTTCTGTCCGTCTAGTTTCTCTTCACTTCCTTTGCTAATTTGTAATCATTCTCCCAAACCTTCAACTATGGGTGTCTGAAAAGTTCTTCCTCAGCCCTCTGTTCTTCTCACTTTACATTATTCCTTGGCAGAACTCAGGTCCTGTCATGGCTTCAATTTTATTTCCTATGTTAGGGACTCCCCCAATTTCTATCCTGGACCTTCACATTTCACTTGGATGCTAGTCATCAATTTCCACCTGCCAATAAAGACATTTCCATTTGGAAGAACTCTTTCACTCATTATAACCAAAATCAGATTCACTATCTAAATGCAAGATTTTCCATTGGGTTCAAAGATTGAATTGCATTAAAAGTATAAGATAGAAGAGACCTGGTCATGCCACAATTCATGCGAAAAAAAAACCCAGCAATTTTAGTTGGCCATGAGCTCAACATGAGTTAATAGTATGATCTGGCTCTTTAAAAATCTGATGCAAACTTACATGCATTAATAGAGGTTTAGGTCAAGAGAGGTAATGCTGTCACTCATTCAACAAGCATTTAAAGTACCTAGTATGTGTCAGTAATCATGGTAGATTCTGGCACTCAAGAGACAAAAAATCAAACAGTCCCTGCTCAAGTAACTTACATTTGTTGGGGGGAGACATGTATGTCAAAATACAAATTTTATTTTGGTCTACACTCTAAATTCAATGCTCATTCTACTACCCATGTAGACAAGAGTGTAGACTTTAATGTGTCACCCCAGAGGGCAAAACTGGAATCAATAGGTCAAAATTACTAGGAGGAAGATTTTTGCAATATTTAAGAACTCTTCCATAATTAGAATGACCCATAAATGGGACAGGTGGCCTGTTGAGTAGTGGTTTCCTTGTCACTGGAAGTGTTCCACATGTCAAAGATAATGTAGAGGGGAATGATGTATCGAGTTGGAGGTGGGATTAAATGACCTCTAAAGTGCATTCCAACTCTACAATTCTATTATTCTTTTTGTTTTTCAAATGGGTATCTTGAAAATTAATGAAAGTTGCCAAGACCAGAAGAAGCCCAGGCCCTAGATATTTGAATTATTTTCTCCTCTAACCTCCATTTTGGAGTAAAAGTATAAAATTTTTAAAAAAGATACACCTGTGTGGTAGGACAGATTATAAAAGTAAATGCAGTATTCATGACTTAGCATTTGCTATCTTTATGAATATAATAGGCAAGTTTCAATTCCAAGACACGTTTTTTCACGTTAACAAGCAGCAGTCTCCTCTTAAAAACAAATTCCATAGTATTCCATATTTACATAGTATCACTAGGCTGTTTGCCTATTGCAGTGCAGCCAAGAGCTATAAGCTTTTAATGCCAAGGAACAAAATGCCCACAACGCTATTCTTCCCAAGGGCCAGCTGGGAGACTGGAGCCAAAGAGGTTTTTGTTTTTGTTTTTTAATTTAGTATTCCTCAGATCAGAAGAGAGGGCCATGATTCTTGGTTTGTGTCCTCCTAGGAATGTAACTCTACTACCTAGAACCCAAGGGAACATAATTTTTGGGCTCATTCATAATCGCCTGAGCCAGTTCTATAGCATAAAGAAAACCAAAATGGTACAGAGAATTAAGATCAACAGATGGTCAAATACCATTGCATCCATTTAGTACTAGTAGATATATTGAAATGATAAAATTGGTTTTTCTACACAGATCATAGCTAGTATGCCATCTTCAAGCACAACAAACAGAATCAAGATGGAAATATGTAGCCATTTAAATTAACCATGATTTCACCAATATGGATCCTCCCTTCATTGACACAGATGTTAAACTCTGCCATGCCATGATAGATGGTTATGTAAGTTCCTATGGCCAAAATAATTAATCACTTGGTAGCTAAAGCCTCTGGCGATTAGCCTCTCTAAACCTAGCTAGGTTGGTTCTTGGATAGCAGCTCCTCATTGCTAGGCCTATATTCAAAGCCTTTCTAAGAACCACTAGAACTGTGTTCTCACAAGAAGTCTTTGAGACCCCAGGGTCACCTCTAAGCAATGATGAGGCAGATAGATAGATAGATAGATAGATAGATAGATAGATAGATAGATAGATAG
>NW_020948840.1:15794552-15863699 GCF_900497805.2 Vombatus ursinus
TAGATAGATAGATAGATAGATAGATAGATAGATAGATAGATAGATAGGTAGAGAGACAGACAGACAGATAGATAGGCAGAGAGACAGAGAGACAGACAGATAGATGATAGACAGATAGACATATGCCTATCTTACACACATAATAAGCATTCTAAATAATGCCTGATAGACCAACAAGGTCAGATTTGGAGCTAGAAGGGATTTTATAGATCATTTAGTCTACCCATCTCATTTTATAGGTGGAGAAACCAAGGTCTCATTTGGTGAAGTGACTTGGCCCAATATTACCCAGGTAGCAAGGGGGAAGAAGTGGGAATTGAACTCAGATCCTCCAATGTCAAATCCAGCATTCATTCTACTATAGCACAGTGCAAATGTTTCTTCAAAGAAGAAAATTCCAGAGATAGAAAGCATTATAGAAATATAACTTTTCCTAATGCGGAAAATTAAATTTTTTTATACTTTTTATCATCATTGCATAAAAGAAAACATCTGATAAATCCGAGTTTATCTGAAATATCTAAAAACAAAATGAAAGAAAAATACTGTGGGATTTTTTGTTTTTTGTTGTGTATGTGTGTGTGTGATTTTTTTTTAAGATTGCTATTCACCAAACTCCTCTACTATTGCTGTCTCCATAGACTTCACTGAAACAATATGTAATCAAAAACACTCTCGTGGGCCTAATAGCCGGTGCTTCTGGTACTGTAAGCTTTCATCATAACAAGGTCTGGATTGAAAGTATAAATTCCTTAAGGCTGTGATCAACCTCTCAGCCTAGGAGCCACAAAAACCTTGTCTTCCCCAAATCCATCAGTTAGGGCCTTTGAGCTGGTTGGCCGTGGTGGGAGTCCTAGGAATGTGGAAAAGCAATGTATGCCCTCTTCTAATGCTTTGCTGCAGGCTGGGGACTTGTGGGGGTGGGGAGGATAGGGGAAAGAGAGCTTTTAAGATTTTTGAAGCAAAGACCCAACAATAACACCAGTTACAGTAACAATTACCGTCTCTGGGTGTAGCCCACACCAAAGTTCATAGGAAGGGAGGCTCTGAGCGTGTTAGGTCCTAGACTAAAGAGATATAGACTTCTGAGAATGATGTTCCCCTTTGATGGTGAGGTACCAGTTCATGTTGCTCTACCTAAACCCTGGAACATCACATCTTCCCTATTTAGGACAACCAAAATGCAACTGTCAACAGCCCAGAGTTGGAGTAGAGGAGTGAAAAATTTGGATGAGTGTATCTGGAGTTCCCTTTCTGATTGCAGCCACAGTCATCAAACTATTGTCACTAGAATATTTTCCAAATAAGACCCTCATCAGAATATTCCCAATTCTGGTCAAATGCCCATTCAACAGGAGGGTAGAGAAAGGACCATTTTGGACTCAGAGCAAACCTTGATTTTATTTTTAAGACTGGCCTGTGTAACTAGGGGGATGTCATGAGCTCTGAATGAACTAGCAGACATTATGATTGGGTTTGCTGATAAAAAAAAAAAACTATCTTTTTTTTGGTGGTAGTGGGGTTGAAGAGAGGGCAGATGGGGAGCCAGCTGTGCATCCATCCAGACAAAAGTGCCATAGGCTGCCAGGACTAGAGAAGAGTGAACCTTTTCCTTCTGGAAAACATCTTCCTCTGACATAAGAAACATCTGAAACCATCAGCCCTACAGGAATGAGTGGTTGTCTTCATATCCACAAGAAATAATTTCAGGACATATTCCTGAGAGATCATTTCAGGACATTCATTAGACACCCAAGAATAGCTCTTGGCTACAATCACAAGATCCATCACCCAAACACATTCCTCCTCCCTTACCCCTGCAATCCTCCTTCCTTCTCATCCAAGTTGGGAGACTGGGTCAATGACTGGGAGAATAAGCTTATGAACACCAAGTTCTATATAGTTCATTGTTCCTACTTTGGAGCCAGGAAGCTTGCTCAGACTATTTATTTTGTTAGGGGCTTACAAAGGTGCACTGATATCCTCAGTACCAGCAAGCTAAAGTTAGAGCAGAATTAATCAATATTTACTCTACCTACTACAGGCAGGGTACTGTACTAGGCATTTCGAGGACATAAAGAACAATATCAATTGTATCTAGCTAACAGAACAGATGTGTCTTAGAAAAAATTAGGTTTGAACCTTGAATCCACAGGATTGATAATAAACCAGACCTCCCTTCTCTAGGTAGAGAGGTGGTACGATACCCGAATGTAGCTAACATGTTGATGGGTTTTGGGGAATTGTACTTCTTTTTGTTATAAAAAAGGGCTCTCTTGAGGAGGGGCAGGCAATTACTGGGAAAAGATAGGAATCTAAAGAAAAGCATCAATAATTGTTTAACATTAAAGCATGTTTAAATTCATGCTTTTATTAGCATTCTAGTTGGTTGGTCTTTGAAGGTAGTAATAAAGTTACAGCTACTACATGATGGGAACATGGTAGTGAGAAGGCACTTTCCCCACAATAGGGTTGTCTCTATAATTCTGAGAGTCAGTTGGAGCCATGTTGGGGTACCTCTGGGGAACCAACTGTTCTGCCAAAAGGGGTCCAAGTGGGGTGAGCAAGACAGCTCCAGCCAAAGAAGAGAGACCTTGGGGACAGAGCTAGCTAGGGTCAGTGCCATGACTAGAATAAGCTAACTTTCTAGTCAGCTGGTCTTCTAAAGGAAGATGAAGTTATAGCTTCTAAGTGACTTTCACATGATTTCCAGTGGATAAAATATTGACAAGGTAAAAGCTGAGAAATAAAATTTTTCCCCAATTACATAAAAAATTCACTAGTGCTATAATGGACAAGTGACTTTCCCTCTTGGTGGGCCAGTTACCTTGACAAGAATAGCCTAGCACCTTTGTGCTAATGATAATAAATTGTTAACTTTAAATTATTTTATTTTATATATAAATTATTAACAGTTTAAAATATTAATTTTATTTTGATCATTAATAAATGTGCTTTGATGGACTAATAGTAATATATGTTTTTATCCCATTTCACAATTTACAAAGTACTTTCCTCTCAAGAATGCTGCTAAGATAGATACTGCAAGCATCATTATTATTTTATTTTGTTATTTATAATAATAATAATTTATAATTTATTATAATAATTTTCATCACTATTATTAAATAGATGAAGAAACAGATTCTCTAAAGCTAAATGACCTGGCAAGGACCACAGAGGTAGCAGTGGAAACCAAGACTCAAAACCCAGTTTATTGGTTAGATGGTCCCTTGTTGGGGACGATGGAGAAGAAAATTCAATCATCTCTAAGCTCCCTCTCAGTTATCTAGTATTCTAGGATTATTTCACCTTTGTCTCTGTATTTCCTGAGCCTAGCACAAAGCAGGTATTTAATAAATGCTTGTTGGTTGATAAATTATGATTTGATGACTACAAAACCAGCGTTTTCTCCACTAGGAAAAGCAGCATAGCATGGTGTATAGATTACTGTACTTAAGAGTCAGGTTGGTCTGGATTCAAATCCTGCCTCAGATAATCATTTGCTGTGTGATGCTGGGCAAGTCATTTAACTTTTTTGCCTCAATTCCTTATTGATGAAACAAGGGGGGTGGACTCAGTGACCTCTGAGTTCCTTTCTATCTCTCGATTTGTGAACTTATGATCCAAGACTTCCCCACTGGATAAGTTACTATGAATCCCAGGGAAGATAAAAGCTAGATACCAACAACCAAAGAGTATTCATTTTTCAAACAGAAGGGGAGGGGATTAACATAAAAAGAGCTTGTGCATATGGATTAATACCTTCTTGTTTCTCTAGAAAATTCACTCTCTTCTTCCTCAAATATACACTCAGACTAAACTACCTTTTTTGGTCATTTAGCAGTAGAGGGGGAAAAAAGTTTGTGCTAGTCATTTTCACCAAGCATAACATCTGGTGGTGGAAATAGGGTGTGGAGGAAGAGGTAAAGGGTAGGAGGAATAAAAAAAAATGCCAATGTTCCACTGAAATGCAGGTCCCTGGATGGACTCATCCTGCCCAAACTGCTACAACTTTAGCTGACCAGGGCCACCAAACACCTGGATCACCTCATCCTCCATTCATCCACCCAACAATCATGGGCCACTCTACACACCACTGTGAGAAAAGGGTTACCTATTTCTCAATAAGTCCTTTTAAGTCAGGAAGCAGAAGCAAGAGATGTTCTTTGCCTCCCTCTTCTTTCTTTCTCCCTCTCTTCCAGAAGCTAGAACACCCACCCAGGGAAAGAAACATAGAATAGTCAAGCTGGAATGGATTTTTAAAAAGTCCAACCCCATCATCTGACAGATGAGGAATCTGTAAGGTCAGACCCTGAGTAAAAAGACTCTCTTAGGAAAAAGAAAGGAAGGAAAGGAGAGGAGGAGGGAAGGAGGGAAGAAGGGATGTAAGGGAGGAAGGGAAAGAGAAAAGAAAGAAAGAGAGAGAAAGAAAGAAATTAAATGTAGACTATGGGCAGTCAGCACATGTTGAACTTTATTTGAACTGACCCATTTGGTTTCTACATATGACTGGGAATGATTAAGTCATGCCCATTCTGTGGACCAGTTGATATTTCTCTCATCCCTCTAAGGGATGAAGAGGGCAGCTAGGTGGCCCAGTGTATAGAGTGCTAGGCCTGGAGTCAGAAAGATTCATCTTCCTGAATTCAAAGCTGCCCTGAGACACTCAGTAGCTGTGTGATCCTAGGCAAGTCACTTAACTCTGTTTGCCTCAGTTTCCTCATCTGTAAAATGAGATGAAAAAGGAAATGGCAAGCCACTCCAGTATCTCTGCCAAGAAAACCTTAAATAAGGTCAGGAAGAATTGGACATGACTGAAAAAACAACCAAAAGGGATGAAGAATAGTAATAAGGAAAGTGTCATGGCTGTTTCTCTGGGAACATAGAAGAAGCAGTGCTAGTCCAACAGGTCCAATCACCATGTTTTGGTTCCCCCATTAGAATGTGAGCTCTTAGAAGGCAAGGACCATCTGTTTTTCTAGTACCACAGGGCTTTATGCATAGTAAGCTCTTAAGAAATACTTTCTTAAAAAATTATTCATCCATCAAATCGAGAGTGGTCTTTCCTTAAGAATACAACTGCAAATGAAAATAGCTAGAATTTACATAGTGTTTTAAGGTCTGTAAAGCACTGTACATGTGTTTGTTATCTCTGATGCTATTATTATCTCCATATTACAGATGAAGAAACTGAGGCTGAGAGAAATCAAGTGACTTGTCCAGGGCCACTCAATTTGTATATGTCTGAGATAAGATCCCTCAAAATCCAATGCTCTTATCCACTGATAGGTGCCTCATCAAGGACATATCACATCTTCCTCTAATATAAACCCTCCAAAAAAAGAGTTTCAGGATTTGAGCCACAAATGGCAGGATAAGGGATGCTTTATGTGTTTTGGAGTGATCAGAGTGAGACAGGTAAGAACGATTGATCACAGCCATAGAATGACCGATTTGGAGTCAGAAGGGACCTCAGAAATCATGAGTCTAATCCCTTCATTTTACAGATGTGGTAACTCAGTCTTGGGAGAGGTTAAGTGATTTTCCCAAGGTCAACGCAGGTAGGAAGGAACAGAGGCCAAGAGGAGCGCTGAAGTTCTTTGATTCTGGGTCCAGAGCTCATTCCACTACACAGGGCCTCTCCATCACTCAGTCATCCAATGGATTAGCCGAGGGATGTGTGAAGAATTATCACTCTTGGCTATTTATAGTCTGAATTAGAACCTCTGCCTCTCTGGAGAGGAAAAGGTCATCCAATGGAAAGGTGGGCTATAGAAATGCTAATTTCACAACTGAGTAACAGGGAAAAATAGCCAGTGACAGGACAGCTGGTGCCCAGGAACCAAGGACAGAGGTGGTGAGAAAAAAGGAAGCTGATTAAGGACTGATTTTATCTGGCTACAGGAGGGGCTACAACGGTTGACTCTAGCCCAGGGGAGGAGGGAAACACCAGATCAGAATTCAGGCAATGCTGGGAGAAAGGAGTTTCAAACAGAAACCTGAGGGTTACAGCTAGAACCCAGCAGGCTCCCCTTGGGATTCACTCATCTCAGAGGAGTCTAGCAAGAAAGGACATTGTTCCCCAGGCACTGGCGACAGCTTAGGGGCTGAAGCAGAGAGAAAACTATAAAATCCTCATCATTTTGGACTATAATCCAAGGAATTCCCTCACAATGTTGTTCGGGCACCCTTGCAGTCCACATGTGTGCACTGCTGATAACCCACTCTATGGAGAAGGGGAAGGAGAGAAAATCTAAAACAGAAGGCTGAAGTCTTGAGGGTGACCGCTAAGGAAGCCAGACCTCTGAGTCCTTCAGTGGCAGCAGCAGAAAAGGCAAAAGTCGACCAAGGGGAAAACTTCTATTTGGCCATGGCCTGGTTTGTTTCACCCCAATTTGTTTTTAATATGGAAGGGGAGCTTGCCACAAAGTATCCTTTTTAATTAAGCTCCATTAACTTTGCAAATACAGCTTGAATAGGGATCCATGAAGCAGTGATTGTGCTGACTCTCTGGTTCAGGAAAAGAAAGAAAACTAGATAGGAGGGAGAGAAAATTGATTTTTGTTCAATTTAAAAAAATGTTTAATACTTTTTTTTAAAAGGAAGAACACTGTCTGAGCTTCTAGAATATGGAAAGTTATTCCATAAAGGCACTAGGGACTGGTAGTATTTCATGTTTTCCCCTTAGGGAAACCTAGGATACAGGGATCTAGGCAGTCAGGGTACACTTTCTGGACCTTTAACTCATTCCATTAAGTCCTGATGCTCTTATTGAAGTACTGACAACTTGCTCACTCACCCCAGGGAGGAGGAATGATTGACACCAAATCAATGTAAAGGAAAAATTTCATTTGATCTTAATTTTTTTTAAAGCCACAAAACACCAACTACCTCTGGTATAACTGACCCCTCACTCCTAACACCTACCCCACTTAGAATGTTTTCCTTCCTCAACTTCCCCCATAGATCCCTTCAGAGCAAAAAAAAAAAACCTCAGGTTTTTGTTGTTGAGTTGTTTCAGACTCTTCCTGACCCCATTCTGGGGTCTTCTTGGCAGAGATATTGGAGAGGTTTGCCATTTCTTTCTCTAGCTAGTTTTACAGATGAGGAAACTGAGTCAAACAGGGTTAACTGATTTGCCCAGGGTCACACAGCCAGTGAGTATCTGAGGACACATTTGAACTCAGGAAGATGAGTCTTTCTGACTTCAAGCCCAGTGCTCCATCCACTCCATCCCAGTGCCAACTCGCTGCCCCATAAAGCTCAGTTACCTCTTCCTATGAGAAGTTTTTTCCTATTAGCCTATCCCTAAAGGGTGTCCCAAAAATCTTAGTGAAATTTTAAGTTTTAATAGCTCAAACCTGCACTAAGACTTTGGGGAGAGCCTTTATTTTGTTTTACTTATCTGTATTTTGCCCCCACCCCTGTGGAATAGAAGCTGCTTGAGGACAGGGGCTGTTTCTTCATTTTTTTTTTGTCTTTGTATCTGCAGCAGCTAGAACAGTGCCTGCCATCTAAAAGGCCTTGAATAAATGCCTGTTGAATTGAATGAAAAACCTCATTAACTGATGTGGATCAGTAAATATTTCTCACCCAAATTCTACAAGACAGTAAAAGGCAAATCCCTGGAACCTTTTCCATTGAGAGGCTAAGGTATGCCACTGAAACAGGAGCTGGTGACCAGAAATCCAGAGTAGGGGTGGGCTCTGGAAATCAGAAGGCATGGGTTCTAGTCCTTAACATGTGACCTTCGAACAAGGTTGTACCATGGTCCCAAGACTCCATTTCTCCATCTGTCAAAAAGAAATTAATGGCTGGCTTCCAGCAAGCTCATGGGACACTGCAGATGAATGGCCATGGCTCTCAAGCACTTTTCGCTCCTCGGAAAAGAGGCACAAGACAAGTCCCACATACTATTATTATCCTCAGGAGGAATGCCAAGTGGAGAGCTAGCTGTGAGACTCACCCCCACCTCCCCCCAACCCTCCATCCTCCACTCTCTGGAAAAGAGATCAGGAATATAAATGAAATAAGGCCTTTAGCAAAGTGTCATTTTTGGCCAATCACAACAACTCTGGTGGAAATTAGTTTTAATTAACCGGCATATTCTTTGAGCAGGTTTTGAGGAAATTGGTCATACAACAGTTATGAAAACACTCGGTGTTTCATTGAGAACACAGTAGAGGATATGAAAGAAATGCCAGGAACAGGTCAGAAACTCAGTAGGGTCACTTTCCATTTCTCTCTTTCTCTCAACCAGCCAGCTAAGGGGGTCTTTCCAAAATCACAAAGATCAAGATTTTAAACCTGATAACAGTGTTTGAAATTGCTCATGAAAGCACTGGGTAAAGGAGGGCTAGAAGCTGTCTGTGGCTATCAAAATGCAAGATAGTGAAAAAAGAGAGGCAGTTAGGTGGTAGAGTGGGTAGAGTACCAGGCCTGTAGTCAGGAAGATCTGAGTTCAAATCTGGCCTCAGGCACTTACTAAGCTGAGTGACCCCAAGCAAGTCACTTAACTCCTATTTGCTTCAGTTCCTCATCTGTAAAATGGGGACATACTGGAGAAGGAAATGACAAACTACTCTAGTATCTTTGCTGAGAAAACGCCACGGACTAGAGTCAGACAGGACTGAACAACAAGAAGAAATGAAAAAGGAGGCAAAACTCTACTACTGAGAGACTTTATGCAAGTCATTTCCCCTCTGGGCCTCATTTTCCTCAACTGTCAAAATGAGGTGGTAGGATTAAATGATCTTTACAATTCTAAAATTCTCTCTCTCCACTCACATGGCCACCATGCTAGTTTGGGCCCCCACCACCTGTCTCCTGAATGATTACAATAGCCTCCTAATTGATCTCTCTGCCTCCAGTTCATCTTCTACACAAATTCCAAATTAATATTCCTCAAGCATAGGTCTGACTATACTTTTCTCCTGCCCAAGAAGCTTCCATAAGTCCTAACTGCTTCTAGGATTAAATACAAACTTAACTGACTGGCATTTAAACCCCTTCACAATCTGGCACAGGCCTCTCTCTCCAGACTGATATCTCATTATTCCTTCTTATGAACTCAGATCCAGTTAATCTGGTCTCCTTGCTGTTCCTCCATACACAATTATTCCATATCCACTTGGCACATCTTCTCAACCATGATCTCCGTTCTCACCTAAGTCTCTTAGAATCTCTATCACCCTTCAAGGCCCAGCGTCCATGTCATCTCCAATAAGAAGCTTTGCTCAGTTCCACCAGACCTCAGGAACTCTTCTCCTGCCCCCAAATTATTTTTATATATTTTGTTTATCTATGTATGTGTTCATTTTCCCCCAATGGAATATAAGCTTCTTGAGGACAGATACATAGAAGCTGCTTAATAAGTACTTTTTGAATTGAATAATCCTACACAAATTCCATTGAAAGACCTTGTGACACAGTCTAAGAAAAAACAGAGCTAAAAGAAAACCTCACTGGTGACCACAAAGAAATGTTCAGTATGACTCATTGGCTAAGAAATTTGCAACCCAAAACTGAGGTAGAACTTAAGAGAGTGTTGTTATTCAGTCATTTTCAGCAACATCCCACTCTTTGTGCTCCCTTTTGGGGTTTTGTTGGCAAAGATACTAGAGTGGTTTGCCATTTCCTTCTCCAGCATATTTTACAAATGAGGAAACTGAGGTAAACACAGTTAAATGACTTGCCCAGGATCCCACAGTTAGTAAGTGTGTAAGGTCCGATTTGAAGTCAGGTCTTCCTGACTCCAGGCCTGGCACTCTATCCACTATACCACCTAGCTGCCCTTAAGAGAGTGACTGGAACTCATGTTCAGATCTCATCCAGGATCTTGCCCAGAATCCTGGAACCCTGGGTTACAGAACTCAACCACGGATAAAGTACCACATCTCCAGAAAGCCCTCTCTCCCCAATTAAATAAAAACTACAAAGTGGGATTGATGATACTGACTGGGAGCAAGGATCTTAAAGGTTCCTTCTAGACCTAAAATTCTATGAAGATAAGGGAGTGCCAGTGACAGAAAGAGAGAAGTCAGCTGGGATGGTCTGCATCCCATCTCCTCCAGTCATGGTTTCTGTCTAACTTCGGTTTACTGTGGTACAGGAACTGTTCATTTCTCTCCTCCTTGTTTCCTTTTCTCCACTTGGCAAAATGCCTTTTGGAAACAGTAATGACGAATGACTATGTGTAGCCTGCAGAAGAGATGACCTGAAGATGTTGGGGCAGGAGGAATGATAGTTGTCTTTAGGTATTTGAAAGACATGGGAGAGAGATTAGACATGTTCTGTTAAGCCCCAGAGGGAAGAACTAGGGCCAATGCATACAAGGAAGGATATTTTTGCCTCAGCTTAGAGAGGGAGAAAAAGGCACCTTGGAAATCAAAGCTGTCTCAGAGTAGAATGGGCTGCTTTGGTCAGCTGGTGGCCTATAAGCCAAAACTGGGGGATCATTGGTTTACAGCTAGAAACAGGCCTGAGAAGCCACTTAGTACAACTCCTCATTAAACAGATGAGAAAAGAGGTCTGGAGTTAAGTGACTTGCCCAAGGTCACACAGAAAGATGTGAGAGATGGTACTCCTTCTCAATTAAAGGAGGAAATAGGTGATCCTAAGTCCTTTCCAACTTAGAGATTTGACATTGAATAACTTAGGAGGATTGAAGAGTCCTTATCCTTAGCCCCAATCCAAAACATAACCTTCATCCTCTTACCCATGAGCTACTTTACAAGAAAGATTCTCCAAGAGTCTGCAAGCCCCCAAGCTAAAGGGTCTTTTAAATATTTTGTTATTTAGATTTTAAAAAATAGTGATATCAAACCCAACACCAGTTTTATGTACCAAAAATAATCAAAAGGTATTTCACCATATAGATTACTCTGTAGTTCTGAGAAGTCTTCTCTATCATTTATGTAATGCTTTAAAGTGATTCACCAATTTTTTTGATCCTCACAATAATCCCATATCACCAACATGATGTATGCTATTATCTTCCCCAGAGGGGTAAACTGAGGCTCAGATGCAGAAATGTTAAATGGCTGGCCCATATGCATACATCTGCTAAGTAGCAGAAGGAGTATTTGAACCCAGATCTTTCTGGCTCCAAGAATACTACTTTTCTATAGGGCATTCTAAGAAGTGGAATTGGCTCTTTCTTGAGAAGCAAAGCTGCCTTAAGGACACCATATCCACAAAACTTCCCCTGAAAGGTTTCACTTATAGTACCTCTCCCTTACAAACCACATTTTTGCAGAGGGAAAACCGTTATTATTGGCCAGGCATTGAGCTCCCCACGTGAGCCGCTCTCTCACATTTCCCTCTTTTCCACCTGAGTACTGGGTATATATCCAACAAATTGGACAGTATTGGGGAGTAAGAGTGATCCATTCCAGTCCAACCGACCAGCTACTAAAACTCTCACCAAGTGAAATGGCCCTAAGACTCACTCACCTGATAGGAGATGCCATCCTTCCGGGTATTCAGCCCAATCTCATCCATAGAGGGGGTGCTCATCATCACCTCAGTCATGTCAGCTGATCTCAGATAATCAGGGCTGCCAAGAGATAAGAGATCCAAAATGAAGTGAAAGTGATTGTTCCCACTCTTCAGGCCATACTGTTCTATCACAAAAGCTGTCTGAAAATAGGATGAGAGGTCAAAGGATCATGAATTAAGGCATCATGACAGAGATAGGACAGTAGACTAGGAGTCAGGAAGATGAGTTCAAATCACGAAAACATTTACAAGCTGTGTGTTCCTGAGCAAGTCACCTCTCTGTGCCTCAGTTTCCTCATATGTCAAATGAGGGAGTTGGACTTGATATCTTCTAGAGGCAGGTAGGTGGCACAGTGGGTAGACTGCTGGGCCTGGAGTCAAGAAAACCTGGACCCTGACACTAGCTGTGTGACTCTGGGCAAGTCACTTAATCTCTGCCTCAGTTTCCTCAAATGTAAAATGATGATAATAATTCTACCAACTTCCCAGTATTGTTACAAGGATCAAATGACATAATAATTGTAAAGTGCTTAGGACAGTATCTAGTGCATGGTAAGGGTTTAAGGCTTGTTTACTCTTCTTTCTTTCTACAGTCCCTTTTAGCTCTAGATTTAGGATTTAGAGATCAAAGGGACCCTGCAAGTCCAACTTCTTCATCTGAACAAAAGCTCAAAGAGGTTAAGGGACTTAACTAAATTTACCTCAATTCAGGAAGTGCTAAGTCTTGACTACAAATCCAGCAGCACTCTCCACTTTGGAGTTCTGATGATCACAAAACTTTTGGGGAGATGGAGGGAGTAAAGGGGAATGTTTAAGCCCTTGAATAGCTGATCTATCTCTTGGCCATTGGTTACTGATCTTAAACCCGCTGGTGGGTTTGATAGAAGAGATTTAAAGACAAATTCCCTTTTTTCCCCTTCCTGAATGCATTGAATTTTTACAAGCAATCGCAGAATCTCAGGTCATAAGATTTAGAAATAGAAGAGATCTTAAAAGTCATTTCGTTCAACCTCTCCCATTTACCAATGAAGAAAGTGAGGCCAGAGAGAGGAAATAATTTACTGAAAGTCACAGAAGTAGTAAGTAACAGAGGAAAGGACTCAAATCAGAGACCTCTGACTCCAAATTCATTTTTCCCCCATTGGACTATCTATATCATTACTCCCAGTCTGGTTCATTTATATCTTAGGAATTGAGGACACCAGGAGTTATTTCATCTCTTTCTAAACCATATCAACTAAATTGCTTCCTTATGATGTTTTCGTTGTTATTAACAATGATGAGGATGATGACAAAAGTATAAAACTATCATTTTATAAAAAGATCCATCAGAAAGAGTGATTGTCTATACCTCCCTCTCAGATGTGTAGAGACAAGTTTCAGATATGGAGGCTTTCAGAATTCTTTCATAAGCCCTGGTGACTCTAAATTGAAGCATGTCCTAGCTATACCCTGGGTGGGTCTGTACCTCCTCCCACTTCACTTTGGTCAATGTCCCCTCTTCCAATCCCCAATACAGCCACGGCCAGCTCAGTGCTAATAAGGCACCAAGTACACTCAGAGCCTTAAGTGGCTCTGTCTGCACAAGGCATTTCCAAAAGGACAAAGAAGCCAAAGAAGCATTTCAATACCCCAAGTGTGCACTTGGTACACACAGGGTAGTCAAGAGCATAGGACTTTGGGACACAATGTGTATTCCCACACATCATGGTAAGCATGCCTTCCATACATGCCTCAGCACCTTCTCTTATCTTCGCTATCTCACACATGCACACACAAAATAACACTAAATACATGGGAGGCAGAGCTTGAAAGCAAACAAAAGCTGTCTCTTTCTTCCCATAGCTACTAAGGTGTAGGCATATTTTTCCAGAAATTAATACTTCTCTCCAATGAAAATGAGGTAGGTTAGTCAACACTGGCTTGACAGCCTACCTGGATGCTCACTAGTTGAAGTCGGTGAAGGCAGCTGGGTAAGCTTGAGATGAGGGGTAGGAGATGGGGGCCTGAGGAGCCCATCAGTTATTCGTCCCCTGAGTCCAGCAGCCGCACCCAGCTTAAAGGGACACTGGCTTCCCCAGGGGCATCAAGTTCATCAATTCTCTCTTTAGAGAGAGTTGGGCTGGGGACCAGGGAGGAGCAGGTAACATTCAGCCATCCTGACCCCGTGCTTGCCCCAAGTCCAAAGCCCTTCCCCGGGACCCCTGCCAGTAAGCTGACCCTCAACCCGGTGGGTGGGGGTGGGGGTGGGAGGAGAAGATCTGGAGCTGCCCCAGATTTGCAACCCAGTGGCTGGGGCCTTTCCGTCCTCCTCGCTGGGATCTGGAGCTACAGCTGTGAAAAGTGGAGAGGAAAAAGCTGCAAACTTTCCGGCTCCATCTCAGCTTAGCAGCTTCAGGCTAGCTGCAAGCGGCCACCTTCATCCTGCTAGCTCGGTACATGCAAGTCTGCCTTGCCAGGAAACAGACACCCTGGGTTGGGGCCCAGGGTTCCTCTAGAAGCTTCTATTTCTCACACGTGGGAACAGGTTTTGCAGGCACCAACCTCACTCTCCTAGGCACCCCTCCCCAACCCAGGGGAGATGCTAAGTGTTTGCTCGAATCCTTCCCCTCCAGCAGGAAGGAAACAAGCTCGGAGCCCCTGCAGGAGGTCGACTCTGAGGCCCGGCTCTGCAAACCACACGGCTCCTCCTCCTCCCCTCGCAATCTCCACAGTCCCTCCACTGGTGAAGCCCCAGACCTTCAGGGATCTTCACACGCTCCCCCATCAGTCTAGCCCCCTGCCCCTGGGCATCTCAACAGACTCCCAACAATCCAGCCCCACAGCCCCTAGGGATTTCAACACACACCTATCAGTACAGCCCCTAAGAACCTCCAAACACGCCCTTATCAGTAGAACCCCTCCCCTCCGTCCACTTCCCCCGGCATCTCCCTAACCCTTGAATCCAACTCAGGTTGCTGGTTTGTATTCCCCCGGCTCCCCTTTCTTGCAGCTGGGGCTTGATCAGTTGCTTTCCCCCTCCCCAGTCAAGTCGAGTGGTTTTCAAAGGCACTTCTCTTTGAAAGCGGGAGAAGGGAAGAGATGGGGTCAAAAGGATGCAGCGTTCCTCGCCAGGAGTGCGGGAAGAAGGCGCGCACACACATATTGTACCACCACTATCACTACCACCACCCCGCCCCCTTGCAGGCCGTCCATAGGGGGCTCTCTTGTCTTCCAACACCCAGTGCCACAGTAGCCGTCACAGCACCCTCTCAAGCCCATCTCCAGCACTCTACATCAAGACTTGCATGCAAACCAAAGAAAAATGGGGGGGGGGGGTAGAAGAGAGACATAGGGAGAGGAAGAAAGAAGAGAGAGGAAGAAGGGGAAAGAAGACAGTGTCTCCGTTCCCTAAATCAAGCAGCACCCACGAGACTCTAATATCAATCCTCATTTGAGGAGGGGGCATTTGGAGCACAGGGCGGAGTAGGGAGGATGTCGGCCACGGTGGCTACACACTCTCCCCTTGGCACCCCCAGCCATCATGCACTTATGCAAAGCCTCCAAGTTCACTGTCTTTGTCTGGGTTCTCCCAATTCCTTCCAGGGCGCTTAAGCCCCTGCCCCCCTTAGGTGCGATTTCGGCTTTTAGCCGAATGATCGCCTGGAAAGGAGAGCTGCCCCTCCTCATTAAGTCACAGTAGTCAGTAGTCACGGTACCCTAAAGGGATGGAACCAGGGAGGAGATGACGGGAGCCTCTGGCAAGACCCCACTGTACGACAGACGCCAAGGGTAAAGAATGAATACTCACCAGTGTATGGGGAAATATACAGACATGAAGTCCTAAGGGAGACTGACCCACGCCCTTGGATATTTAAAAAAACGGTCCCCGGGCCAAAGGAAAGAGGGCACTGCAGTGTCCCAGGGCCCAGCAGCTTTCTCGAGCTTTTAGGGGCAATGGAGGGATTCACCGTCCCGGGACACCCCCTCCGCAGGGCAAGATCTCAGGCGCACTGGCTCCCACCGCTCTCAACTACCACCCGGAGGAAAGGCTAGCAAGCAGACGTGCGGATTCTCTTCCCAATGAGCTCTCAGCCCCACAAAGAGCCTGGGAAGCCCTATTTATAGGAGTGGGGGGGGCGGGCCTTGGGCCCCAGAAGCCCCGCCTTCCCTCCCCCCACAACTGGAATAACGTCACCAAAATCATGAATGGTTTCGTAGCTGCGAGCTAGTGCCTGCGGCTCCGCTCCGCTCCTCAGAAGGGCCCTGGTTTGCTGCAGCTCCCCCTTTCCCTCCCTCCCTGTTCCCCCCCACCCCTTCCCGCGCACACACTCACATACACACACACACACACACACACACACACACACACACACTCAGGCACACATTGATTCCTCCTCCCTGCACATCGCTGGCTGATTCTGCGGGTGTAAGTCCCCCTATCACAAATCAAATCAGCTCCATTCCTCCCTCCATCCAAAGTAAGCTGTCCCCTTTGGTTCCTGGAGAGGGGGTGGGAGATCTCTGAACGTAAGAAGGAGAAAAGGGGTGGAATGGGGAGGGGGGAGTGCGAAGACTGTACGTGAGTGGAATTCTTGTCCTTTGGTACATATGGACATGCATTTCAATGCAAATGAGCCGTGCTTTAAAAGAAGAGCCCTCCCACTTCTACCCCCTTCTCGCTCCCAACTCAGCATCCATTCATTGAAGCTACGCCCCCCCTCTTCCCCCACTTCCCCCCCCCCCCGCCCCGGTAGCCGGCATCTGCACCGGCGCCTTCGCCAAGCCTATTGCTGCCCACCCACATTCCGCGCCCAAGGTTTGGGCACTAGACTGAGTCTAGGCAGTCTCTGAGAGGAGCCCTCTTTTTGGAAGCCTTCTTTAGGCCCGAGTCTCTTCCAACCCGCGCCTTCCCCGGCCCGCCAGCCTCCCAAACCCGGAGCTGCTCCATTCTATTTCGGGAGAGCGACCCTGGCTATGAGCCCTGAGCCGAGTAGAAAATAATCTGTGGGAGAGGGACTTGAAGTTGTGTGATTTCCGAAGGGGTCGGTTTGAGTCCCTGCTGTTCGCGGAGGGTCTCACTCAAATGTATTGGCTAGATATCCATGCATATATCCATGCCTGCATGAATGCCTGCATGCAGATACTTGCGTATAAATACATATGTGTATTGCACACATACATATATATATATATATATATGTATATGTATGTGTGCCAGAGAGGATGTAGTCTCATCCTGGGTTTTTTCCATGAGACATATACATACACATACTCAGCGGCAACGAGTGGGGGAGGGAGGCAAAGAGGCAAGCAGGGAGGGGACACGCCACCCCGCAGCCCTAGCTCCCAGACCAAGCTCGGAGGAAGTCTGGTTTCAGACCGGAGAAACAAAGAACTGACAATTCCTTTTCATCTCACTCCTCCGTTTGGGGCCCTGGAACAGCCACGCCGGTCTTGTTTGGCCACTGTCCTTGTGCACACCCCACCCCCCTCCCCCCAACCCCACACCCAGCAGCCAGTCTGGAAGCCAGGAGCCCTGGGTTGAGGTGGCTTGAGAAGGATGCTTCTTTGCTTTCTTTATCTGAATCGGAGTTGTTCCACCTGAAAAAAATGGAGAGTAACACATCTATCCCTGCAAAGGTGGGGGCGAACGCAGTAGAATGAAGGGGAAAGACACACCTGTTTTCAAGTCAGCCAGAGCTCTATGAAAGGCAGTGAGTGTACATAAAACACATACGGATGCATACCTTACGCAAACTGTGTAAAAGGAAGACTAAGTGAGGAATGTATTGTATATGCCAGCAATCTGCGCACAGAATCTTCTTTGCTTCTTTATATTAAATAATGATGAAAAGACCAACTATCTCTCTTTACTTCCAGTTCTTTCACTCATCCTCCTGCAACCAGTGGTTTAAAGGGGGGAGAAATCGAGAAGGGGGAAAAAAAAGTCCCCCATGGAGATACATACAAATAGCTCGGTAAGGGGCAACTTTTCTATGGACAGGTTACTAACGTGATACTCATAGGGTGTCGTGGTAACAGCAAACAAAGGAAAATTGTTTGGACCTTTTTTTTTTTTTGCAGAGGGGGTGGGGAAACTGCCCAAAGTTGCTGGCTGGGGTAAGGGATGTTGTAATCTATTTAGCTAAATGAGAATGCAAACTACAGAGAAGTCTGTGATCTATGATCTTTACCAAGGAGGGGAGAGAAAACTCCCTGGCAGGGGATAATGGGGTGTTAAAAGGCAGAGAGCAGATTCTGGAGACTGAGGTTGAGGAGAGCCTGGCAATAACCAGTTTCTTTCTCCCTTCCCTTCCAGATATATAACTCACAGACTCACAGCCATTCACTGAAAACCTTTCTAGAGGAAAAGAATATTCCACCACTTTTGAATTACAAAAGCATCACTTTGCTTTGTCTATGTCATCTGCCTTTTGGCAACTTTCAAACTTTAGAGAAAAATTAGATCAATGCCCCTGTTCAGTTTAAAAGTTCTTTGGTAAGGAGAGAAGTGTGTTGAGGGATTTGATATGGCCAGTGGCTTTCCAAGGGTAAGGCCATCAAGTCCTGAATTTTTCCCTGTTCCCCCAATTTCTTGTAGAAAAATGTTGGGATCTAATGGGGCTTTCCACAGGATACAACCTAATTTTCTGTCTTAGGGATTCAATTCAGTTCAATAAATATCTATTAAGCACTTGACTTTGTGCAAGGCACTGTACTAATTATTGAGGATATGCAGTTGCAAAACAAGCCAGTCCTTGCCTTCAAGGAACTTATATTCTAATAGAGAAGATGTAAATGTACACCAATAATATTACAAATTAGTGCATGATAAATTCAAAGGAGAAATACAAAGAACTCTTAGGTGGTTTGAAAAAGGATAGAATTCTTTCAGCCGGAGAATGAAAGAAGGCTTCATGGAGGAGGTAACCTGAACTTCACCTTGCAAGAAGAGGATTTCAACAACTGGGAATGGGGCATAAACCTGCTTCAGGCCTGTGGTCTGGCCTCAACAAATTTAAGGAGATTGGAGTTGCATTATGAGATCTGGGAATAGTTAGTACTCCAGTTTAGCTGGAACAGAGAGAGCATAGAGGGGATGAAAATGAATTAAGGCTAGAAACATAAGCTAGAATTAGATCAAGGAAGGTGTTATAAGCCAGGTTGAAAAGTTTATATTTTATCCTATACAAGGAATGGGTAGCCATTGAAGCTTCTTGAGAAGATGAGTGACATGGCCAGCCCTAGGCATTATATTACCTAGGCAACCAGGGGAGGAATGAATACAAGAAGGGACAGAATGGAGACTTATTGCTATCAAGTTAGTAGCTATTACAATAATCCAAACAAGATAGCTTAAACTAGGGTGGTAGTTCTGTTAGTGGTGAGAATGGAAGGGTTTTAAGGAATATTCTGAAAGAAGAAATAACAGGATTGAAAAAGGGGGAGGGGGAGGCAAAGGGAAGAACCTGAGAAGATTATAAGATTTCAACCCTAGATGCCTAGTAATGATGAGTGGGGATGACACTAGCAGAAATAGGTAAATTGGGAGAAGAATAAACTATAGGGAATTTTATAGCAAAGGATGGCCTTGAGTACATCTCCTTGGTTAGGTATTATTTGAAGACTTTTAAAATATTTTCATTATTTGTCCATCTTATTAAGTCCCTTCCATCTTTCTACTATCTGCCACAATGCTCTGTACTCAGTCTTTCTGACTGACACTTTGCCAGAGGTTACTTCTTCTACAAATGCAGGAACAACACCTCCAATTAGTGTGGTCAATTACTTCCAACTTATCCAAGGACTAAGTGGCAGAAGTTATATGTAAATTCTTGACTTTTTACGCCTCTGTCAATCAACATCTTTATAAAGCTTTATAGTTTAAAAAACACTTTAAATTTTTTTGTTGTTCAGTTGTACCTGATTCTTCATGACCCCATCTGGGGTTTTATTGGCAAAGATACTGAAGTGGTATGCCATTTCCTTCTTCAGCTTCATTTTACAGATGAAGAAACTGAGATAAACAGGATTAAATGACTTGCCCAGAGTCACACAGCTAATAAGTGTCTGAGACCAGATTTGAACTGAGGAAGATGAGTTTTCCTGATTCTAAACCCAATGCTTTATCTACTGCACCACCTAGCTGCCTCTTTTGAATACATTGTCTTATTTGATCCTCATAATAACCATGTGAAATAAACAGAGAAAGTCTGGCACCCCCTTTTTACAGATGAGAAAACTGAGGCTCTAAATGGGTAAGTTAATTTGCACAAGGTCACCCAACTAGTAAGTGGAATCATTCAGAATGCACCCAGATTCAGAGGAGATGATTACTATCCCATCAACACTCACTGTAGAAAAAACACAAGGCAATTATTCCCAGCCCACTGTTTTTCCTGTCTTTTCTCCATTTTTGCCCTAACAGAAAACATGTATCTGAAACAAAGGGCTTAAATATTCTAATAGAAAAGCAAGTTTTCAATGGTAAAACCAAGGAATATTAGATCCCC
Source organism: Vombatus ursinus (assembly GCF_900497805.2). Classification (NCBI taxonomy): domain Eukaryota; kingdom Metazoa; phylum Chordata; class Mammalia; order Diprotodontia; family Vombatidae; genus Vombatus; species Vombatus ursinus. The sequence continues at coordinate 15,814,550 of NW_020948840.1, forward strand.
TCTCACATCAAAAAAGTTCTTATTTAAGTTGCCTCTTGCCTTAAAAAAAAACCATTAAAAAAAATTCATGGGCTTTGAATGATCTTTCCGTCCTCAATTTTTTCCAAGATTTCTCCCAAATGAGTTGTATGAACTGATGTGAAGTGAGCAGAACCAGGATGAGAATTTACACAATAAAAAACATTTGTAAAGACAAACAATTTTGAAAGACCTAATTCTGATCAATATGATCAACCACAATTACAGACAACTAGTGCTATAGAATACTATACATCTCCTTACAAAGAAGTTATGGATGACTCAGGATGCAGAACGAGACATGTATTTTTGGACACAGTCAATGTGGGAATTTGTTTTACTTGATTTTGTATATTTATTACAAGATTTTTTTTCTTTTTTCTTTTTTTCCTTTCATTGGGAGAGGGAGAAATGAAAGCAAGTGAAGATAGATTTTTGCTAATTGAAAAAGTAATAAGAAATTCAAGAAAAGCAAATGGGAGAAAAGCAAGCAAAAATGCTATTCTATTCAACAAATAGAGAAAAATAAAAAGACAGCCCCCCAAAAAATCTCTCTCAAATTGCTAACATTGTCTCCCCTAGAAACTTCCTCAGAAATTACTTTGTATTTCATAGTCAGTTTTCTATATATAGGTTTTATTCTCCCCAATAAAATGTAAGTTCTTCATTTAATTTTTTTTAAACAGGGGAAAGACCATTGACTCGAAGTCAGAGGAGCTGAGGCAATAAATGGCACAGTGGATAGAGTACCTGACCTAAAGTCAGAAAGGCCCAAGACCAGATCTAATGCCAGACACTAACCTTATGACCCTAGGCAAGTCATTTAACCCGTCTGCTTTAGTTTTCTCATCTGTAAAATGGGAATAATAATAGTACCTGCCTCTTAGGGCTGTTGTGGGAGTAAATAAAATGAGAAGATATTTGTAAAGTGCTTTGCCAACCTTCAAGTGCTTTATAAATGTAGCTATCATTATTATTCAAATCCTGTCTCTGAAACTTAGCCCATCTGACCCTGCGCACTTACTTTAACCTCCCTGGGTCTCATTTTCCTTTATCTGTAAAAATGAGGTGGGGCTTCGAGGTCCCTTCCCACTCGAGCTTTGTGATCTTATAGCTACAACTCATGCTTCATATGGTGTCTGCTTGTCAGGGACCCTGGTTGATTTTTTACAACCAAGCAATAAACTCAACATAAAAGTGATAATTCCATTGGCAAAGACTGGGTATTCTGATGCCCAGCAGAGCCAGTCCAGCAGGAGTAAGCAAACACATTCACCATGATGGGAACCTGTGAACTTCTTAAAATATCTGAATCAATTACAGGGGTTTTAAAAAAAAGTGATGTGTGGGAAAGAGGGATGTTTCCAAGCCAATTTTATGTGTGAAACTCATTTAATAATCGAAAAAGGTGGGAGGAGGGGGGGGGAGAAGGAAAGAAAAACAAAGATTATCTCATCTAGCTCGGTTCTTAACTCATTCTGAAACAAACAGACCTCCCTCGTGTTTCTCTTGAGTTCCTTATTTACCATTTGGGAGGCAGCTGCGGCGGATGGAAAGAACATCGCACCAAGAGAAAGTTCAGAACACCTAGCTAAGTCCTGGTTTTGATCCAATAGGTATTATGGGGCCTGGCACACAGTAGGTGCCCCTAATAAACATTTGCTGAAACAAATTGAGAATTGAATTTTCTTACTCCATTCCAGCTCCAAGATATGTTTCCTGGCTCCCTTTCCTCCTCTAGGAGGAAGAGGGAAAGCTTTGAGTCTATGACTACTTGCCTTGATCAACTTTGAAGCTATTTGGTCCCTTTATTATTTTTTCATTCTTTGATTCATATTGAGAGGCCTTTGAACCAAAGGGAGATTTATAAGCAGGGACCTCGATGAGATCTTTCAGATCAAGGACTGAAAGTAAAACACACAACTGGAAACCATCCAAAACTCTCATGTCCAATTAAGGAAATATACACATTCTTGAATCTCTCTCTCTCTCTCTCTCTCTCTCTCTCTCTCTCTCTCTCTCTCCCCTCTTTCAAAACACACACACACACACACACACACACTTTGACAGAAACAGAATTGCATAGCCTCTAGATTCATATTATATAATAAGATGCTCCATAGAGTGGGAGCCAGCAAGCTGTTGCCTTTTTTCTTGGATTAGTAGGAGAGAGGCTTCAGAATACTAATCAATCCACACAAGATCCCTACATCCCCAAGCTTTCATTCCCTTTACTCACAGCCTTGACTAGCCAAGCTCTGTGGTCCCAGTCAGTTATAAAAATAGGAAGATACTTACACAAGTTCCTCTTGGGCAACCAAAGCACTTTTGATTTTCTTTTCAAGTGTGCAGGATGCTGGGTAGCTCTCTCTGAGGGCAGCTGTCTCCTTGATGGCTAATTTCACACCCGCTGCTCCTCTAAGGCACTAAAAAGTAAGTTATGCATCGGGGACTGTTTCCACCTGTACACTTCTGCCAGCTTAGTAACCCTAGCTAACAGAGGCTCACTTTCATCTCCAATGTATTTTCACACCCACATCAGTGCCTGGTCTCAGGATCTGATAGCTGGGTCCATATTATGCCACACTACATTTTGGGGCTCTTGAAGCCTTTTATTTACTTCTGCTGCCTGTGATCCAAAAGTAGAAATACATCAGTAAATAGGACTAAATGCCCAAGCAAGACTACTGGATTCTGTGTACCTTTACTACGGAAGTGGATTCTTTATAGAATCTACAAGAAACTAATTAGCATTAGTGCTAGAATGATTCAGGGGATTGTTAGTAAACTTCCTTCTAAGTTACATGAAGTTATTATTGGTATTTCTTTTCTATTAAGGTAGTCCTAGGCATAGTGGTTAGGTGGGATCATAGAGTTAGATCTAGAAGGGACCTTGGAGGTTGCCTAGTTCAACCCCCTCCTTATACAGAAAAGGAAACTGAGGCCCAGAAAGGTTAAATGACTGGGCCAAAGTATTACAGGTAAGGAGAGGCAAGAGTAAAACCTAGGTCCTCTAACTCCCAATCTAGCCCTCTTGCCCCTTAAACCAATCTTCATAGGTCAAGTCTGTCCCAGATGAAGTGTTACTACTGAGACCTCCCCTTTCAGTAGGTTGCAGAGTAACACAAACACCAGGAGCCAGGTTATAATTCTGGCTGTAGTAGGGCCAGGAATAAGTGCCTTCCTGTACCTAAACCTTAGTTTCCTCACCTGTTCAAATAAAAGTTTAACAAAATAATCACTAAGGTCTCTTCTGGCTCTAAACGTCTACTATTCCGTGGGCCCTTTTGCATGTCCTGATATTATGTATCTTTCTAGGTAGTGACACACAATAGAGAGATGACTAGATTTAAGCCAACCAGACCTAGATTCAAGGTCAGCTTCTGATACTTAATGCCTGTGTGACCAGGGAAAAGTCTCTGAGATTTTCTTTCCTTATATGAAAAATGGAGATAATAATACAGTCAATACTTTTCTCACAGGGTTGATATAAAAATCACATAATATGACATACAAAATATTTTGTAAACCTTAACACACTATCCAATTGTCATCTTTCATAATGATTCATCAATCTATAAACATTACTGTATGGCAGGCTCTATGCTAGGCATTGGGGAGATAAAGACAAAGCAAAAACAGTTCCTGGCCTCAAAGAGCTTATTACCCTCACCCTAAGTGCCCTTTTGATTCTCACTGTATCAGAGACCTAAATTTTTCCATGGCCCTGAACTACTTCTCCATTTCTGCAACAAAATCCTTTGGATCAAGGTCCTAGATTGATGCCTGTTACGCTTTAGCCTTTCATCTCAATCTCCCGGCTTCTTTAAGACTCAGCTCAAATCTCACCTTTCTACAAAAGGTCTTTCTTGGGTCCGAACTCCCTTCTTTACTCCCCCCCCACCCCACTGCCCATGTCTCTCATTTATACCATATGTACTTTGCATGTACACAGTTGTTTGAATGTTGTCTCCCTGCTCCCTTCCCATGAGGATGGGAGCTCCCTGAGGGCAGGGACCATGTTTTGTTTTGTTTTGTTTTGTTTTTGTTTTTTGCCTTTCCTTGTATCCCCAATATGTATCACACTATCTGGCATGCAGTAGGCACTTGATGAATGCATATTGAGAAACTATCTAGAAAGAATAACAATCTGATAAATTAATTCAAACTTGGGTATCCATAGCTCCTTTATTTAATATGTCCATTTGCATTTCCAAAGTAGGTACTTGGAGGTTCTTAAACCAAAGGAATCCATTACTAATGATGGAATTCCCCCAAGCTGCAGTTTGGTGGGGATAGCTCTGTGGGGAAAAGGGACTGTCAAATCATACCCACATACCAGTAGGCTACTCCGTACATATTCTACAAGACATAAGTGAAAATAAAGCAGGGCAGTCATACAATCATTGACTTAGATTTGGAAGGAACCTCAGAGGTATCTACATATTTTCCACATAAAGAAACTTAAGTGACTTGACCAAGGCCACAGGAAAAAAAATGGCATATTTTAAAGAAGATGTGTTCATAAAATCTTAAGATTTAGAACTGGAAGAAATCTTACAAATGAGAAATTTGTGGCCCAGAGAGGTTTAAGTGACTGGTTTTCAAAGTCATTTATCTTAGGATAAGTTTGTTTTTTGAGACCTCTGAAGATTCCCCGATTATAAACCTTGCAAGCAAAGTGCTTTTCTTCATCTGTCCTGTACTCTTCTTCATTATCATTTTAGAGCTAGTATCTGATTGGAGTCTTGTATTCTAGATAGGACTTACTGACACAATTTTAGGGAACCAGTCACACCAAATGATGGTGGAAGGAAGGAAAAGTGTAAATAGGTGGGTGCTTGCACCCATTATTTCTCATCTGGAAAGAACAGAAATGTAAGTCCTAGAGCTGGTTTCTACACCCCAACTCTGCAACCAGCCATAGCTCAAGGTCTGGTGCAGTGCAGCTCAGGTGAGCATCAGCAACCTACACAAAGAATGTGTTGACATCACTGAGAAAGGAGAGCTCTGAAACCCCAGAAGTCATTTGAGAGACTGGATGAAAACTGGTGAAAAGTGATAAAAGAGAAAAAGGTCAAGTGTCTTTTATGATTCTCAGTGAAGCTAACCCTACAGGGAAGGGACAGAATCATGCACAGATTTGAAAAACTTAATGAGTAGAGTTCTATCTAATTCTGAAGTGCACACAGAGCCTTCTAAAGTCTTGTTGCTTGATGCTAGGGAAATGCTAGGTCCTCTCTCTCTCTCTCTCTCTCTCTCTCTCTCTCTCTTTTTTTACTTTTTGATGAGGCAATTAGGATTAAGTGACTTGCCCAGGGTCACACAGCTAGTAAATGTGAAGTGTCTGAAACCGGATTTGAACTCAGGTAGGCTCACTTTCTCAAGCTCCTCTTTCTGAGCCCTACCCTTATTCTAAGAGTGCTGGGGGTCAAGAGTCAGGAAGGGAAGGGCAGTGTCACTGACAACTGAGCCCTGGACCTCTCCTGGACATTCTTTCTGTCTTGTTGGATTTGTGTCCTGATTTTCCTGTTCTTTCTTCCCAGCACTTCTGCTCAGGTCTACAGTATATCCTTTCAGAAAAATGAAAAGGCAAAAATGATAACTACAGTCTGCATTTCCTTTAGTCAAGCTCTGAATTTTGTCCATGAGGTTACAAGTAGAATATAAGTTCCTTGAGGGTGTGGATTGTTTGCTTTTGTCTTTGTATCCCCTGTGTCTGGTACAAAGGAGGCACTTAGTATATGCTTATTTCAATTCAATATGAATTGAATTGAGTTAGCTATCCCTCAAAAAAAGAAAAGTAAAAAATATGATCCTTCTATGGGAGAGATGTCCCATTGCCTACTTGCCTGTTACTTGGTAAGGTGAAGGGTTTGCCAAGGAACCCCACCAGTCAGCCCCTGGTTTGCTTGTTTCTCATAGAGTCAAAAAGAGGCAGCATAATGTATTGAACAGTGAACTGGACTTAAATCTGCGAAGATCTGAGTTCAAACTCTGCCTAAAGAACACATCTGAGCTTCTGATTCTTCTTCTGTAAAATGAGGGTCTTGCATTTCCTAGCTCGAAATCTATGATTCTAAGACTTTAGAGCCAGATGTTCATCAAGCTCCAAACTTTTCACTTTACAGAAGACACAAATGATGCTCAGAGCAGAGGAATGAGTGGCCAAAGGTCCCATAGCTAGCCAGTGATAGAGTCTGCATAGAGAACCCTAGTATGTAGACTCCCTGGCAAGGAAAGAGCATTGGACCTGGAATCAGAAAGACCTTGATTGGGATCTCTGACCCTGAGCAAATCATTTAACCTCTGACTGCCTCAGTTTCCTCATCTAGAAAATGGGGATAATAATAGCACCTACTTCCCAGGGCTATTGTGAGCATAGAATGAGATAATATTTGCAAACCTTAAAGCACCATAAAAATAGTAACTATTATTAGAGAATCTATTCTACATTTTTAAAAAGTCACTAATAAGAACCTCCTTGAATATCTTATTTCCTTTATCTCCAGGGCCAAAAGCCCCTAGCTGTTTGCTTTTTTATTTTTTCCTAAGAAAAGACAGAAACAGTGAAGTCAAATAGGAAATTCCCTGCATTTTACCTCTTAGTCACCACGTAAAATAGCAAACATCACTTCCCTCCTCAGTGTCTTGAGTTTATTCACCTTTAAAATGTGGGTGTGACTTGCTTTCTGAAAAGGACAGTGGGCAAATACCAGAGGAGCATACTGGATCTAGAATCCAAAAATGTGGGCTTAAATCCTAGCTATGCTTTTTATTACCTGGGTGGCCTTGGGTTAATTATTTGATATCTTTGGGCCCTACTTGCCTCACCCATAAAGTGAGGCAGTTGTGCTGCATGATTTTTAAACTCCTTTCCAAATTTAAATCTGATGATTGATGGGGTGTTATGGTAAATGGTGACATCATTAGGGCCTGCATTGTGGATGAACTGGGAGAAGAAAAGAAGGTGAAACTCACATTATGAAACCACTTCTGTTCCTTGTCAGTAGAAAAACATAGTAGAGGAAACGATCCTTCCCTGAGAAGGGAAAGAGAAAATCAAGTCAAGGCTGTCTATGAGAAAGGTAGCAAGTGGTTAAAATGAGTTAACTTCTATTTCTGGCCATCCAGACTGGTTTAACATTCTTTAGGATGTTATCTAAACCTCTTTTACCCTTGGCAACATTTTTGGCAACATAGTAGGACTATGTAGCTATGCATCCCTGGTTAGGAATGAGTAACTGGACAGTATAAACAGATGTTGTAGTGGTAGCACTTTCTTGTTCCATTCTCTTACCTACTAGGGCCAGTCATTTTCTTCAGCACATTAAAGTCATTGCTTCAGCAATTACATTAAGAAAGATTTCTTTCAAGTGCTTGCAAGTCACAAGACTCATCAATTGCCCTTTGGACATCACATGTTCACATAGGCACATATTTTTACACACCAGTGGAATCTCACAAGGAGGGCCAAGCTGAGAACCCCCCCCCACCTCCTGCTCCCCAGCTTTTGCTTGGTCTGGGTCAGGGCTAGGGAAATAACACTGGCTTTAATCCAAGAAATTGAAGTGGCTCCTTCCCCTCACAATTCTCTTTTTTTTTGTTTTTGTTTTTGTTTTTTTTTTTAGCACCCATGGTTGGTATTAGTTGTATGTTCCTCACATTTGCCAACTCCCTTTGACTTCAGGGGGACAGGTGTGAATGGTTACCCTGGTGAACTATATATTGCTGCCCCTGCCACTGAAAGTGACAGTCTTGTGTATCTGCAGGTGTGCCAGAGCTGGGGTGTGCAATGGAAAAATCCACCATTCAGCCGAGAATCCTCATCATGTCATGCTCAGGTCAAGATTGTTCATCAGTTTTCAGAGTCTGTGGTCACTCTTGACTTTGGCCTCTTGGGCTTAAGGTAGCCCAAGCTTTTAATTGTGACACACCATGGCAGCAGACATGGTCCCTGCCACTATGTCCCAGCCAGGGGCATCAAGGTCCCATTATTCATATCCCTGTTTGCTCACTCTCTCCAAAGGCATAGATAAGTTGAAGAAAGGTATATTTCAGCTTGGGAGGGGGGAGCAAAACTTTCTAACGATCAGAACTCTCCAAAAGTGAGATGGGCTACCTTGAGTTACTAGTGGGTTCCCTATAGCTAGGTATATTCTGGAAGAAGCTAGATGGGAATGTTTCTTAACACATTCACTTATTGGGTATGTTAAGATTTGTAAAGTACTTTACAAACATTATCTCATTTGATCCTCACAACTACCCTGTAGGTACTCTTATTATCCCCATTTTACAGAGAAGGAAACTGAAGCCGATAGAGGTTAGGTGACTTGCCCAGGGTCACACAGCTAATGCCTGAAGCCAGGTTTGAATGAAGATCTTGCTGACTCTAGGACTAAGGCTTTAACCACTGTACCATCTTGCTGTTTATGCTGTTGAGAGGATTCTCAACTCTAAGATGGTTGGATTCTCAGAGAGGTAGCCTGGTAAAAGTATACAGGACCAGATCTAGACTCAGGAAGATCTCTGGGTTCAGCTATCAACTCTAACAACCTGCTAGCTGTATGACCATATGCAAGCCTTTTAACTTTCTCTGAGCTTTAGATTCCTAATCTGTAAAACAGAAATGATAATACCTGCTGTGCCTACCTCAAAAGGTTGTCATGAGATGTAAATAAGACAAGATAGTCATAGCACTTTTTATCCCTAAAATGTTATGTAAATGTCAGCTACTATTACTGTGGGGCATAGCCAAGCTGGCTAAGTAGCCATCAGGGCCCACGTCTGCCAATGGCATCCAAAGCTCTAATCAGGTGAGTTAATGGTGTAGAGGTCCCATTGTTCCCTGAATTTTTCAGTGTTTCCTTTGTAGCCAAGATCAGCCTCAACATAAAGCCAGATGGGTAACTCCTTTGCCCATGATGCTGACAGGTATGTAATGTGCCTCATGGCTACTGTCTCGTGGAAGCTGGCTTTGCAAGGACACATTTCAAACTATTCCAGTATCACAGGGTCCTCTCAGTCTAGTTCTAGGTGTCTCCAAGCTGACTCTGCCCCCAACACAGGGCTGTCTTTCCCCTGCAGCCCTGAGAAGTACTCCAGAGATAATTTATTCTAAACTGATATTAAAAGGGGCTTTTGCAGTGGATCTCAAAAGCAAGCTTGCCCCATTATTCTCTGTAACCATCTCTACTTAGACCAAGAATTAACTTAATAGATACCCAAAGTCCCTTATTTGGCACTACTATCTACCTAGAGAAACTTGGTTTTTCACAAATGGCAATTGTAACAAAAACTGCCTTAGTCTATACTAGGACTTCTTAACCTGGGATTCATGAACTCCCTCCACCAAGGAGTCCGTGGACAGATTTCAGGGACATCCATGAACTTAGATGGGAAAAAAAATGGGATCTATAACTATAATTTAGCATTTCCTTCAATTTCTCAAAACATTATTTTGAGAAGGGGGTCACCAGACTGCTAAAAGAGTTCATGACATAGAAAACATCAAAGATTCTTGGTCTATCTATACTCTTTCCTTTCATTTGTGCAAATCAATCCAAATTTTTGGAAGGGGTGGTAATGAAGACAGTTAATACAAATGACTTGTATTAACACCCAAATATTTCCAAAATAAGTCTTTCTTCTTTCTTCCCTACTTTGATACTCCATCTAGTTCTCTCTCCTCTTAAGGTATGATACTTGGAGGTATTTCTAGGATACTCTTGGAAATCAGATGGAAACCAAGAGGTGTATGAAATTCAATTCAATCTAGTAAGCATGCATAAGACACTTACTTTGTTCAAGGCACTGGGCACTGTGCTAAAGTTGGAACTTTTTCCCCTTCTGTCTGAACTTGGAATTTCACTGGTGTGGGGAATTCCCAGTGTTAAAAACTTCTGACAAAGTAGTTCAGCAACTCATCAGTGGGGTACAGCGGGAAAAGCATTATTTCTGGAATTCTATGACCTGAGTTCAAATCCCTCCCCAAATGTTTACTCCCTATATAACCCTGGGTAAGTCAAGTAACCTCAAGTCTCAGTTTCTTCATCTGTAAAAGTGAGAGGGTTGGATTAGATGGCCTCTAAAAGCCCTTCTATCTCTAGATCTAATTACCTAAGGATCATACATTTGGAATTGGAGAAATCTTAAAAGTTATCTACTCCATGGGAAAATTGGAACACTAATGCATTGTTGGTGGAGTTGTGAAATGATTCAACCATTTTGGAGAGCAATTTTGAACTATGTACAAAGGGCGATAAAAATGGGCATATCCTTTGACCCAGAAATACCACTTCTAGGTCCATATCCCAAAGAGATCATACAAATGGGAAAAGGACCCATATGTACAAAAATATTTATAGCAGCTCTTTCTGTGGTGGCAAAGAATTGGAAATTGAGGGGATTCCCATTAATTGGGGAATGGCTGAACAAGTTGTGGTATATGAATGCAATGGAATACTGTTATGCTATAAGAAATGATGAGGAGGAGGACTTCAGAAAAACCTGGAAAGACTTATATGGACTGATGCTGAGTGAAATGAGCAGAACCAGGAGAACATTATACACAGTAACAGCTATATTGTGTGATGACTAACTTTGATAGACTTAACTCTTCTCAGAAATGCAAGGATCTAAGATGACTCCAAAAGACTCATGATGGAAAATGTTACTCACATCCAGAGAAAGAACTATGGAGTTTGAATGCAGATCTAAGCAAACTATTTGCTTTTTTTTTTCTTCTGTTTTGTTTTGTTTCTTCTTTCTTGTGGTTCCTCCTATTGGTTCTAATTCTTCTTTGCAACATGACTAATATGAAAATATGTTTAATAAGAATGTACATGTATAGCCTATATCAGATTGCATGCCATTTTGGGGAGCGAAGGGGAGAAAAATTTAAAACTCAAAAGCTTATGGAAGTGATTGTGGATAAATCAAAATAAATAAAAAAGTTATCTACTCCAGTTCCAAATTGGAGGGAGATAGCTTAAAAGTAATCTATTTCAGTTCTTAATTTTATAAAGGAAAATGAGGCTGAAAGAGGTTAAGACTTGTCCACTTCACATGAGTGATTTCAAACCCAGTTCTTCTGATTCCAAATCTCCTACTCTTTCTACTACTCTTTATCACATGTATAGTTTTAGGTCACATGGGGCACTGGGAAACTATATGACCTGCCCACAAACCCAGAGCCAGTGTACACCATGTCAGATACAGGGCTTAAACCCAAGCCTTCCTGACTCCTACCCTGGCTTTCCCTGAATAATGCCTTCTTAGGTACCAAGGATATGAAGACAAAAACAAAGCAGCTCCAGAAAAGCTTGCTCTCCATATGAAAAGAGCCAGACAAAGGTGCCCAAAGCAAATCAGTGGATCTTGTTTGAAGGGCTTAAAGAAAGGCATGGATAAGAGTTATGCTGGATGAGAAGGGATGGGCATAGAGCAAGGCTTCATGAACTAGATAGATAGAAAGATGGAAGATAGACAAATAGTTGGATAGAGATTATAGAGATATGATAGAGAGATAGACCCAATAGACAGCTAGAAAGATAACTTTTTCAACATACTTGATTTCCTTTGTAATCCTATGTATTATTTTTTTGCTTCTGATTCTGACAAGGAAACATAGGCTTCACCAGACCAACAAGGGGGTCTATGTCACAAGAAAAGTTAAGAACCCCTGGCTTAAAGTGGATGTCTGCATCAGTTAGAACACAGTTGCCACCAGGCATTGAAATATCCATTGTCCTCCCATTCTAGGCTCTGAGGTTTTGTTGGGGTTTTTTTAACCTTTGATCTGTTAAAAGCCTTTGCCAGCCACAATCTTGGTCAGTCAGTCAGTCACATACAGGTGACACGCATCCATCCCCCAATGGGCAGCAATCCAGATTTATTTTGCCTTCTGCCAATGCACAGCCCACTATTATCAGCTGCCCTCCTCATATTAACCTGTTCACTGACTGAGACAGCTAGAAGAATGAATGCTTCTTGTTTACTCAGCCAGGGCAGATAAGGTTTCTCATCACTCTACCTGGAGGCCTGTGCCAAGGTAAACTTTCTCCCTAGAATCACTCCCTGACTGGAAAATGTGTCAGCCTATTTATTTCTTACTCCCACTGGAAAAAAAAAAGAGGAGGGGGGCACTGGAGGGGCTGGCCATGATGTCATTCTTTCCACGGAATTTCTTAGAACGTGTTAGATTTCACAGTGACTTCCAGGCCCTGCTTGGATTACACAGTTGTACACGGAAAAGAACAAGTCCTTGGCTAGAATGGGAAGGAGGCAGCTTCTCTTCCTTCTCCCATCACCTCCACTCCTCCACTCCCTGAACTCAGTCCCTCCTCCCTTCCCTAGTAACTATAGCTCCTTTTTAGGTTCTGACACATTGAGATCTTTGCAGGCTGCCCTTGGGAAGACCCTGGAAGCTAAGAAGTGTGGGAAAGGTTTCTCTTCATGCCTAAGGGATGCAGATGACAACTGGGAAAACAGGAGTTTATTGAAGGGTATGGCTGGCAGGTGCTAGGTTTATCTCCAAATCTGTGTCAAGTATTGGAGAGTTCTTTACCACCACTGAGTCCAGGCTCCCACAGCCTAGGAAAACAGCCTGGGATTTTTAGAGGTCCCTCCCCACAGACACAGAGGCAAAGGGGGGAAGGGTTGCCTTACCCACAGCCCTACAAAAGGCCAATGAAGGAAGGGAGGGGGATTACTTTAGCTCCCATTCATTTCCTATTTCTCCCTCTGATCTTAGTGCCTTCTTCCATCATTCCAAATTTCCTACTATTATTCTTTGAAGATTCTTCTGGATTCTACCCCTTACCTCTATTGCTTGAAGAGATTTACCCCAGGCATAAAGAGTAGAGGGTAGTGAGCTGAGGAGAGGTAGGCCTGAAACAGTGATTCTGAGGGATCCTAGGAGCTGGGGACAACCTGAAAACAGCTAATGTTTGTTTTTGCAGACTCTCTGGTTAAAAGCTATAATAGCTGGATAATCCTGTTTAATCTCTCAAGGAACAAATAAAAGTCTTGATTATTAAACTAGGCTGGGAGAAGCTGTCAGTCAGAGTCCAGCCAAGTGTCAGGACTTGTTGGGATGACCTCTTTAGTTACTGGGAGGGGCTGGGCTAGAAGAACTGTGACTCAGTTGCAGTGGCAGCCAAGGAAGAGTTAGACTTAATTGCTCCTTATGGTGCCACATCTTATATAGCCTTTGTTCTGGCTTGCTCTGTGCCTACTTACGCCTGACTTGCTAACCAAGACCTTCTCTTCTCTCGGCTACCAATCCACATAGGCCCCCCCTCAATTCCCCAACACTTACAAAATTCCCCAACCCAGTTGCAAAGAATAATTCAGCTCTCTAACTCAAGTGATTCTCTGTCCTGAGCAGGTGTCTAGTAATTAACCAGTTGCCCTGCAGAACACAATGTGGGTGAAACAAGAGACCATTTTCTTAAAGCAAAAAGACCCCATCTTTTCTCAGGCTACTTCCCCCATCAACAGACAGTATCTTGCTATCCCAGTTAATTCCTTATTCCCTTATCTCCTTAGGGGCATGACACTGCCATCCATATACTCAAAGGGCTAATCATTGATGGGCCTGAGGAGTGATCACCACTGCCAATTTCCACTTGTCCTTCCAAGATTTCATGGGAGCAGGCTTAACATGGAGTCTGAACTTTCACCTTAAGACTCCTCTCAAAGAAGCTAAAGGGGAACTACAGAGCTCTGAGCCCTAGGAGATCTACGATGCTCTACACATAGGTAGGCATGACAATTTCTTACAGTAAATTTGAATTGCATAAAAGAAGGCCTCCTGCTTCAAGGATCTTCCATGTTTCTTCCCTACCTACCCCCTTTCCAGTTTTCTAAGAAAGCAAAAAAAAAAAAAAGGTCTACAATAAGATTCTGCTGCTTAGTTAAGGCATTAAGGACCCCTATTAAAATGCAAATGTGTTATTTGGGACTGAGTCACTTAGGAAGTCATTATCAGCCTTCAGTGTCTACAGGTTAATTCCTTTTATCAGATTAGTTTTGGCCCCTAACAAAGGACCGGCTTTGAGGGAAGAGGACTTTGGACCTGGAAGTTCCAATCAGAAGAGCTGGAACAGAGAGGAGCACAAGGTCCCATTAGGGAAAACCCAGGGTAATAGAATGTTAAAGCCACATGAAAGGGAGAAGTCATATTTATACAATGCTTCACATTTTATGAGAAAGAAAATGGTCTGGACTTAGCCGAAGGAAAATAGGTTCAAATCCTGTCTCAGACATCTATTTGCTATGTAACTATGAGAAAGGCAGTCAATAAATAAGCATTGATTAAGCACCTACTGTGAGCCAGGTGCTGTGATAGGTACTGGTGAGACAGACAAAACTGAAATAGTCTTGCCCTCAAGGAGCTTACGTTTTTTTTTTTGAGAAAGACAACACAAATGTATAAGCAAAATAAATACATAGTAATTGAGGTGAGGGGATTTTTAAAAAGATGATGAAGTCATTTAATGTCTCAGAAACTGTTTCCTCATCCATAAAAATGGGGATAACATCTGTAGTACCTAATTCATAGGGCTGTTGGGAGGTTCAAATGAGGTAATATTTATAGAGCTAAAATAACACATAAATGTCAGTTATTATTACTGCCTATGTCATGGTATTTGATTTTCATAATAGTCTTGAGATAGATTGTGTGACCATAAATACCATCTATTATGAGGAAATGGAGACTCAGAGAGGAGAGTGACTGCCCAAGCTTTTTTGCTAGAGCCAGGACTCAAACCCAGGCCTTCTGACTCCAAATTTCCTGCTCTTGCCACTACATAGAGACCATCTAGTACAATTCCCTCATTTTACAATGAAAGAAACTGTGCCCCAGAGAGAAGTGATTTAATCAAGAGTCCAACACTATGTACTGAGGAGCCAGAATCCAGAGGTAGCTAGGTGGTACAGGAGAATAAGGCCCTGGACAGGGAGCCAAGAAGACCAGAGTTCAAATTCTACCTCAGACACTTCCTAACAATGGGATCCTGGGCAAGTCACTTGACTGTTCTGTGCCTCAGTTTCCTCTTCTGTTAAATAGTGATAATAATCATGTTGGGGGGTTAAGATTAGAAGTCCAAAAGGGAAAGGGGGAAGATGCCAAATGTGGCATGTAGGAGAGTGAGAAACAAACCTTATCTATTTGACAAATTCTCCCAATCCCCACTTCTTGCCCTGGCTCCAGAATTCCTGATGACCCATCTTACCAGCCCTTTGCTGCCCTAGGCTCACATGGAAGAAAGTCTCCACCCGGGATTTGAGTGTCAGAAAAGATTCTTCACCCTCATGTGGGGTTGTCCCTTTAGCTTGTCCCAGTCTTTGGTAGAAAATGAGTTGTGTATCCAAGATGGCCCCTTCTTCCTGCCCCAATGCTGTAGCAGAAGAACAAATAATAGACTTAGAAGCAGAGGGGCAGCTGGCATCAAAGGAATGAGGGGTGAAGGTGGGGAGTGGAGAAAGGGAGTGCTTCAGGCCATGTTCCTAGACATTTCCATTTCCATTTGATCCACATAACAACCCTGTGAAGCAAGTACTATAGGTATTATTCCAGTTTTATGGATGAGATAACAGAGAGGACAAGTAACTTGCTCATGGTCACATAGCCAGTAAATGTTAGAGGCAGAATTTGAACCCATTCCTCCCCTGCCTTCAAGTTCAAGGCTCTTTCTGCTATATTAAGGTTATGTAGAAGGAACTAGGATTGGAGAAGTTAAGGGACTTCTCTAAAGTCACACAGCTAGTTAGCTAGTTACCAGTTTTAGGATCCAAATCTCTGGGCTTCATTTTGCTCAACTATAAAATGAGACCATGGCAGCGTGGTAGAGGGGGAAAAAAACCAGTGAGTCAGAGGACCTGGGTTCAAATCATATTGCTCATGCTTTCTACCTTTAAACCTCAGCAAGTCACTTAACCTCCCTAGGCCACAGTTTCTTCATCTGTAAAATGAGGGGGCCTCCTTCCACCTCTAGATTTGTGATCCTATGACTAGATGACAACTGAAGTCCTTGCCAACTTTAACTGTCTATGATTTTAGATCTATGGGAGGTAAAGAATGGTCCAAGGGCCTTACTGCCATTTTATCCCTCATCGTTCTGCAAATGTGCCTTTTACAAAAACTATATTTGAAATCTAGCTCAGTTTCTAGCACCTGAGTATTACTATCCAGCACTAGACAGCTCAGTTACAGTCACAGGTCACTTATGCCTCACAGCTGTTGCTATGGGAAGTAGAGCATTCCCCTGGGAAACAAGACCCAGGGAGGTAAAACAGCTCATTCAAAGTCATATAGCAGGTCTTAAGGATAGGGCTGGCCCTTGGCAACAGTGTGAAAGGGGGAAGTTTGTTTGCTTTAATTCTATTTCCTTCACTTCCTTGTGGGACCTATGTCACCTCATCATGCCAAATTTGACCTCCTTACCTCATAGTCTATTCAATCATAAAATATTATTGCTAGAAGAGTTTATCTAGTTCAACTGCTTTATTGACAGATGAAGAAATTCAAACCCAGACAGGCTACGCAACTTGTCAAAGCTACTTCATGGTATGATTGAGACTAGAATCCAAACTCCTTGTTTTTTTGCAGACTGCTTTTTGTACTATGCTAGGCTGAATGTCTGCTGATTTCTCATTCCTGCCTTGCTCCTCCCTCCAGAGCTCCTTGAATTGAAACTGGCCTGTCATTCTCTCAGGGTAATTGCTGTACTGTATCACTGATAAACTGATTCCTATTAAGCTACCAATATGCTAATAAAAGAAGTCTACAATGATGCTTCCTGGTAACAGTTGTGTCTTCAGGAGATGACCTAACTAGGAATGGTGAAAATGTATATCTGATATGCACCTAACTAGGGTTGGTCATCAAGTCAGAGTCTTACAAATGTAATCAAAAGTGTTTTAAATTGAAAAGGGAAATGATGGTAAGAGAGGGGGGCGTGATGAGAGAGAGAGGAAAATGTCTCTACATAGACCCACCAAGCTAGATACCATAGAGATAAACTACAGTGTAGGAAAGACAGTAGTAGAGATGTCCTGAAATTCACAGGAGACAAAAGCCAAGAAAGAAGCTAGCAATGTAACCTATGACTTCAGATATCTACACAAATACGCATGGTTTGGGTTAATAAGGAAGGTGAATTAGACAGCTAGGTAGTAACAGTAGACAGGACAGGAAACCTGGAGTCCGAAAGACCTGAGGTTAAGTCTTACTTTAAATGCTTATTAATTATGTGACACTTGGCAAATCACTTAACCTTTTTGAGCCTCAGTTTCTTTCTTGGTAAAATGAGAGAGATGGACTTGATAGCCTCTAAAGGCTCTTCTAGTTTGAGATCTATTATCCTAAAATAAGGAGGCCCATTTGACATCCTAGTTGCATCACAGGGACTCATTGGACACAAAAATGCAGGACGAGTCTTGTAAAAATAGTATCTGGTACTACGTAATCGTGTATTTAAATAATGGAGAGTCCCCTCTCTGTAACACCCCTCAAAAATGAAAAAGCAACAGTCAATGACTGTATTTCCATTCAAAAATAATGAAACTTAAAACATTTTAACCCTTTTTGTTTCTTTGTAACTGTGGAACCTCCCATCCATTTAACTTATAAGGCTACTTTGTATGGACAGAGCAAAATTATTGTCTTCCAGTTTCATATGATTATACCTGTAGCTACCATAATGCATGAAATTTAAATAAATTTTATTATTTCTGGGGAAAAAAAAGAATAGTATCTGGGAGGGTAAAGTTCAGAATGACTGAGACTGGGGAGGAAAGCTATAAACAACAAAAATGGATTTTTATGGCTATTCTGGGGACAAGTCAAGAATCTTGTCCCCTGCCAATTTTTTTTTCCTATTGGACCACACTCTTAGAGATATTGATTCCTCAAGGAGAAAAAAAAAAGAATACAAGTATTGCCCCGTGGCAGGAATTTTCCATGGCCCCTGATTATGCAGTTTGTTGCTACCCCCCTAATCACCCTAGGATTATTTTCCCCCATTTGCCATGAAATCTCCTCCCTGGGTCTATGCCCTCCCACTTTTCTGGGCATCAGTTACCCGCAAGAGCTCTGATTTCCTTTCTCCTGAGAGGACGCTATCCATGGAGGCACAACACTCTCACAGAGATAATGATATCTACAAAGCATAATATTCCTGCAGATTATACCCATTGTAAGGTCCCCATCTCCTGTTATAGAATATCTTTTAGTTTCTATGGGAGCACTTTTCAGGGAGATCTCCCTCCTACCAGTGAATTGAGATTTCTCCTTTTCTTTATCCCTTGTTTCAGTATTTCTCTTTGCTGCTTCATCCATTATCCTGTAGGCCTTCTTCTTCCAAGAAACTACAAGAGTTATTTTCCTTCACTGTTTGCTGGCAAATGAGATGATATGTGTAAAGCACTTAAAACAATACCTGGCACTTAATAAATACTTGTTTCCTTCCCTTCCCTATCATTGACTTGATTAGGGTACATCACACTTTCTAGTCTCTTCTTGTTTAGGATGTTTGCAAAGGACACAATCTGATCACATCTGGTTTTCTTTGAAGGAATGCTTCAATGCTTCTCTTTCATTGAATAACCATCTTGTTTTATGGATGATTAGGCTCAGGTCTATGGGGAATGGGTTGGGCTTCAATTTGAGTTCCATTTCCTCCTGCAGTTTCTTATAGGTACAGAATAGTCTTGTGTTATTCAAATGAACTTTCCTATAAATAAGCTTTTATGGAACTTTTACCTAGCCATTTTTTAAAAAAAATTATTGATTTGTGTTTGTTATCTTTTATATTGTCCTTTATTTCTATGTATTTTCATTCCCAATCAATTATTCTCTCTCTTGTTTCTTTGGTGAGATTTGTCATCTTGAATTCAAGTTTTTCAATTCTACTAATTATTTCTGCTGTGCAGGTCGTAAATCCTGCCTTCACCATTCTTATTTCTCTCTTGAAAAGTTTGGGACCATCTTCCTATGGTTCTAGCCTCTCTTGGGAATCTACAGGGAGGGACCTCCTCTTCTTTAGTATTGATTCACTTTCCTATTGATTCATTTCTTGCAATATTTATTCATAGATATCTAGATGCATTTTGCTGGTCTGGAGGCTATATTCTTTTCTATTATTAACATATTGCCTGTTAGTTTGCCTGCTTATGCTCAAGGTCTGTAAGTGATTTTTTTTCATGAGATCTTTAGTAATTTCAATCTTTTTCTACTTGTATTTCCTCTATTGCTCCATTTCTGACTCCTTCCCCTTTGAGGCAGTTTCCCTAGAGGGGAGGCGAGGCTGAACTTCAAAGTTGTATCACTCTTCTCCCACACTGGGGATTTTTTTTTTTTTAACCAATCTCAGTCTCCCAAATGACTTCCAGGGGAACAGAACTGGGCTCAGCTGGATGCTAGTCTTCTTTCCTTCGGGTCTGGTAGAGCCACTTTAACATTAGAGTCCTGCTTCAATTCCCTCTGTTCCTCAAGTCTCTGACTGAATACTGTTACAGCACAGTGTACTGCCATGTTGTTGTTCCAGGAAGAATAAGATTTCCCAATTTCTCTGTGGTACAGGGTGTGAGAAACAGAGCAGAGTTCTGTGGAAAGACTGTGGGTCTGTGCCACACTGCCAGTGCCTGGTGGCCAGTGGGTCAGGGGATACAGAATGAGTTCTTATGGATTAGTGATTAGTCTTCTTTGCTGTTAATTAGTTGGACTGTTACCTCTTTAGAGTCCTTGATGTTCTAGACTATGAAGATTACTGAAAGAACTTTATCTCTTGCTTTGAACATAATTTCTATTTTAAAGAGGTTTGAGAGGCCATGAGAATTGGAAGAAAAAAAAAGTCTAGTCCTCTATCTAATTAGTCATATGACCTGAAAGTTTTTTTCTGTTTTTGCCAAGTGAAGGTTTAAAGAAAGAACAGGAGAGGTACATATATAAATACTCAGAGGCATACTGGTAAATGTTTAATAGCTGCCTCTCCGGGGGGAAACATATATACATTATAAACTTTTAAATTTAATATGCATTATTAAGATTTCCTCCATCATTTTCTTAAGTTTAGATAATCAATAAAACAATAAATAAAGCACTGATTTTTGGCATTTGACAATTTCTGAGATGTAAATGCTTACAATGAAAATTTAACAATAAGCTCTCATAAGCCAGTGTGATCAGGCTCCATCACACCCCTGGGACCAGAGCTGGGATTGATTGGGTAATGATAACCACTGGACATAAAGAAGAATTGTCAACTACTACCTCTCTCTCTCTCTCTCTCTCTCTCTCTCTCTCTTTCTCTCTCTCTCTGTTTTCTAACAAGTAAAGTAGTTTTTTTAACTGGGAAGGATAGTTAGTTGATTAATCATGACTTGATATCTAAGACAAAGTATTTTATAAGTTGAAGTTCAAATAAACTATGTTCAGTGGTCCTGGAAAGAAAAAAAAAAGGTAGAGATTATTGCTGAGTCACTTTCAACAATTTTTGAAAGATCACAAAAAGTAGGAGATATACCACAGGAACGGAGAAGAGCAAATGTCCCAATTTTTACCATGAGGGAGAGACTGGAATCTGCAATCTAAAACCCAGTGAATTTGGTTTAGATGCCTGGCAAAATTCTAGAGTTAATTAAATATATAGTTAAACTAAAATCATTTTGATAGGATTACTGAGCTGGTAAATTAGGGAAATATCATAGATATAGTTCACCTGGATTTCAACTAAACAATTGACAGTCTCTTGTGCTATTTTTTGTGGACAAGATAAAGAGATGTAGGTTAGATGATAGCATAAGTATGAGGATTAAGAACTGGTTAAATGGCCAGATCCAGAGAATAGTCATTATTGGTTTTATGTCAGCTTGGAAGATGTTTTTAGTTGAATGTACCAGGAATATCTGCATGCCTGATGCTGTTTAACATTTTTATCCATGAATAGACAGATCCAATCTAATAAAATTTAATTTAATAGAGATAATACACAGATTAAAAATGCATCTTTGCAAATACAAGATGGAAAGGCACGATTAGACAGCAGTTTAAAATTGGATAATTTTTAGTGGACTACGGCAATCATTCAAAATGAATCAACAGTGTGATATGACAACCAGAAAGCTCATGTAATCTTAGGCCACATTTTGAGAAGCATGACCTCTATGACAAGAAAGGTGACCGACGGTTCTGCTCCATTCTGTCCTGGTCAGAACACAAACGGAGTAGTGTATTTGGTTCTGGGCAAGTAGGTATCTCAGTGGAAAGAGTGCATGGCTTGAAATCAAGAAAATTCATCTTCATGAGTTCAAATCTGGCCTCAGACATGTACTAGCTGTGTGACCTTGGGCAAGTCACTTAATCCTGTTTGCCTCAGGTTCCTCATCTGTAAAATGAAATGGAAAAGAAAACAGCAAACCACTCCAGTTCTTTGCCAAGAAAAGCCCAAATGGGATCATGAAGAGTTGGACACAACTGAAAAACAACTCAACAACAACAACAACCACATTATAGGAAGAATATTGATGAATTAGAAGCATCTAGAGAAGGGTGGGCAGATTGCTAAGGGTTCTGGAGTTCATATCATTTGAGAATCATTTGAAGAACCTGGGGATATTTGGCTTGAAGAAGAGATGGCTTGGGAGGGACATGACCATTGTCTTCAAGTATCTGAAGGGTTGTCAAGTGGAGATATGATTAAGCTTGTTCTATTTGGCCCAAGAGGGTAGAATTAGGAGCATTTGAGAGATAATAGTGATGTTACAAAGGGCTGAATTTAGGCTTTGTGCAAATGCAAACAATTACAGAAAGAGAAAAATAGAACAGACTCTTTCACAAGGTAATAAGTTTTCATTTACTGGAAGTGTTTAGGGAAAGATCAGACAACTCCTTGGCTATGTTGTAGAGAAAGTACTTTTTTTCAGGCACTGGTTGGCCTCTGAGGTCCCTTTCAGTCCTGAGATCTTGTGATTCTTCCTATAGTCCAATCTACTAGTGGCTGTAATGGTGGGAATGTCAAACCACCTAGGAAAAGAAAAAAAAAAGACCATGCCTGCTGTGTATACCTTAGTTGAGGGGAGGAAATATTTTGGGGCAGATGACTTTGTACTTATCAAATCACATCTCACACATTACATCCCTGTTTATATGCCACAAATCACCCACAATATATTATGTGGCCTCTCAAGCCACATATTGACTATTAAACATTAAAAAATCAATAGATGGGGCAGCTAGGTGGCATAGTGGATAGAGCACCAGCCCTGGAATCAGGAGGACCTGAGTTCAAATGTGGCCTCAGACACATAACACTTACCAGCTGTGTGACTCTGGGCAAGTCACTTAACCCCAATTGCCTAGCTGGAAAAAAAGGAAGAAAAGAAAAAGAAAATCAATAGATGTAGACCTGGAAGACCTTAAGGTCCTAATCTGAACACTTCATTTTATTTTTATTTTTAAATTTAGTAGAATTAACAAAAATTACCATTCAAATAAACAAAATTAAAATGATCACATTAATCTGCATCAAATTACATATAATTTATTAAAAATGTTTAATTACTCTAGCAGAATAATAACAATAGCAGCCTATGTGTTCCTGTATCCTCTTTTGATGTTTTTCTTCTTTTTTTTCCCAAATTTCGTTGCTTAGTTATTGTAATTTTTTACATAATATATCGTATGTAATTTTTACATATTATAGGGTTTTTTTTCCTGTTTCTACTTTGTTCAATCTGGGTCATATTTCATTGGATTTTTTTAATATGTGTATTATTTCTCAACAACTATCTAATCAATTGATAAGCATTTATTAAGTAATTACTCTGTACTAGGCACTGTGCTGGGCATTGGACAGGGGCGGGGGGGCATGTGGGGAGGATAGACTGTTTCATTAAGTTCATATTCCACAATTTGTTTAGTCATTCTGCAATTGCTGGATACAACATATCAGGATGTTTCCAGTTTTTGTGTTACTATGAATAAAGCTGCTACAGATATTTATGTATGGATACATTTTTTTTCCCCTTTTAACACTGTCTTTTAGGGTATAGTCTTAATCGTATAATCACTGAAGGGTATTTTAAGGGTATGATTTCTTTTATAACTCTTATTGTATATTGACATCTTTGTCATTTGACATTTGACATTTCCAAAAAGAGAGCACCAATTCAGTAGTGAATGTTTTAATTTTTAAGTATCTTAGCTAATTTGATGGATAGAAAATGGAAACTTAGAACTGTGAAACTTTACATTTCTCTGATTATTATAGAATTTGATAGAGTGTGTGCGTGTGCGTGTGCGTGTGCGTGTGTGTGTGTGTGTGTGTGTGTGTGTGTGTAATGGCTTTTCCTGTGGTTTCAGTGGATACTGCCTCAGATCACAGCCATACTTGGGGTTCTTTTCCTTCTTCAGATATTTACTAGCTATGTGACCCTGATTAAGAGACTTACCATTTCTCAACCTCACTTGCCTTATCTGTAAAATGGGTATAATAATAGCATCTATCTTAAAGTGTTACTAGCATCAAATGAAATAACGTAAGTACTTTGCAAAGGTTAATAGAAGCACTTACCTCTTTATATAAATGTTTCAAGTTGTCTACCTTTTTCATTAAAATTGGTATATGCTTGTCCTTACATTGGTCTTGTGTACATTAGTAATTTTCTTTTTTTCTTTCATTTATCGTGATTTTTATTTTCTGTTTCAGTTTTAGTCATTTGATTCTGGTTTGATTTTTTAATTCTATTTTTTAAAATTCCATTTCCTAATTTTCAATCAGTTTTGTTGGCTTTTTACAGAGTTTTTTTTTAAATCAATTAAATTATTCCCATATTCTCTATCATTATGATTTAAACCTTTATTTTTTTTAAATCAATTTCTTTATAATTGCTTCTGGTATATTGTTTGTTTTCTAATTTCTTCAGTTGTAAGGTCACGACTTAATGTCCCCTTCTTCCTCATTTGCTAATATAAACATTCAGGGATATAAAGTCTCCTCTGTTTTAACCTTGCCTTGGCCACAGCATTTCAATACTACCTGTAGTACATACTTCACAAGGTAGTTGCGAGAATCAAATGTATTGATTCATATATGTGTATACACATATACATACATATATACATGCATATATAAAATCTCCTCATTAGAATATAAGTTCCCTAAGGGCAGGAGCTGGTTTTGTTTTCTTCCTTGTTTTCTGCACACTTGGTACAGTGCCTGGCACATAGCAAATGTTTCATAAGTGCTTTTTGCTTGGTTTAAATGAGATTGTGTAAAGCACTTTGCAAACCTTAAATAAAGCACTATAGCAAATTCAGTTATAATCTCAAATCCTGAGGTAGGATCATAGGCCTAGAGTTGGAAAGGATCTCAGAGGTTAGTTTACAGATTAGGAAACTGAGGCCCTGGGGGATTTAGTGGTTTACCCAACATTATACAAGTAGTAAACATCAGAGCCAGGATTCTAACTCAAGTCCTATGCCTCCAAGTTCAGTGTTCTTTCCCCTGTGCCATGCTGCCTCCATATAAATAGATATGCTATATTCATATTTGTAGTCATGTATTTCTGAGGCCTCTCAGCATCCGGGAAGTGCTGACAGGCAAGCAGACTAATGAGACATAGGAAAGGGTCTAAGAGTTAGCAAGTTGAATGTCTTCTGATGAACTGTGGAGACACTGCATCCTTTTGGGTAAGGGAAAGGAAGGAAATAAGTATTTATTAAGCACCCACCATGTTCCAGGAACTGTGCTAAGTGCTTTACAAATATTATGTCATTTGATTCTCACGACAACCCTGGAGAGTAGGTGTTATTATTATTATCCCCAGTATTTTACAGTTGAGGAAACTGAGGCAGAAAGAGGATAACTGTCTTGTTCTAGGCAAAACAGCTAGTAAACATCTGAAGCTGAATTTGAACTCTGGTCTTCTCGACCTGAGTATTCTATCCACTGAGTTACCTAGCTGCTTCATATAGCAAGCATATGCACACTGAATACACTCTGGCTAAATCATTTAGCTGGTAGATTTAGAGTAGTGCCACCTGTTGGCCAAACCACGCTCCCTAGCTTTTTAATCATATACCATCTGGCTTCTCTGTAGGTTGGAAAAAGTAGAGGAATGAACCACAGGTGGACTGTTAATGTTCCTGCAGCACCACCAAGTGTAGATCTAGTCCATACCACTTGTCACATAATGGCAATATCTTCAACATTACTGATTCTTTCTATATTTTTCTCTTACCCATTGTACAATTAACAACTTTTAAATTTCCATATTGCCTGATATAGGTGAATCACATTTTCAATGTTGATTACTATTATTATTGCTTTATGATACATAAAGATAATGCTTATAATATCTCCTTTCTGAATTTATCTCTAACTTCTTCGTGGTCTAGAATATAATCAATTTTTGTGAATGTTTCATGTGTACTTAGGGGCAAATAGTATGTTCTTTGTTTTCTCCATTAATTTTGATCCATATACAATGAATCCCATGAAATGGTTGCATATACCCAAGTTCACAATATTCAAAGTTATAATTATATAAAATATGATAATTAGTTCCAGACCAATGGAAATATGCAATGCAAATTAGAATGATTTGATCACTTTACAGGATTCATTATTTGTACTAATAGGCACTTAGCAATATCTATTGCACAAACTTTTCTTAGCATTTCAAATACATATCTTCTTTCTTGCCTATCTTTTTTTATGCATCATATTCCATTAGAAGAGTATTAATACACCTACTGTAATGCAATTCAATAAAGGTAAAAAAAATTACAGAACCCCTGTCCTTAGGAATTTATATTCTACTAAGGAAACAAACAAAAAAAAATATATAACACCTGGAGGAATCCACCCCATTGATGCCCAGCTGGACCCACTTGACAAACTACCATAGGCTCATGGTACTCCGGTCTGAATCTACTCAAAAACAATAGTTCATTAGCCCTCACTGATAGTATAGGGGTATATTAGTGGAATAGGGTATCTTAAGTATATAGGGGAAATGCTTCACTGCTACTTTCTTTTACTAAGTTATTTCATTTAATGACTTCACTTTGAAATAATTGTGTTTTGGATGGTTTGGGCCCACAAGAAATTTGGAGATTGGGAGTAGGGGTAGCAGTGTGGAATTGGAAAGGAAGTAGTGGAGGCATCCAGATCTGAGCCAGAAAGAATTGGCAGCCGAGGACAACCAGTGAAAGGAGAAAAATTAGATAGAAAGGAGGACCATTGGCCCCACAGGCATCTCAAAGGAGACATAGACTGATGTCACCACTTGTACACACCTGCTGAAGGACTGAAGGAAGTTCTTTCCCCAATTTTCTATCCTGATACCTATCAACAGACAATATAATGGCACAGTGGGAGTACTGGGCCTGGACTCAGGAAGACCTAAGGTTGAATCTGGACTCAGACCCTGACTAGTTGTGTAACCCTAGGCAGATTAGTTAAATCTCTGTTTCCCTGTTTCCATGTATGTAAAATGGGGATGATAATAGCACCTACCTCCCAGGATTATCGTGGAGACAGAATGAGATAACATTTGTAAAGTGCTTGGCA
This sequence comes from Vombatus ursinus, assembly GCF_900497805.2. NCBI lineage: Eukaryota > Metazoa > Chordata > Mammalia > Diprotodontia > Vombatidae > Vombatus > Vombatus ursinus. Next base: position 15,841,153 of record NW_020948840.1, read on the forward strand.
TAGTGCCTGGTACATGGTAGGCACCATATAAATGTTAGTTGTTGTTGATGATGATGATATACTTCTTTACCCAAACATTTATGGTAACCCAAATTACAAAGAAGTCAAAGGTTAACAAGAGATGGAAATAATATAAATTAAATCAGAGCACCAAACATCTGCCTAAATATTAGGGATCTTCCTAACTGGGAGCTTAGAGCAATTGTAATTGTATATTTAGATTTTCAACTAATATAAATCCCCTATAGCAGAAAAAGAGGGAACCTATGGAGCCATTATATTGCCCCCAGGGTTAAAATGAGCTAATTATGGTTACAGAGCTTAACATATACAAAATAAGTACAAAGTAATTTGGGTGTGGGGGAAAGAAAAGGAAAGGAGAAGGAAGGAAGGAAGAAAAGAAGGATAACACTTTAAAGTTTTCAAAGTGTTTTCCTCACAAACAGGGAAAAAAAAGGACACTTGAAAGATAGCTAGTGAAAGCATTATTACCCTAATTTTACAAATGAAAAAAACCGAGACTCAGAGGTGATTTACCCATGGACAATAAATTAATCAATCAGTCCACAAGCATTTATTGAGTGCCGACTGTGTGTCAGGCACTGTGCTAAGCACTGGGGACAAAAATACAGACGTAAGGTTGTCTTTGCTTTCAAAGAGCACACACATACATACACACATGTATATATATATATATATTCCCTATTGTTGTTTAAAACTGGGTGTCTCAAGTTGGAAGAACAGTGGCAGCCAAACCCAGTACTGATCATATCTACTACTTTCTAACCAGAGCTAGCTAGTTCCCCTGCTTTAGACAACCTGGTAGCCCCTTGGAGGATGGGTGGTCATCATATTGGTGCCAGACTGGATCTGTGAGGGGCTCACCATACTGGTACCAAATTTAATGCAGACACACTGGATTGACTTAGTCAACTATAACTCAGAATCCCAGTGCTCAAGAAATCTACCAGCCTCAGCCTTAGTCTTACTGTTAGCTGGGATTATATAGGCATGTACCACATGAATGTAAGGAGCTCACATTCTATGGGGGAGCAATGTCATGTTCATGGGATGGTATCAGTGACATAAAGAACTCTGACTCTAAAGACAGAGGACCTCTGACACTTGCAACTTGTGTGACCTTGGACAAGTCTCTTGACATCCCTGGGCTTCAATTTCCATATCTATAATGTTGGGGAGGGGGTGAGTTGGATGAATTGGTTTCTGAGGTCCTTTCTTGCTCTGAATTCATGATCTTATGATTCTAAGTAAAAATGGAATTTATGCAAAATAAATGTAAAGTGATGGGTGAGATTCTAGTAACTGGAGGGATTAGGACACAATTAGTATGTGCTAGAGTCAAGATTCAAACTGAGGCATCCAAAATTCTCTCCATTTTGACCTGTTGTGTCTAGAAACTTAGAAAGACAGAGAAGGTGAGAGAAGAGAATGGTGGGAGTCATTGCCTAAGAGGCCCACAGGGACAATGGAGGAGATCAAAGGTCAACATCTGTGCTTCTGCAAATAGAAAAATGCAATATTTCCCAAGCAGGCTGGGAAGCTGTTCTCAGCTTCTCTAGCTTGCCCTCTGTGGCCGCCATTCGAGGGGATTGTGGCCAGTCATAAAACCTTTAAAGGGAACGTGGCTTCACTCAAAGCCAGGGAGGAGGAGTGCCCAACAGAAATCTCAGGGGGAAACCTGCATTTAGTCTGGAAAAGTTTAAAGGCCAGTACTTTGGCTCCATTAAGGTATTAAAGGCTGAAAGAACAAGATGAGATCTTCCCCCTTGAGCTATGGTACATGCACTACAGATTCCAAAATTCCTGAGTTACCTTCCCTTTAGAGGGAATGGGCAAACCCTTGCCTTTCCCATCCCAGGAGATTGCTGTGCACGTCACATTCATTGGTCTGGAAGACAAATGAGATGCAACATGGAAATAAGTCAGGATCATGGAGCCTTTTTTGGGCTGCTATTGCTTGATTATCATTAATTAGAAGTGAAGAGGGAAGAAAGCCTGCATGACTAGGTTAGCTGGCCACAGCAAGCAGCCCAGGACTTTAAATTCCAAAGAGCAGCTTCTAGTATATTGCAAGCAAGAAACCCAGTAAGCTTGTTAGAACTATGGCTAAATTAAGAGTAATAGTTGTTAAGTAAATCCCAGAGGGGCTCTCCTAAGGAAAAAAATGCATGGGCTTTGCTGCATGGACTTTGTGAACTATCTTGGTTAAACTCTCTTTCACTATATTCTAGTAGATTACTTGGTGGTGGATCATAGAAGTGGAAAGGCTAGTTTAATTTATAGAATGTCAGAGTTTAAAGGTACTTCAGAGATCATCTGGTCTAGTGTTTCTCAAACTAATTTGACCACAGGATGCTTTTAGACTTGAATGTTATTGAGGGAATCCATAATCGCTCATTTCAGAGTTCTGCAGACACAGTTTGGAAATCACTGAGGTAACTCAAACCTCTCCTTTAATAGATGAGGAAACAGGTTCAGACATGAGAAGGGACTAGTCCAAGAATTGCATAGCAAATTTTGGGGAATAAAAATGGCTGCAGAGCCCTTTAGTTTTCAAATCTGTCTGATCCTCTGATCTCTTACTCCTGATACCTAGGAACTGTGACCCAGATGTGTGTGTGTGTGTGTGTGTGTGTGTGTGTGTGTGTGTGTTCAGCTGTTTTCAGGCATATTCAACTCTTCATTACCTCATTTGGGATTTTCTTGGCAGAGATATTGGAGTGGTTTGTCATTTCCTTTTCCAGCTCATTTTACAGATGAGGAAACTGAGTCAAATAGGGGTAAGTGACTTCAGGGTCACAAACCTAGTAAATATCTGAGGCCATATTTGAATTCAGGATGATGAGTCTTCCTGACTGCAGGTCCAGCACTCTATCCACTGTGCCACCCAGCTGCTCAATCCAGATGCAGCTAAGAGAATAAGAAGACTCAGAGAATTTGGTTAAGAACTCAGCTGTTGTAGACCTTGTGACCCAAAGTCATTACTGCCCCCCAGCTCTTTGATTTATTCTATGTCTAAGACCTTAGGTACCTTATAGCACAATCTGACACACAAGTTCGTTTCATGGTACACACACACACACACACACACACACACACACACACCACATCACAGACAAAAAGAAAGTCCAGGTAACCAGACTCCCCACAGCTATGTTATTCTACGTGACTTTTCTTGACTCAGCTGGCTCCCTTGCTCTTCTCCCTTCCAAAATACACAGCTCAACTACCACAGTGTAATTATCTGGTCTAACAGCAATCCAGAAGGCCAAGCTTTCCCTGACTTTATAGGCTACTTACAGGCAACCACAGAGCTGGAAAAAAAGACATTACCTATCCATCCCCTCTCCCCTACAGCACACACTACTCCTCACCACCCCCCACTCCCTCCAGGGCTATCAGGCACAGCTGCTGCCTTCCTCCCCTACAGATGGGCTGCTCTGCTTTGCTGAATTAGGTAACATGGGTGACTAGGTGGTGTAATGGATGGAGTGCCAAGCCTGGAGTCAGGAAGACTCCTCTTCCTGAATGTAAATCTGGCCTCAGACACTTACTTACTATGTGACCCCAGACAAGTCCCTTAACCCAGTTTGCCTCAGTTTCATCATCTGTAAAATGAATTGGAGAAGGAAATGGCAAATCACTCTAGTATTTCAGCCAAGAAAACCCCAAATGGGGTCACAAAGAGCCAGACGTGACTGAAACAACTGAACAATTGCTGTTTTTATTAAACACTGCTGCATATGCTCTTGTGTTATTCTGGGTTTCCTTTCGATCACCGCATGCTGGTTTGTAATTGGAAAGAACTTCAGGAGTGTCAGGTCAGCTTTATTAGAGAATTTATTCTGAGAAGAAACCACATGAGCTCAAAGGCCCAGAAAAAAAAAAGACTCAAAGTAAGCCTTTTTTGTCCTGCTCCCAAGACCAAACTCAGAAGATATCAAATTGTTGTGCTGGCTCTGAGAACTACTAGCTATGTAAGCTGGTCATGGGCAAGTAAATTCTCTGAACTTAGCTTTCGCACTAATAAAACAGCAATGATAATAGCTGCATTGCCTACATCTCAAGGTTGCCAGGATGCTCAGGTTGGTAATGGAAAGAATACTGGTCTTAGAATCAGAAGCTCTGGATTCGAATCCTGGCTCTGATGGTGTTTACTCTGAAGTCACTTGACCTGTGAGCTTCAGTTTCCTCACAATAATGGGGATAATAATGGTTGTATGCCATACTTCAATGGATCACCATAAAGTAACACCCTTACCTGGTCTTACTTGCCCTACTCTGACTCATACTGGCAAGTCCAGCCCTCAGAGTGAGTTACTATTTTCAGGGGCTCTTAAGGTAAATCCTGTGGGTGGTTATCTTATAAACACTAGGTCGCAGGCCCCAACCATAGTGCTTTCCCATAACAATCAGCCAGTAGACTCAGTCCTTTAACAAAAGTATTCACTCAAATGGCATAGAAAGTAAAATGATTACGAAGTATATCCCTCAATACCAGAGGCACACTCTCCCACAAATACACATTCCATGAGAGGAAGAATGGGAATGATCTTGAAGTACAATTGTAGGGAACACATATAGCCAAGACAACCTGCAACTTTAGAACTGCCAGAATTCAACGTCCTTTCTCTCTCTAAAGGGTCTTCACAAAGTTTTTTGTGGAGAGAGGCATAGGTGATTAATGAGTTCTTCTGACGCTCAGCTAGTTTGGCTCCTCTCAGGAACAAGGAGCTTATCTGGGTTTACTCGTTATAGCATTGCTACAGTCTTTTCTATCTGTATTTACTGTCTTAGCTGGGTGGTATTGTAGCATTTTCTTTAGCTGGAGGGTTATAGTGTCCTTTCAGTTAGAGAGAGGGGGTGGAGCAGGGGAGGGGGGAGAAACAGAAAGCCACAGAGAGAGGAGAGGAGGGAGAGAAACAGAAAGAGGGAGAGAGAGAGAAGGGACAGATAACTTATTAAATGTTTATTATATGTCAGGCATTGTATTCAGCCCTAGAGGTAGAAATACTAATAAAGAAAAGTCCCTATCCTCAAGGACCTTATATTCTAATTGGGGAAAATAATACATAAAGGGGCGCTAGAAGGGGAAGAGGGGTCTGACATGGGGGCACAATAAGGAAACTGCAAGAAGTGGCCTGGAGACTTGGTTCCTGGCAAGATAAGGTAAAAGGCTCTTCTATCAGAGCTCTATCCAGAGAAGTGTAGCTTGTTGGAGAGTAGGACTTGGAGTGAGGAGACTGTAGGAAGTCTTCTTAGCTTATAGTCTGCAGAAGCTTCATCCTTTTGTCTCCCTCTTGAGAAGGAGGGCTGACTTTCCAGGCAGGAAGTGGGAGAGGGTCTATTCTCTCCTTTTGAACAGTGTTTCACCAGCAAAAGCCTCTTCCCTCTGTAAAGCACTCCCCTTGGCCTTAAGGTGTTTAGTTCTGGTTCAGTCACTTCTACCTCCCTTACTCCTTAGGGGATGTTAGGTAGATGAATACCTAAGGACAAAATTCTGAATGCAGTCTATGTCCAGGAGGCAAGTTTATTATCTCACTGGCCGGATTAGAACTACTCCAGCCTCAGCCCTTTTCTAGGAGAAATGTTTATTTTTTATCTAAAAGTCTTCCCCTTTCCATTTCAATTCTTTTTGCACCTCCAGACTTTTAGCTTTTATAGAATTCTTACAGAGTACTAGCCCTCCTTCTCTTTATGCAAATATAAGTCCTTGGGGAATAAGTGGACTCTCCCAGATTGATAGCTGTTAAATAACACTTAATTCTACCTTTGAATAACAGAATACTCAAGACAGAAAAGCAATTAGACTCTACCCTAAAGATAGTACTACATAAATTTAATGGTCCCAACCATACTGGGTTTAAAAGGAAATGGTTATCGAGAAATGGATAGAATGTAGGGCTTGGAGTCCAGAAGACATGAATTCAAATCCTCCCTCAGACATCTGCTTAACTGTATGACCCTGAGCCAGTCACTTTTAATCCCTCTCAAACTCAGTTTCTTCATATGGAAATTGGGAGTAATAATAGAAGTATACCTAATAGGGTAGCCAAATGAGCTAGCATATATAAGACATTTTGTAAACCTTAAATTACTGTATAACTGCTAGCTAGAATTATTATTACTTACAGACCTCCATAAGTCATGGAAGAATCTGATACAATTTTACTTTTCTGGCTGCCCTCTCTGCTGGGAACAACAAAACACATCTCAGTCTGGGGATGAGTGGCTCATATAGTCACTGTAGCAAGAATAGGCAACCTTCCTAAGTCCTAGAGTGGCTGACAATGGGCACTTTGGGAGAAAGTTCAGCTCTTTATGAGAACGTATTCTCTTAGTACCTCAGTTCCTTTCCATAGATGGGAGTATGCCAAGTCCAAAAGATATAAGCTTGTTGTTTCTCTCCAGTCCCTGGCTCTTGGGCCCCTTTGTTCCTCCTCTTTTCTCATGCTAGCCTCTCTGTTCTGATTCAGCACAGCTTGACTTGTCTATCTCTTTCCTGCTTTTCAGATCATAGGCTCTTGTTGTTGTTGTTGTCCTACATTTTCAAAGAGGACAAATAACATCGTGGGGAAATGTCTTGACTCAAGGGTAGACTGGATTTAAGTGAAGAAGAGTTGCATGAAGTCATCAGCCTCACTCTCTCTTCCAGAGTCATGAGACAGAGCCCGATGGCAAGACAAAAGTCAAGACAGCCAGTGATGGTTCTGGAGGCAGTGGATGAGCTTGGCATCTTTGGTGTCTGACCAAGTTTTAAGCACTCCACAGGGCCTGCTTCAGCTGCCTTCATGGCCTGTTGGAGTTGGCAGGGATTTTGGAAGTCTAGTCCAACCCTTCATTTCACAGATGAGAAAACTGAGGCCCAAAATGGTGAAGTGAGTTGTTCCAAGTCACAGAAATAGTAAGAATCAGAGGCAGGATTTGAACCCAGGTCCTCTACTTATTCTTGGAAACCAGTACATAACCATGTGACCAATATGTCACCACGGGAAAGTCAGATTCACTTCTTTTTTTTTTTTTTTTTTTTACATTTTTCTCCTCTAACTTTAGAGCCAATATTCTTTCGGCTGTACCACAGTCCCTCCTCTAGAGCTCTCTAAGGTCTTCAGAACTCTTGAAGGACTCCCTCAAGCTTCCCTGCCTTCTCTTCAGAGGTAGCAGGTCTCCTGGTTTCTGATCCTCTTACACTCAACCTAACTTGGGTCCATTCCTTCCTTTAGAGAGTTCACATCCAGTGTCCATATCGCACATCAGTAATCACCATCTTGATCTCACTAGTCCTGCTGCTCTCCATTGAATTGGAAAATACTCCAGGCTTACCTCATATTTCAGTGTTAACCAACAAAGCCCCTTGTCCAGAATACTTTGTCAATCCACAATAACTTTTGGTTAAAAATAAGACATTATTTTTCCACATGGGCCAGGTACTCTTTGAATATCACTATTCACTTATTCAGTCCTGAAAGTATAGGAAATATTTGGAAGTCCTATAGTGGGTGACAAAGACTTTGGATACACTTCCATCAGGGTTGGGTTTTTTTTTTTCCTAAACATACTTAAAATTTTCCCCACCACCTTGGGAGTATAATTCCCATGTAGCACCTCAGTCTCTGGAAGGGGAGAGAGATTAGGCTCACAGCTTAAATCAGTTCCTCTATAACATTAGCCCCACCAGAGCTCCACTGGGCTAACCTTCTAGACCCTAACTTCTCAGGGCTTCCTAATTAGTCTGGCTGCCATATCCAGTCTACATTCCTGGACTCCTGGATCTAGACCCCCTGCATAGTGCTTTTGTGGGTCAGACTCTGCTTCCTTCACCTAAAATGGAAAAGCACAAATGAAAAAGGACAAAACCTTAGCCTTGTTGTTGGGGCCACATGTCCTAAAGGAGGTGGGGGGAAGGGCCTTTCCACCTTCCTCTATCCCATGAGGTTTAGAACCCAGCACAGAGGCTCCACTCACAATCCCTATGACTCTTCAGACTATAACTGCCTTCCCTGGTCCTTACTATCCCATAGATGTCATATTAGACTGTAAGCTTCTTCAGGGCAGGGACCATCCCATTCTTTTCATTATATTTGAATTTATTTTAAATTTAAATACAAAATAAGAAAAATAACATTGCCTTGTACACAGTAGAACATGAGAGGATTCAATATAAAGCAATAAATTTCCATTTCAAGAAAGCCCATACAATAAATATATCCCATTTTTATATATGTATCTCCAGTGACTAGTGTGCATTTATTCATTCATTCTTTAGGGAGAATGAATAGGCGATAATTCTTATTTTTAAAATTTGGTGGGATTTTCCTAAATTTCCTTTTCTTGAGGACTAATTATTACTGGAGAGCTTCTTTCACAGATCTCTATACCTTCAACCTACTTCCTGTACCCCTCCATACATATATCCTGAATAATAGCTAGTATTTACATAGTGATTTAAGATTTTCAAAGCACTTTACATATCTTGTATCATTGGACCATCACAAAAATCCTGTGGCCTTCTTACCCCCATTTTAGAGATGAGCAAGATTAAGGCCGAGAGAGGTTAAACCTTGACCTCTAATCCAGCCAAGAACTAACTTTCTCAGGAGCCTTGCCCTTCTCAAAACCCTTCAGTGACTCCTGTTTACTTTTCAATTCAAAAGTAGCCCTGGTGGAAGATTTTAGGCCCCTTTCCAGTTGACCCTCTTTTATCTAATTCCTACATTTCTCTTTTGACACATGCTTTCCACACAAACCTAGAAAATTGGCTTTCTTTTCCCCCTAGTTCAATGTACCTGTTCCAAATCCAAAGCCGTGATATCACTTCCTCGTGCCTTTTTTTTTTTAAACCAAGCCATAATCCAGCCTCAGTGCACAGAAAGCTGGCCTTGGATTTAGTAAGACCTGGATTCAAGTCCTGCCTTTGACATTTATTGGCTGTGTGACACCAGTCAAATCTCTTCATCTCTCAGTGGCCCCAGGCAACTCTTTCTGACTCTAAGTTAGAGAGCAAGAACTGAGAAGTTTTTCACCAGGATATCCCTATACAACGGAAAGCACAGGTACAAGAAAAACAAACACAAAGTCCCCTTCACCTTCAAAAGATTCAGCTATTCACAGTTACTTGCCTTCCAGATGAACTTTTATAACAGGCATTCCAAATCCCCAGCCTCTCTCCAGCATTTGCTCAGATATTTGGCACTTACATGTGTGGATAAAAGATCATTGCTCTCAGGACTTCATAACTAGAAGAGGACTTCCAGTTTTAACGATAGACCTGTGATTTCATGGGCATAGGGAAATCTGGGTGAAGAAATTCCTTCTACTGGATTCAAATCCAGCAATTGTCCTATCTTAGGACAATTGTCACCTACAGTCTTAGAAAGTGACGTGAGGCCCTGAGGCATTAAGTGATTTGACCAGGTTCACACAGCTAGGATGTATGGCAGGTAAGAATTGAACCCACATCTTCCTAACTCCAAGGCCAGTTCTCTATCCACCATACCTTTCTGCCTAAGACATCATTTCTCTAATCCAACTCACCCCTTCCCCTGCCCATTTTATAGATGAGAAAACCAAGACTCAGAGAGGCTAAGAGACTTTGTCCAAGTTCACAAGACCATTTCATGGTAGCCCTAGTACACATTTCTTTCTACTGTCTCATACTGATTCCCACATTTGAATTCATCTTGTCTTGCTCATTAAATAATAAACTATTTTGAAGATCAAATGAGCTTATAGAGAGAGAGTTATACATATACAGAGATATATATCAAGATATAGATGTATATATCTATGTGTGGAGAAAGAGAACGAAAGAGAGAGAGAGAGAAGGAGGGAGGGAGGGAGAGAAATGCTAACATTTATATAGGGCTTTCTATGTTTCAGGCACTGTGGTAAGTACTTTATAAATAATATCTCATTTGATCATAGGAGGTAGGTTCCATTACTATCCTCATTTTACAGATGAGGAAACTGAGACAAATAGAGATTAAGTGACTTGCACAGGGCCACATAACTAATAAGCATCTGAGGCCAGATAAAAAGCACTTTGAAACCTTTAAAACTATCTATCTGTCTATCTATCTATCTATCTAGCTATCTATCTAGCTATCAATCATCTAATTATATACTTTTATATACATATACAAATACATAGATGTGTATATATGTGCTAGCTATTATTATTTTCATGGTAGTTCAAAGAGCATGCACTGTGGTTCCTACAGCTTTTGTATCACCCCACCATGCCCGATACAGTGTCCTGAACTTGCCATATAGTGGATACTGGGCTGTGGTGTTGACCACCTGACTGCTTGCTTCACTGACTGTTGTCTGACTGCCTTGAAGCCTGACAGTCTGGTTGTATGACTGTCTGACTACTGGACTGACTGGTAAAGGGAGGGGGGGTCCCTGACTCCTGGCTTAAGGAGAAAGGGTCAGTAGCAGGCCCTGCCAGACTGCTGCTGACATCAACTTAGCTCAGTAGACACTCAAAGTTCATCATAATCTGCTCAGGAACACGTGAGTTTGGATCATGTTGGCTTCTGTTTTTGATGTTATCAAAACGTCCCCATCTGGCTAAGCGTCTTAAGGAAATTTCCAGAGATATCTAGGTTGATCCAGGCTAAGGAAACCACGTCTTTCTTTGGGTTTATGACTACACCTGTCCACTGTGCTCACGTAAGCAACTTGTCATGCAAGATGGGCTTAGGCCCAGTTGGAACAACCGAAGCAGCTCTGATGGATAAGATAAGAGCCACATGAGGCAATGCACCTGGGGAACAGCATTTGTGGGAGGTTCAGTTCAAAAGGGCAGCAATTCTCTTTTCCGAAACCTTCCATGTGTTTTATAATCCCCTGAAATAAACTTCCATGGTGATAGTGAATGTTGCAGTAGGGAGACCCCTGGATAGAAAAAATATACATCATTCATTTGTTAATGAACTTCATGGGCCTCAGCTTCCTCATCTGTAAAATGAAAGGCATTAAAGAAGATGACCTCCAAGCCCTGGTCTGCTCACAATCAAAATCTGTGATTCCAGGGAGCCAGGATTCAATGAAAATAATCACAGTCTTGGAGTTAGAAGAGAAATCACAGGCCGTTTAATGGAGTAAAAGCTAACATTTATATAGCAAAGCACCTTACATATATTATTCTCATTTGATCCTCACAACAATCCTGTAACAAGAGCTGAACAAGAATCCCACCCGTAAAACACTTGACAACTGGGTACCTAAACCTTACACAAAAATCTCAAGAGAGGGGGGCACCATTGCCATTTCCTTTATGGATGACTGTAATGGTTAGTATGGCATAACACAGCAGCTGGAGGGACAATCTTAGAGTCAGGAAAACCTGGGTTCCATTGTTGACTTTGTCAGGTAGTACTGGTTTTAGGACTAAAGGCAATTCATTTAAGTTTTCAGTACACTAGGAAACGTCCTAAGGCTATAACCTATTCGTGAGTTGCTGATCTGTATCAGTGAAAGGAGCTTCCATACTAGGAGTGCCTCAAACCAGTGAACTCATAAGTTCCCTACAGTGGAAACAGCGCTGAACTTAGTCATAAGACCCGAACTGAAATCTCTCTGCCACTTCCTACCTGTGTGACAAATCACTTAAGCTTCTCTGGGCCTTGGTTCCCTCACCTGTAAAATGAGGGTGTTGGACTAGTTAGGTCCTAAGGTCCCTTACAATTCTAAACTGTGACCCTGTGATATGAACCACAACCACCCCCACCAAAAAAAAATAGCAAGTTTTACTTTACATTAGCCTAAATCTACCTCTTTGTGACTCAGGTTATCATTCCTAGTTCTGCCCTCTGGGGCTAGGCAGAATCAATCAAGCTAGCACTCAGCAAGTATTTATTAAACAGTACTAGGTGCCGCAGTGGATAGAGCACTGGGCCTCGAGTCAGGAAGACTCATCTTCCTGAGTTCAAATCAGGCCTCAGACACTTACTTGCTGCATCACCACAAGTCATTTAGCCCTGTTTGCCTCAGTTTCCTCATCTGTAAAATGAGCTGGAGAAGGAAATGGCAAATTAATCCAGTATCTTTGTCAAGAAAACCCCAAATGAGGCCATGAAAAATCATACGTGACTGAAAAAATGACTGTACAAAAGTTCTCATATGTTTATATCTATATGATTGTATCCTTCCCCTCAAACTATATATTTACATGCACTTCTAATTATATATAACTATATATAGTTATTTATAGATTGCTATATCTATTTCTATGTATATATAGATATGCACATGCACAATGTGTATGTGTGTGAATATATGTGTATATGTATATATATATGTACATAGGTACATATACATACCTATGTACATATAGATACATACCCAGAATAAATGCAAAGTAGTTAACTACAAGGCAGTTGGGAAGGGAGGATACGGAGGATACTATCCTTTGAGGGAACCAGAAAAGGCTTCATGTAGAAGATGATGCTTGAGCTGTGATTTAAGGAGGAGAGGGATTCTCTGAGAGAGAGGTGAGGAGGAAGTACACTCCAGGTCCAACTATTGCAAAGGGTGCTGGGTCCCCAGATCTGACCTGCTGCTGGTGTTGTTGCTCTTCTTCTTCTTAAGTGGCTGGAGAGGGCAGGAGGGGGAGAGGAGGGGGGCAAGGCCAGAAAGAAGGTGGTGCTGGTCGGGGTCCTTACTCCTCATCCCCTTCCCTCCTCACTGCAGAAGGGACAGTGCTTTGCCTTGCTCTTAGGGTACCCCAGCCTGGTGGTGTTGCTGCTCTGGCCTGCTGTGTGCCAGCTGGTCTTCTCTGGGTTGGCTGGGGGACCAAGTTTAATTCCTCTTCCAAATACTTTAAGACAGCTATCAGGCTCTACTTATTAGATAATTATTATAATTAGAATAATTATTATTATTACTTACCTACTTACTTATCTACTCTTCTCTTACCTGGAACAACCACTCCAGGATCCTTCAATTAATTATCAAATGGCCCATCCTTGTTGCCATCCTCTAGGTTTTTTTTCCATCTTAGCACTGTCCTTAAAATGTGGTATTTGAGCACAATAATAATAATAGCTAGCATTTACATACCACTTTACACACTATTCTCATTACATTCTCATGTTATTCTCATAACAACCCTGTGAGGTAAGTGCTATTATTATCCCCATTTCACAGATGAAAAAACTGAGGCTGAGAGAAATTAAGTGACTTGTCTGGGGTCACACAGCTAGGTAAATGTCTATGGCAGAATTTGAACTCAAGTCTTTCCAACTCCAACACTCTACTGTGCCTCTTAGCTCCAGATGTGTTCTGGACAGGGCATGGTACAGCAGTATCACCACTACTATTATTATGCAGCCTAAGATTTCATTAACTTTTTTAGCTACCATACTATTGATTCTTATGGAATTTGAAAGCCACTAACCCTACCCCACCCCCACCTCAACCTCTTTCAGGTGAACTGCTTTTTAGTCATTCCCCTTTCCATTTTGTACTTCTGTAGTTAACTTTTTAAACCAAGTGTAATAACTTTACATTTATTCTTATTATGTTTCAATTTACTTAATCTAAGCCAATAGTCTAACTATTAAGATCTTTTCGTTGCTGAAATCTATCATCTGATATATGAGCTGTCTATAAATTTAATAAGCATGTCACCTAGTCAGTCAGCAAGCAATTATTAAGTGCCTACAGTGTGCCAGGCACTATGCTAAGCACTTGGGATACAAAGAAAGAAAATAATCTCTGCTCAGAGACCAATGGGAAAGACAACATGCAAGCAACTATGTACAAACAAGATATTATAAAAGATAAATTGGAGATAATTAACAGAGGCAATGAATTAATATTAAGGAGGATCTGGAAAGGCTTCTTGCAGAAGGTGGGGTTCTAGCTGGAACTTAAAGGAAGCCAGGGAAATGATGAAGGAGAGAAGGGGAGGGAGGGAATTCCTGGCCTAGAAAACAGCAAGCCTGCCTTGAATGTCTTGTCTATGAATCAGAAAATGGACTGTCTTGTTGGGGGAACAGCAAGTGTCAATGGATCCCAGAGTACATGGAAAATGGTAGGGTAGATTGGAGGTGGGAGGAGCAGTTTATGAAGGGCTTTAAAAGCCAGAGGATTTTATATTTGATCCTGGAGGTAATATGGAGCCACTGGAGTTGATTGAATGGGGGAGGGGGAATTGGTCAAACGTGAGCTTTAGGAAAATCAATTTGACAGCTGAGTGGAGGATGGATTAGAGAGGGGAGATACTTCAGGGAGGGAGACCAAGAGCAGGCTCTTGTAATAGTCCAGGCATGAGGTGATTCGAGCCTGCACCAGGGTGGTTTCAGTGTCAGAAGAGAGAAAGAGGCATATGCAAGAGATGTATTGAAGATAAAGCAGACAGAAGTTGGCAACAGATTGGATATGAGGGTTTGATAAAGAGTGAGGAGTTGAAGATGGGAGCCTAAGTTGGGAGCCTGGGGGACTGGTAGAATGGTAGATCCCTCCACAGTAATAGGAAAGTTGGGAAAATGGGAGGACTTGGGGGAAAAGATAATGAGTTTAGTTTTGGACATGTTGAGTTTAAGATGCCTAGTGGACACCCAATTTGAAATGTCCACTAGGCAGTTGCATATGTGAGATTGGAGATTCAGAGAGAGGTTAGTGTTAAATAAGTAGGTTTGAGAATTAACAGTATATTGAAAATAATAGAATCTGTGAGGATTGATGAAAACAGTATAGAGGGAGAAAAGAAGAGCCCTGAGAGACACCCACTCTTAGCAGGCAAGACTTGGATGAAAATGCTACAAAGACTGAGCAGGGTCAATCAGATAGGAGAACTAAGATAGAGTAGTGACACAGAAATTTAGAGAGTAGAGAGTGTCAAGCAGAAGAGGGTTGAGCAACAGTGCCAAAGGATGAAGAGAGGTCAAGAAGAATGAGGATCAAGAAAAGACCATTAGAATTAGCAATCAAAAGGTCATTGGTATCTTTGGAGAGAGCAGTTTCAATTGAATGATCAAGGTTCAAAGCAAGGTTGATAGAAATTTAAGAAGAGAATGAGAGGAAGAGAGTATAGATGGGCTTCTCAAGGAGTTTAGCCTGTATTTCTATCCAAGGAACTGATAAAAATGCTAAACAACACATGATGTAGTAGATTGAACAACACATGACCTAGTAGATTCCTTGGCACTTCTTCCTAGTTGACATCAAACTATTAATGACTACTCTTTGGGTCCAATCATGTAACCAATTCCAAATCCACCCAACCATACTATTGGCTAGTGCTCATCTCTCCATTTTGTCCACCTAAAGAGCATTTTAGATTTTGTTAAATCCTTTGCTAAGACCTAGGCAAATTATATTAGCTTCAATGTAAAAAAAAAAGAAAAAAGAAAAAAGAATGTGATTAGTATACCATAATATGTTTTATATATGGCTAGGCTGACTCTTTATGATCACTGCTTTCTTTTCTAGATGTTCTTTAACCATTCCTTTAATAATATATTCTAGAATGCCACCAGGAATTAAAATCAAGCTACCTAGCCTACAGTTTATAAAGTGCAATCTTTTTTGAAAATCAGAAAAGCAATTGATTTTTTTTTTAATACTGCTGCATCTTTCTCTTTCAGCACAGTCTTTCAGAGATCATTGAATGATTTAGTAATCTCATTTACCAATCCTTACAGTATTCTGGGATATAGGGTTTTTTTGTTTTAAATTCCATTTCTACTTTTTCAAGAAGCACATTTGGAACTGGAATGTTAGAGTCTCTGGTGGTGAAAAAAGTTAATTATAAAAATCTTGGCAGATCTTTTCCATCTTTTATATGTTTGTTGCCTTCCAGTTTCATCCTTAAATAAGATAACTTTACTAAGTTCCTTTTCTGAAGCTGGTTTCCCTTTCCTTCTACTCGTTGTTTTGTGAGTTGATAATGTTCATACTCTTCCACCACCCTTTTCCATAAGACTACAGAACTAAACTTGTACTCTAGACCAGCATGACCCTTGGCTGTCCTTGCTCTGCTTGGCATATAAGCCAAGTATTCACCAAATAAGGAGTTCAGGCTGTGGCAACTGATTCATGTTGGTCAAACTTCTACATGAAATTGTGACAATCGGTGTTGATTCATTTCCTCTTTCCATTTTCCTTAGTGTCTTAACTTGTTTAAATAGGTCAGTCTGGAGTTGTTTTAATTATTCATTTTTACTTTTTTTAAAGCTTTGTATTAATTTTGATCTTTTCTCTAACAAGTCAGTGGCCCAACTGTATACAAACAATTGATTTAAGAATGATTCTCCTATCAGTAAAAAATCCTCTCCTAACTGTTAAAGTATAATCAATCTCATTTTGGGGTGATATTATTCAGTGCTCATCACACTCAAAATTCTGACTTTTTCCTTGAATAAAATAGATTTCATGTATAAGAGTGAAGCTTCTGTGTAGTCTTCATTTCTTTGGTCATTTTTAATCCTGAGCCATATTTTTTCCAACATACTTTTGGCTGTCCTTGTTTTCCTTTACTTTGAAATCTTCCAGGATAAAAGATTATGTTGATTGAATTTGGAGGGTCTTCCCTAGCACTTCACAGAATTTTTATCTTTAATCATTCTCTAAAATGGATGGTGTATAAGCTATAATTATTTTTGTGATGTATTTTTGGTAAACACTTATTATGAGCACTGCAACATGATACGTGAAGTATCCCATGAAACAATGTGTTGTCGCCTTTGGATGCATAATAAAACCAATTCTGCCAATCCCTTTATTTACCTCTTCAAGGAGAGCCTGTGAGCCATTTAATTGCAACTCCCTTCTCTCTTCTTGCTCCATTTTTATCAAGAATGTCAAGATTCGTATGATTAATGTTAATTGATTGTAGCAGTTAAGAATAGTATATTCTTTCACTGGTTATTGGAGAAAGATCTTTTGTTTATAGTACTAATAGATAAGCTAATGTTTGCAAACGCTCTCAAAACTGCCAGGAAGTCTGGATTCAAGAAGGGTCTCTACTGCTTACTAGCTGGATAATCTTAGACAAGTTCTTTGAGCCTGTTCCTTCATCTGTAAAGTGGATATGACACTTGTACTACTACCTCTCACATGAGGTTCTTGTGAGGAAAGTAATTATAAAGTTCCATACTAAGCATAAACTATTGCTGTTTGTACTCTAATACATGATAAGTACCTCAAGTCCTGGTTTTACACAGATTGAATTCAGTCTTGAGGGGATACCTCAAATTATATCTCTTTTTGCCCCTCAGAGTTTCCCTCTAGGAAACTAAAAATAAAGTTCATATCTAAGTGTCTGCAGATATCAAAAGGGTCTCCAGTTCCTGTGCAAAATCTCAAGGTACAAAAAAAAAAAAACCTCAAGGTACAGTAGCCACATGGCCGATAGAGCTCCATCCTTGGAGCATGCCCAGTATGTCCTGTCTGCTGCTAGCCTACAGGGAAGAGACTCGGGAGCATGATTGCAAAAAAGGTTCAATGAAATGTATTGAATGGAAGGCTCCTGTTCTGATTGCAATCTGAGCATTCGTGGACATTCTATAAACGGTTCTTGTTGACTAACCATATAGTAAAGAGATGGTCTGGCTGTTCACCTAGAACTGGGCTGCATTCAGAAGCCCCTAATTGGCCAAAATGAGAACCATGCTTCTTTTACTTTCCATCTTACTTTTGCTGCAGTTCAGGTTCAAGAGAAATGCTGGAAGCTTCCAGATAGGAAAAGACCTCAGGCCCTCCCCATCGAGGGCTGATATATGGTCCCTGTTCTTTGCCTCTTGGTGTTTATTCTTTCCTGCTCATAGGGAAAGGAGTATTGAAGATAGCTATAACTTTGTGAGCTTCAAAAGTTTGGAAGAGCAAACCACTAGAAGTCTGGGAGCTAGATCAAGCCCCTGCAGAATTTTATAGCTGGCCTAGGCAGTAAAGAACAAAGTACAACCCTGTAGAAACCAGCATAGGTTGGAGGCAATTAAGAGGAAACAATAGTAATTTATCCATTTGCTATATTTCATTTGGAAATGAACTCAGTGAGGCAAATGCTTTGTAACAAAGGCTTTAAGCATGACCCCCCTCTTCCCAGGGATTGAGGTAACTGATGAGATGAGTTTGATCCCTCTTTCCAATTCATTTGTAAAAGGTAATAGATGTTAATTTGCTAATGAAACTTGCCAACACTGGAAACTTATATAGCTCCCAAGTCTTAAAAAACTACCCTAAGAGTTTAGCTTCCCCAAAAAGGAAAATGAACTTTGGGGTGCTAGAGAGACAATCTTCTTCCCAATGGAACTTCAATCCAAATAACTCATAGTAGTAGCAAAATGCAACATTCAGGTTTCCCTCCTTTCTACTAGGCTCACTCTCTTGTTGCTTCTACAACTCCAGGTCTAGGTGTTAAGCCCTCAGACCAGCAAATCATGTCAGTGCTCAAAGGGTTGAGATTTCAGGAATTCTAGCTACTCTTTTCAAAAGGTTAAGATTTAGGGATTTCCACTACTTAGCCCCTGGGTTCCTCTCTCCTAGGGAGTATGTGTAGTTATCACATGTGCCATATATCAATGGCTAAGTCCAGGAGCCATATGTCTACCAACTCAATGTCTAGGAACTCTTAGCTCTATACTACTCCACCCCCCCCATTAATCACTTTATGCATTCCCCAACTAAATTACAAGCTTCCTGTGGGGAGGAGTCATATCTTATATTTTTCTACAGCCCCTACAGCACCTAGCACAATGAAAGGCCCAAGTTGGTATACAATGACTATGCTTACAAACTTCAAGTCAGAGGCCCTCTCCTGAGGACATCTCACTTCTCTGGCTCATTTGACCTTATCAGGTGGCATTTGGGAATATTTAGTGCCTAACATTCCTTCCAGCGGTAGTCAAAAAGTCCCTTTACAAGAACTCAGGTTCACAATGTATCAAACACAGAACAGATTTTTTTATATAACCAAAGAAGGCAGAAACTACACAAGGCCTTAGGGAGCTATTAGAAACTCTTTTCCCCTTCTGGTTTGTCTCACTTTCCACCCAGTCTAATGGAGAATTGAATCATCTCGGTGATCCCCAGTAATGCCTTGGGTAGGGCTCTAGGAGGAGGCATAATAAGGGGTTCCCTATGAAAGCTGAGATTTTCATTATTACTTCTATGACTGTCTCTAAAGTACTCTCTGTTGTTCATCTTTCCTTTAGCAGCAAACTGTTCATCTTCCAGGAAATAATGCCAGCTTCCAAATAGACAGTATTTTAATTTGTTCGCCCATTGGGCCAGGATGGATTTAGGCTCTTTCCTCCCTGCTACAGATGCTTCCTGGCAGTGACTCCTTTTCCCCAGGGGTTGGCACTGGCTCTCTAGCAGTTGAACCAGAGGAGGGGATAATAATGTTTTAGCTCTTCATCAACAGGGAGAGGCTATTTACTCTTTTTGTTTTTTAACTGGGGCTCCACAATCCCATACTACATTCAAACAGAGGACCTCTTCAAGTCCTGTGGACCTCTCTCTACCGGCCCTGCCTATGCAAAAGTGTTTACTTTCTAATCCTAGTCAAGTCAAGGTGAATTGATCCCATTTACTTCTCCCCTCTCTCCATACCTGAAGAAAGTCTCCCGTTGGATCAGTACTTCTCAGTAAGTCTTTCTGGGATTCATAATGAGGATCCTTTGGCCTTTGCATTTTCATTTCTCACTTTCCTCTGTGAAAGCTGGGCCAGGCCACGAGAATTCCCTGGGGCTTCTCTGAGTCTCAAGAAAGTACTGGAAATAAAAGGGGAGGGGGACAGAGCTGGTTGTTCCAAACACAGGATTCCTCTGATAAACAAATATGCAGGGCAGGAGAAATAGCCTTATTCCAATAGCCTCAGAACAGGCACCTATTCCACACAAGCTAGTGGGACCAGTATAGCCCCATCATGGTGGCCAAGCTTCATCCCTGGGACAAGTGCTTAACTGAATGTTGGGCTGAGGACTGTTTTCTGACCTTTTAACAACCACTATTGCTGGGCTTGCTACCTCCCTCTCCTCTCTTTCTCCCCTTACCCAAACTGGGGTTCCCACTGAAGCCCTATTTTATGTTCTGATGACTATTCTTGAAACCAAATCCATGTGGCTCTCAGTGTTTCATCTTAATGAAATCTGAGGCTTTAAAAAATGGAATCTAGACTATTTAGGCTGTTTCCAAAGGAGTTAACTTTTTACTTAATGGCATCAGCCCTACTAATCCTGTTTGAAATCTAATCAGCAAAGCAGGCAAGGAAGAAAAGCATGTCCAGGGCATGGGTGGAAGGCAAGGAGATATTTCTCTTGCTCTTGGGACTACTGAGAAGGGCAACGCTAAAAGTAATAGTGATAATAATAATGGTGTTTATGTATTCTGAGATTTGAAAAGCACTCTACATATGTCATCTCATTTGATCCTCATACCCTGGTACTTCTATTGTTCCCATTTTACAGATGAGAAAACTGAGGGCAAGAGAGGTTAAAGATTTGCCCAGTGCTATAACTAGTAAGGGCCTGAGTTAATGTCTTCCTGACTTTTTGTCAGATACTCTGCAGATACACTGAAATACTTGACTACCTACTAGCCTGACCACATAATAACAATAAAGAGAATGGCCTCTCATGGAGAAGGCTTGGTTCATCTAGGGAAGAGCAGAGTAGCCTAAAGGTAAATACATTGAAAATCCTAGATTTGCAGGTGGAACAGACCTTAGAAGCCATCTAGTCCAACCTCTTCATTTTACAGATGAGGAAACTGAGGCCAATTTCTTCCTCTGCATCCTGAGAGAAATATATTCTAAATGGTTTGTGTAGTATCTTTAAATTCATAAGGTCATCAGATCATAGATCTCAGGCTGGCAGCGACCTTAGAGGTCATCTAGTCCAACTCCTCATTTTATAGATGAGGAAATTGAGGCCCAGAGATGCTAGGTAACTTAACCAAGCATACAGGAGTAGTCAACTTGGCAAAGCCAGGATTCAGACTCAGATCCAATTCTTAACAATCAGCCCAGTCGGGTTCTTCTCTGAACTGCCCCACTCACTCACTCATGGTGTGACTCCAGGCAATGGCCCCTCCAGCTGTGACCTGACAGTAATGTCTCCTAAGTGACTTCTAGAGCACCTTCAAGTTGCTTTTTAAATGTTACACTGGAGTCCTCTGGTCCAAAATACAGCATTTTCTCACTCCCTTACCAGGGGATTAGCTGTTCAAAACAGGATACTCCTAAATTGTCTCCCTCTGAGTACCATGGGAAAGGACCTCAATCAAAATAAATGATTGTTAGTTGGATTTGAAACAGTAGCTTTTGGATAGATTCTTACACAAGCATCTTACTGGTATGTGAATCGCCTTCCAAATTCCAATTCATACCAGACACTGAATTTCAGCCTCGGAATCAGAATCTTATAGTCAAAAGGATTTGTAGAGCTCATCTGGACACAGAACCATAGAATTCAAGACCTAGAAAGTACCTGGCAGACCATCTAGTTCAACTCCATCACTTTGTGGATGAAGAAACTGAGGGCTAGAGTAGGTATTAGCCAATAACAGGGTTGGAATTCTAACAGGCATCCAGAATCTCAGTCTAATGTTCCTGGATGAGGATTAAAATCTGTAGTAACTCACCTTACCGGGTTCTTGTGAGGTTCCAATGAGATAATGTCTATAAAGTCCTTTGAAAACCTTAAAACACTGTATAGATCTTAGTTATAATTATTATTAGGATAATGGGATTATGGATTTAGAGCTGGAAGAAATCTCCTTCATTTGGAAACTGAGGCCCAGAGAGGTTGCCAAAAATTATCCAGCTAGTAAGTAACAGAGGCAGGATTTGAACTTCTAGTTCTCTGATTCCTAATCTAGTGTTTTTGCCACGGTACCATGCTGTCTCTATTGTTGTGGTTGTAATTATTACTACTACTACACATAGATCCTCTTGCTGGCGAAAGGGTAGCAAGTACAATGCATGTACAATGCATATGCAATGCACATACAAGTACTGAATACCCCAGGACAAAGGAATGGGGAAAGAAGAACATGTGTTGGCAGGGATGTGGCCTGGGAACTTTGAAGTCACAAGATAGGCTAGCTAAATATTTCCATAGAACATCAGCACTGCAGTAGACCAAGTGCCACAAAACCTCAAGAACATGGCAGAGGCCCAGCCATGAAATCTCCTCAAACTTTTGAGAAAAAAACCAGAGCACCGTTTAGCCAAGGAAAGAAAGGCAAACACCAAGATAATCTTTAGGTAAGAAGAAAAAATTACTTTTTTTGTTACCTTTCCCTCTATTTGTAACTCTGAGGACAATCTCCTTGCTCTGCATCCTCCATTGCACTTTGGTCAGAATGTTCCCTCTTTGAATCTGTTCTTAGCTCTGAAGCTCTGAAACCCTGCTTTGTGTCTTTGGGGAGAGACAGAGACAGAGAGAGACAGACAGACACACACAAAGACAGAGACAGTGACAGAGAGACAGAGATAGAGACAGAGACAGAGATGGAGACAGAGACAGACAGAGAGACAGAGATAGAGACAGAGAAGGAGGCAGAGACAGAGA
>NW_020948840.1:15863709-15873935 GCF_900497805.2 Vombatus ursinus
AGACAGAGAGACAGAGATAGAGACAGAGAAGGAGGCAGAGACAGAGAAAAAAATACAGAGACAGAAAAGGAGAGTCAGAGAAAGAGACAGAAAGATAAAGACAGAGAGACAGACAGAAAGGCAGAGATAGAGAGAAAGAGAAGGACAGAGACAAAGAAAAAGAGACCAAAAGACAAAGAGAGACAGAGACAGAAAGAGACAGAGAAAAAAGACAGAAATATAGAGGAAGAGACAGAAAGAGACAAAAAGCAGGTAGAGACAGACAGACTGATAGAACTTCAATAAAGGTATACAATTAGGTCTAGGATTACAGGTCCATGGGTTCCCATTTGTTCTTCCACAATTATTTGGCCAACTTCTTAAACATGTCCTTGAACCAGACGAGGCTCAAACTGCTCACGATTATATTCAGTTGGGGGGGGGGGGGGGAGCAAGTAATAACACCCTTCTCTTGCAATGAGTTACTAGCCTTACATGTTTTAGGGCTTCCCCCAACCCACTAGGGTTATTGTGGTCCTGTAGCCCCTCCTTTCATCTGGAAAAAAAGGCTATATACTTCCACTCAGTCTCCTACCATCACCCCTCTTGCCTATAGGAGCTACAGATAGATAAAAATGACCATGCTTAAATTGCTTAAGAGTAATAGTGAACACCAATAAAATGAAATTTAACCAATAATTATATATATGTATGTATACATATATATGTATGTATGTGTGTGTATATATATAGTGTGTGTATATATATATATATATATATATATATATGTATGTGTGTGTGTGTGTGTGTATCCCTTATGTTCTCTGGGGATACTTATCACAGTCCCACTCTCACTGATGAGAAAAGTCCTCCAGAACAAGCTTCTAGGGATATCCCTGAGAAGATATAGGGCTATCTTTCTTTAATGTTCCTCCCTCAGAGCACATTATATGACATATAATGAATTACCAACAGTGTAATTACTAGGTGAATTACCAACAGTACAATTACTAGGTCAAAGGATATGATTTTGATTTTTTTTTCAAATGTTTACTGCATATTACCAGATTATTCTCCAAAAAAATCCCAAAAGTTTGCATTTCTACCAATAATGTGTTTTTCTATATCTCTGCACTGGACTTTTTTGAATGTAACTATTCTTGGCAATTTGAAAGGTATGAAGTGTTAACTGAAAGTTGTTTTAATTTCTTCTGATTATTAGTGAAGTTGAGCCTTTCTGTTTCTTCCTTTGAAAATTATCTCCACATCATTTTACCATTTATCCTTTGTGGCCTGAGAATATCCTTTGTAAAATATCATCATGTCCTTATATATTTTTTATCTAATACCTTGCAGTAAGTATCTATCTGAGTCTATTTTTTCTTTTTAATAATCAGCAAGCATTAAATATCTACTATGTGCCACATACTATAGTTTTTTTTCATTTTTTTTGTTGTACAGAATAATTTTTTTATATGTAATCAAGCAGTTCCACTCTTTTTTAATAGAAAAAAATTCTCCCCTTTTCCTATCCTTTTGTATATACTGATGGACAGGAATTTTGACTGGAGATTCCTTTGATGCCTCATTGTAGTGAAGTAAAGACAGTGAGTGAAGATTGGATTTTAGGAACTTCAAGACTATTCCTTGAAGAGTGCAAGGTCTTCTACCAGGTTGGGAGAGTTTCAAGTACAAAACTAGAGACTATCTGAGGACCAGACTAAATGAGTTCAGAGAGGTTCAGTGTTTAAAAGGCTCCACAGGTCATTGGAAAGATTCTTTATGGAAGATTGCTGGGAGGACATGGACAAAAATCTCTAAGCATAAAAAGGCATGGATAAGTTGTCCTCTGCACCACTGAAGAGAGTGCCCACAGTGACAACACCTCTGATCCATTAAAGAGTGGAAGTACATATATATATTTAATATATCTTTACACTGGTACTACAGTAACTCTCATTACTGTGGATGTCCCTAATAACAACAAATAATGATAGACGAGCTGTGTAATAAATGAACCTAGCCAGCTAGATGTGTTCTCAATTATGGTGAATATAGAAGTGGATTAATCATTCTAAAATTCCTTTCTGTGTCAAACCCAACTCAGCTACTAGAAGTGAGGCAGGGGTAGGCAGCGTGCCTTAGTCTCGGGGGCCTGTCATACGTGATTTTGCATGGTCCCCTGCAATAATAGGTACTTAATAAATGTTTGTCAAATCAAAAAAATAACAATTACATGTTTGTATAAAACTTTACAGGTTACAAAACACTTTCTCCATGATGATCCCATGATATCAATAGTACAAGAATTTTTATTCCCATGAACAAATTTTATAGAGTTTAAGCGACTTGCTCAAGGTCACATGACTAGTAAGTGGCAGACCTGGGACTTGAACCCAAGATTCCTGATTCCAAGCCTAGTGCTTTTCTGCCATATTGTGAAAGGGTTATATTTTCAAAGCCATTGTCCTAAAGAACAGGAGATAACAAGTTAGTCATAGAATAGTGGTACAATCCAATGGTATCAAATTCAATAGAAATGGGAATCACTAATAGTTCATAACTGGTAGCTAGGTGGAGCACTGGATAAAGTGCCAGCCTGGAGTCAGGAAGACTCATTTTCCTGAGTACAAATCTGGCCTCAGACACTAACTAGCTGAATGACCCTGGACAAGTCACTTAACCCTGTTTGCCTCAGTTTCCTCATCTGTAAAATGAGCTGGAGAAGGAAATGGAAAACCACTCCAATATCTCTGCTAAGAAAACCCCAAATGCTGTCACAAAGAGTTGAAAGTGATTGAACAACAAAACTATTCATAAGGATTGCTGTTGGCCACATTTTGATTTAGAAAGCCACATATTAATATTATCTGTGTTTTATTGTATTTTATTTATTTTGTTAATTTTTTCCCAATTATCTTTTAATCTGATTTGAGTATATCATTTGAGACCTAACCCTAAGGCTGGAATTCTTCTACTGTATCACAACAAAAATATTAATGAAAGCCTAGGCCTTGGAGCCTGGAGATCACAGTAATCAACTAATCAATCATCCTATATTAAGCACCTACTATGTGCCTTGTGCTGGGGATACAAAGACATAAATGAAATTTCCTTCTTTCAAGGAGTTTACATTTTGTTGTGAAATACAACATATACACATATAATTATATACAAAATAAACACAAGATAATTTCATGGGGAGAAACATTAGCAGCAATGGGGGGTGGGGAGCATCTGGAAAAACCTCATATCAGGGGTGGTATTTGATATGAGCTCTGAGGAAAACTTGGGATTCTAAAAGGCAAAGATGGAGAAAAAGTACATTCCAGGCACGGGAAACAGCCTGGGCAAGGACATGGGGCTGAAAAGTGGAATATCATTTGTGAGAAAGAGCAAGATGGCAATTCTTTTTCATTACATAAAAAAGGTGTGATGTATAATAAGGAAGAAAGGTAGGTTGGAGCTAAGTTATAAGTGGCTTTGAATGCCAGGAGAGTTTGTATTTGAACCTATAGGTAATTGGAAACCACTAGAGTTTGTTGAGTGGAGGCAGCAAGGTGGCTCAGTGAATAGAACGCCGGAGTCAGGAAGACCTGAGTTCAGATTTGGCCTCAGACACTTACTAGCTGTGTGACCCTGAGCAAGTCAGTTAACCTCTGTTTGCTTTAATACACCAGAGAAGGGAATGGCAAACCACTCCAGTATCTTTGCCAAGAAAACCCCATGGATAGTACTGGTGTGCTGTGGTCCATGGGGCCACAAAGAGTCAGACATGACTGAATGATTGAACAAGAATAAGAGTTTATTAAATAGGGGAGTGACATAGTTAAACCTGTACTTGAGGAATATCACTTTGGCAGTTGTATAGAGGATAGATTGGAATGAGTAGAGGCTTGAGGCAGAGACCAATTAGGAGGCTATTGAAATAGATGAGGTCAGAGGTGATGAGGGCCTGAACTAGAGTGGTGGCTATATGAGTGAAGAGAAGGGAACCAAACTGAGAGATGTTACAGAGGTAGAATCAACAATACTTGGCCATTGATTGTCTATGTTAGGTAAGAGAGAGTTAGAAGTTGAGGATGATTCTGAGGTTGAGAATCTAGGTGGTGGGAAGAATGATGGTGCCCTCAATAGAAACAGGGAAATTTAAAAGAGGAGTAGGTTTGGGGGGAAAAGATAAGGCCTTACAGTTCAGACATGTTGAGTTTGAGAGGTCTACAGGCCATCCAGTTCAAAATGTCCAATACAGGGGCAGCTAGGTGATGCAGTGTATAGAGCACCAGCCCTGAAGTCAGAAGGACCTGAGTTCAAATCTGGCCTCAGATCAAACACTTGACGCTGTACTAGTTGTGTGACCTTGGGCAAGTCATTTAACCCCGAGTGCATCACTAAAAAAAACCAAAACAAAACAACAACAACAACAACAACAAAACAAGCAAAATGTCCAATACATGTATGGTGAACATGACTCAAGATCAGCAGTGAGACTAGGATTGAATATATAAATCATAATAATAGGTAACAATTACAGCATGTTAAAGCTTGCAAAGTCCTCTACATATATTGACTCATTTGATCTATACAATATCTTGTGACAAAGGTTTTTCCTTATTTTGCAAATGAGGAAACTGAAGCTAGGAGCAATTAAGTGACTTATCCAAGGTCACACAACTAGTAAGTATGCAACACAGGGTTTGAACTTGAGACTTCCTGACTCTAAACCTAGCACTCAATCTACTATGCCACATTGCCTGGAGAGTCAAGAGTCACCTACAGAATGA
This sequence comes from Vombatus ursinus, assembly GCF_900497805.2. Classification (NCBI taxonomy): domain Eukaryota; kingdom Metazoa; phylum Chordata; class Mammalia; order Diprotodontia; family Vombatidae; genus Vombatus; species Vombatus ursinus. Next base: position 15,868,473 of record NW_020948840.1, read on the forward strand.
TGATAATTGAACCTCTGTTAGCTGTTGAGATCACTAAGAGAGAGGATAAATAGAAGAAAACAAGGTTCAGGACAGACATTTGGGATATACCCACAGTTAGGTGGCAGGATATGGGTATTGTTTTTTCAGTAAAAGAAACTGAGGAGTGATCACAGGTAGGAGGAGAACCAAGAAAAAGGAGTGTGACAAAAACCCAGAGAGAAAGGAGAATCTAAGGTGTTCAGTAGTGTGGAATCCTGCAGAGAAGCTAAGAAGGATGAATATTGAGAAAGGGCCATTGGATTTGGTCCTTGGATCACTGGTAACTTAGAAGAGAACAGTTTCATTTGAGTGATGATGTTGAGGGCCTGGACTAACTATTTATGTATAGTTCAGAACTAGTGTGTATCCTACCCTCCTGAAATTCAGTTTCCTGAAACCTACATGCTATCCTCCTAGGCTTATAAACATATAATGGAATATAACTAAAATCAATCAAGGCCCTGGATGTCTAATTCACAATGAATATTTTAAGGAGCATCTTGAATCTCAATAAAAACTACATAACCTCATGGGCCATTTTAGCGATTTATACTCACTGCCTGTGGTAAATGTCAGAATTAATATTCAGCGAACTCATTATTTCAATGATTAGAGATATTTTACATAATAATTGGCTTTGAGAAGTCACAATATAATTTAATTTACAAATACCATATATTTATATCTCATAGATATTGCTTTAATTATTAAATCACTATATCTTGGGCAGAAGCATAATTCTGTTAAGAGCACACAGGTCTTCAATTCCTAAGTCTCTCATGCCCTTAACAAAAGGCAGGAAAGGGAAAAGATACCTTGGATTCAGATGGCCTGGGCTCTTCTCCTAGTTCTGACTTTTACTAGCTGTGGAAAAAATGGCAGATCATCTAACTTCTCTGAATTTCACCTTCTTCACCTGTAAAATGGGAATAATCTTTCTGGACTAATGTCACATTCTTCTGCTTCATGCACTCAGTTCTAGTCAATCTATTTTACTTGTTTCCTATACAAGACTTTTCTTTGACAATCTCTGGGCAGGCAGCACCCCCGCAATTGGAATGTCATCTCTTCAATCCCTACTCTTGCATCTTGGACTCTACTACCCTAGTTGTTAGTAATTCCCTCTTGAGGGAGTAATTCCCTCAAGTAACTCTTATAGGTGCTAAGGTAATGGTTCTTCATTCCAACTGCTATAGCTTATGAGCCTCCATCAGTGTGCTTCCCCTTAACAGTCAGCCACTAGGCACAATTAGCTCTTAACAAAGACATTTACTGAAACAGAAAATGGAAAATAGTATCTACAAGAAATCTTTCCCTCTCCCCCGTCAAGTTTAAATTCCTACCCATAAACCTTGGTGGGGTCATATACACACCATCCATGGGAAGAGTAGGCACAAACTTAGGGCATAATGACGGTGAATTGTAGAAAACACACGTAGCTAAAGCAACGTACAACCCACGTACTGTAGGTCCTCAATGTCTACTCTCTCTTTCTGGAGCCCTTTCTGTAGCTCAGCCTTTGATGGACAGAGTTAGATCTTTCTCAAATCCACAGATTCATAGTTGACTCTCTTCTCTGTTTCCAGATGTCCCACTCCCTGAAGCTGCCTCTGCCGTCAAGTGACTATCTCTCTGTATCCATGTCATCTGCCTATAAAGTGTGTGTTTCTGCTCCCTCATCTATGCCTTAGACTATCTTGAACTGACTTTCTAACTGCTGAATGGGATGTCTCCTAATAGGTGAATAGCAATATTGCAGGGGTGGGGAACCTGTGGCCTCAAAGTCACATATGGTCTCTAGGTCCGCAAGTGGGGCTCTTTGACTGTAAGTTTGGATTCAGTCAAAGGCCAGACTTGAGGACCTAGAGGGCCACTTGTGGCCTCGAGGCCGCAGGTTCCCCACCCTGCTCTTTTGCTAGATGATTTCCAGCTAATCAGTTAGTCATATTATAGAAGAAATTTTTGCTCAGGTAGGAGTTGGACTAGTAAGTTAGTCAGTGAATAAGCATTTATAAAGTGCCTACTATGTGCCAGGTACTATGCTGATGCTGGGGATACAAAAAAAAAGACTGAAAAAGGTCCCTACTCTTAAGGAGCTTACAGTTTAATTGGGGAGATAACTAGCAAAAACCTATACACAAGATAAATTATAACACTTTACAAATGTTTACAAGCTCTCTTTCTTTTGCCACATATATGTATATGTACATACATATGTATGTATATATATGCATGCATACACATATGTGTGTGAACTATTATTATTTTTCAGATTGAGAGAATGTCACCAGAAGGTCACTGTTAAAATGCCTAAGTAGGCACAGAATTTATTAAATATAGTATAAATATATACTACATATTAAGCACCAAGTCAGTTAATCAATAAACATCTATTGAGGGCCTACTCTGTGCCAGGCACCGTGCTAAATGCTAGGGATACAAAGGAAGGCAGAAGACATTCTCCGCTCTTCCGGAGCTCACAGTGATGGGAGAGACAGCCTGCAAGCAGTTGTAGAAGCAAGCTATGTAGAGGATAAATTGGAAATAATTAACAGAAGGAAAGCACTAGAATTAAGAAGGAATGGCTTCCTGTAGAAGTCAGGATTTTAGCTGGGCCTTGAAGGAAGTCAGGGAAGCCAGGAGGCGGAGATGAGGAAGAGAGCACTCCAGGCATGGAGGACAGCCAGGGAGAATGTCTAGAGTCCGGGAGGTTGGGTGTTTTGTTGCAGGAATAGCAAGGAGATTGTTGTCACGTGACCATACTTCAGGAAATACCAAGTGTAAGAAGACTGGAAAGGTGGAGGGTGGGAGGAAGAAGCTTATAAAGGGCTTTAAATGCCAAAACATTTTATATTTGATCCTGGAGGTGATAGGGAGTCAATGGACTTTATTGAATGGGGGAAGGGGGGAAGGGGAGGAGACAAGATCAGACCTTCACTTTAGGAAGAAGCTAAAAGGGACCTTAGAGATAATGTTGGTCTCTGGATCTCAATTTCCTTATCGTTATAATGAGGAGATTGGAGTAGATCTTCTCCAAGATCTCATTTGGGCATCTGGGTGGTACAATGGATAAGAGTCCCAGGCCTAAAGTCAGGAAGACTCATCTTTCTGACTTCAAATCTGGCCTCAGATATTTACTAGCTGTATGACCCTGGGCAAGTCACTTAACCCTGTTTGCCTCAGTTTCCATATCTATAAAATGAGATGGAGTAGTAAATGGCAAACCACTCCAGTATCTTGGCCAAGAAAACCCCAAATGGGGTCAAGAAGAGTTGGATATGACTGAAATGACTGAACAACAAGGTCCCATTTGGATGCAATATTTTGTGATTTTATAATCTCATTTGGGGGTGGGGGACTTCTGGCCTCAAGGCCCTCAAGGTCCTCAAGTGCAGACTGCTTCAGTCAAAGGGCCGAACTAGGGGACCTAGAGGGCCACATGTCGACTCCAGGCCACAGGTTCCCCACCCCAATCTAGTTCAACCCTTTCACTTTACATGTAGTTGAAGAAATTGAGGCCAAGAGAGGTAAAATTACTTGTTCTTAGCTGGTTTTTGACAGACAAATATGGGACTCTGGAATGTAGTACAGTGGAAATAATGCTGAATTGGAGTCAAAGGATTCAGGCTCAAATCTTTTACTTACTACCTATATGGTCTTAGGTAAGTACTTTCTTGGCTTCAGTCTCCTCTTTTGTAAAATGGGTGTGGGGTTGGATTAAATGCCCCCAAAGGTCCCCTCCAGCACTACATTTATGATCCTAACCCCTAGCTCCACTGGAAGGATCTGGGATGTCCTTCTGGCTGATCACAAGTCTTAGTGATAGGAGATAACTCCAAGAGATTTGCCTGAGGCATGGAAAGATTCTATAGCTAGTCACATAGCTAGTCAAGATTAGAATCACTGGATCTGATGTAGGACTAGAACCCTGGTAGTCTGACTTCTGGCTTAGAGTTTTGTCGGCTTTTTTTTCCTACTATACCATGACTTCCCTTCTCCACTGGATACGTGTCAATTTTAAAAGGAACAAATAAAATGATGGATTCCATTTTATTTCCATGACCTAGGAACCCTAGAGCCTAATCACATTGTATTTTGTACTGTTCAGTTGTGTCCAACTCTTCATGACCCCATTTGGGCTTTTCTTGGCAAAGATACTGGAGTGGTTTGCCATTTCCTTCTCCAGCTCATTTTACATATAAGGAAACTGAGGCAAGCTGGGTTAAGTGACTTGCCCAGGGTCACATAGCTAGTAAATGACTAAGGATGAATTTGAACTCAGATCTTCCTGACTCCAGCCCTGGTGCTCTACCCACTGTACACCTAGTTGCCTTTCATCAATTTAGTATTGGCTAGGTACTGTGAAAAAGACAGAAGTAAAAGGCACAGGCCCCACCTGAAACAGGATTAAGATCTAGTTTTTGTTTTGTTTTGCTTTTTTATTGGAGCTGTGATTTTATAGGTTTAAGGAACTCCCAGTGAGAAAATGCCCTTTACAAATTCAGATATGCAACTTAGAAGCTTAAAGAATCATCTGAGGCTCAGAGAAGGTAAATATCTTCTCCAGGTTCACACAGCCAGCATATGTCAGAGGCAGGAATTGAATTCCAATTTTCCAGACTCCTTGGCTTCCTCTGTATCCATGTTAAAAAAAAAGAAGAAAGGAAGCTGGGCCTTATAAGAGAGATGCTGAATGAAGAAGCATTCTGGGACAGGAGTCCTGGGGGGAGTGGGAGTAGGAATGAGAGTGAACAGGTTGAGGAAATTCACAACGTCGACCTTCCAGACACAACCAAGAAACAACCAGACCAGTTGACTGCAGTTTTTGGTAGAAAGAGCAAAGCAGGAAATGTGGGTTTATTGAGCCCTTTCTTTAAGCCCCAGTGTAGACCTGACAACACCCCATATCTGTTACCTTATATATCTATTATGATAAATGTCTTACTTAGCATTAGAAAGGCATAATTCCCTCCTCCAAGCAGAAAGGAGGGAGACTAGAAGAGCAGAATGTTGCATGCACTAGCAGAACACAGTTATCAGATTTTTTTTGCTTAATTATTTTACTTTGTTACAAGAGAGAGTTCAGATACATTGTGTAGAAATATTGAGAAACAATGAAAAAGTATAAGGCAATGCAAAAACATGAAAAATTCTAAAAGAAGAAAGGAAAAGAAGGAAAGGAAGAGAAAGGTAAGAGAAGTGAGGCAGACAGGGAGGAGAGAAGGAATGAAGAAGGGAACAGGGAGGAAGAGAGAAGGGAAGGAGGGAGGGAAGAAAAGGGAGAAAGGAAGAGAGGTACAGAAGAAGGAAAGATGGAGGAAGGGAAAAGGGGGAAAAGGGAGAAAGGAAGGAGGGAAGGAAGAAAAAAGGAGAAAAGGGAGTGAGGTACAGATGAAGGAAAGATGGAGGAAGGGAAACAGGGAGGAAGGGTGAAGGGAAGGA
>NW_020948840.1:15873945-16066034 GCF_900497805.2 Vombatus ursinus
ACAGAAGAAAAAAGGGAGAAAGGGAGGGAGGTACAGATGAAGGGAAGGTGGAGGAAGAGAAAAGGGAAGGAAGGGAGAAGGGAAGGAGGGAGGGAAGAAGGAAGGAAAAAGGGAGAAAGGGAGGAAATGGTAATTAATTTAGAGCCAGAAGCCCTGGGTTTGAATCTTGGTTCCGCCATCTAGTATCCAAGTGTGTATGAGTTGTTTACTCTCAGCCTCAGTTTTATTTTTTTATCTCATCAGTAAAATAGCTACCATTTCTTACTATGTGCCTCTGTTTTACCCTCTGACTCTCTGTGCACCTGTCTCCTGGTTCTGCAATAGATGTCCTCTTCAAGGTAAAGTTTCTCAGACTTAGGCCCCAGGCTAAAGGAACTCCCAAAGGGGGAAGTCACAGCAAATGATATGACAGGCCAGCAAGGCCCTCCTCTCTCCTCTCCCCTTCACCCATCAGCCTCATTCCAGTCCCTTCAGCCCCCTCAAACATTGCTTGTACAGGCATGGTCTATTCTCATATGATACGTCATGAGATCTTGACTTTAGAGCTGAGAGGAACTTCAGAGATTAATTAGTCCAACCATCTCCTTTTCTATATGAGATAAGGATGACCCAGAGGGAGAAGTCGCTTGCTCAAGGTTACACAAATAACAAATGACCAGGCAGATGTCTTCGACTTTTTAACTCCACTATCTAAACGTGGCAGAAGTTCAGGCAGTGCTTAAGAGCAATGAGAGTTGATCCTCCATTTTATAGTTGGGCAATATTAGGGTCAGGGAGGTAGAGTGATTCCCCTAAGTTTATATGCACAGTTGAGTTAGTGACTGAATTTGGACTTGAACCCCTGTCTCCTGATTTCTTTTCCAGCTCTTTCTTGGTTGACTCTTTCATAGTTCAGTTCCAGACCTAAAGAGGTTTGGCATTGGTTGGCTCAAGCACTTAGCTCATCTCCATCAAGTGTCCTCATTCTCTGACTTTCTTTGGCCAACCCCTTGAAAACCAAGGCTTTCAAGACCTTGGGAGCAGACAAGGGTTTCTGGTTCTCTTTTGAGCTTATTGTTTATAAAATGCTTGTGGACCAAGAATACAAATCAGCCCAACATCCCCATCTGCTGTTCACATACCAGATCACATGGTTTTGCTGGAGGAAAGCTGTCATCTGGACAACAAATAAACAAACAAGCATTTATTAAGCACCTACTATGTGCCAGGAGTATATTGTGCTAGGAATATACTCAAAATACCCAAATGGGTTTGGGACCTCCTCAGTTTAGGAATTCTCTCCAATGAGGCAGATTATAAATTATCCATGGCTGTCCATCCTGTGTGATACTTACCTATGTTCTCATAAAAGTTCAGTACAGAGGGTCCACCTAAAGTGCTGGTAGCCTTTCTTTCTTCCAACATTGCAAGGGCACCAGTGGGGCATTCTGTCTGTTCGCCAGTCACCCCTCTATCTTACCTTGTGACTAATCCATCTCCTCCTCTGGCACGTTTTTTTCATGATGTCTTTTAATCTACTTCTTCTTTGGAGCTCCTCATTGGTTATGTGTTACAGGCAGCTCAACCCCGACCCCACCTCTCTATGTGATTAATTTTTAGTTTTTTGATGGCAGAGGTGTTCCACATACCATATAATCACCATGGCACAATGTTAGGCAATGACATTGGCCTTCTTGATCTTCTTCACATACTTCACATACTCTATCTTCCAAGTCCATGCCTTTTTACTGGCTGTCCCTTATTCCTGGAGTGCTCTCCCTCCTCCTCTCTGCTTCCTAGCTTTCCTGGTTTCTTTTAAGACTCAGCTCAAATTCCACTTTCTGTGGAAAGTTGCCCCTTAATTCCAGTACCATTCCTCTGTTGATTCCATCCCCCCATTTATCCTGTATCTATAGCTTCCTTGTCTGTATTCTGTATTTACTTATCTATGAATATATTGTATTCCACTGGCAAAATATAAGCTCTTTGAGGGCAGGACTATTTTATTTTTGTATTTGTATGCCTAGCACATGGAAATATGAACAGTAAATAGTCTCCATCTGCTTGGTATTTCTGGTGTGGATGGGCATGTCATCCACATGTGGATGGATTATATATTGTTTTCCTCCACCTCCCACCCTGTGAACTTCTTGAGAATAGGGACTATCTTTTGCCATTCATGGTATTCCCAGTACTTAGTACAGTGTCTGGCACATAATAGGTACTTAATAAATGGTTGACTGGTCAACATTCTACCCTAAGCCCATCCCTTGCCACTACCTTCCCTCTGAGGTTACCTCCCATTTTTATGATAGATAGATAGATGCAGATAGATAGATAGATAGATAGATAGATAGACAGATAGACAGACAGATAGACAGATAGATCTTGTATATACACAGTTGTTTGCATACTATTTCTCTCATTACAATGTGAGCTCCTTGAGATCAGGGACTGCATTTTTACCTTCTTTGTATCCCCAGAGCTTGACATGGTGCCTGGCACACAAGTGCTTAATAAATGCTTGTTGGTTGATTGTCAATTGATTGACTAAAAAGATGGAGCCTTTGTTTTCATGGGAAGCTTAGGGCCAGTGAAAGAGCTTTAAAATTTTCTTAAAGCAATGTAGCCTGCTCTTTTCCTGTTCAGTTCTGGGTCCAGCTCACTGACCATCTGTCCCATCTGTCCAAATATACATATTGGACAAAATCATTTTGAGAATCATCTCTACATGAATTAAGGGCATCTTCAATGCTGGTATTAGTAGGGAACAAGTAGGCTTTTGTAATTGTCACTCAACAATGAATCCCCTTTTTACTGTCTCACGATGAACTGAAAGATGTACAGAACATAAGATCTCATTGTGTTTATTCTTTCTTGATTACAAAAAGTCATTTCATTCAGTAGACTAAATGATGCCTCATAGGCTTCTTTTACAACAAGGTGGTTCCCATTTATATGTTAACATTATTCAAGATTCTTTGGAAGATGTGACAATAGAAATAACCTTTTCCAATGTTCTAATAATAAACACCAACTGAGGCATAAAACAGTCTTAGACTCAATAGTGGAGAAGATGCATCCAAGAATTCAAGTTGAAAAGGAATTCCTAGTGGATAGTGAGATCCTTCAGATGCTTCTGTTTGTGCTGACTACATCAAAACCCAGAACATTGTACGGTATCCTGGAAAAGATATGTGCTCACTAAAAGAAGTTTGAAATGTCCATCCACACAGGAAAGACCAAATGAATGGAGAATGTTTACTGTCTATATTTCAGTGTCCTAGAAATACAAATGCAAAAGTGAGATAGTCTTTGCCCTCAAAAAGCTTACATTCCAGTAATAAGATAAAACATATTTATAGATAAACAAATACAGGATACATATCAAAATAAAAAACAGTGCAACACCCTCATTTTACAGATAACTGGACTGAAGCCTAGGCAAGGGTAAGTAACTTCCCCAAGGTCACACAGCTTTCATACACCACCTTGTGTTTGACTTTTCATCATATGGTATGTTTGGCCTCCAATTAGACTATGAGTTCCTCAAAGGCAAGAAGGTTTGGTCCTATATACTTTTTCCTCTTGAGACCCCTATCCAGTGGCGGGTGCCCAATAAATCAGTTATAGAATGTCAGAAATAGAAGGAACATAAAGAACAGCTTCCCCAAACTGAAACATTTTGTCTTAAGTCATCCATATGTTAGTCTAGGATAAGGGAAGGACCTAAAAGTCACCGTAATGGCAGAAGAAGCCTTACCAACCAACCAGTGAATTTCCTATAAGGAAATCAGCTAAGACAGGGAACCTTCAGAGTTGAGAAGGCAAGAATCCCCCTGTACTCTGCCTTGATCAGACCACATCTATAGTATGGTGCTTATTTTGGGGAGCCATATTTTAAGAAGGCCTAATTAGTAAGTTGAAGAACATCCAATGGAGGTTAACCATTATAGTGAAGGGCCTTGAGGTCATATCATATGAGGATAAGTTGAAGGAACGAAGGATGATCAGCCCAGAGAAGACTCTTGGGGGACATGATAGTTGACTTCAAATATATAAGGACTGGGTTGGTGAGAAGGGATTAGATTTACTCTATTTGGCACCAGACAGCAGAGCCAGAAACAATGTGAAGAAGATACAAAGAGGCAAATATAGGCTTCCAAGCAGGAAAAATTACCTAATAATTAGTAGTCCAAAAATGGAAGTTGCTTACTTGGGAGGCAATAGAAGACCTCATGCAAAGGCTGGACAACCACTTGTTGGTAATGTTGTAGTGGGGATTCCTTTTGTCCAACTCAAAAATTCTGTGGTTGTGTGAATGGTTTAAGAGCAAGATAAGGCTTCCAGAGCATTGGTATGATCAAAACCTCCCGAAGAATGAAGGAGCTGACCACGAGGTCATTGCTGGGTAGTCCAATGCCCAGGACAGGAATCTTCAGAGGCCCATAGAGAAGAGCCTTTCTCAAATTAGGGCACCAACATCCACAGATTTTAAAACAGCTGAGAAACCTGGCAGTCATGGCAACCTTAATCCACTCTGAGCTGGGAGTCTGGGAGTTTGGTGTGCTATCCAACCTGGATTAGATGGCAACTAGGCTGACTCAGGCCAGGAGCTAAAAGAATGAGTCAGTGAATAGACACAAACAAGAAAGATCAAGACCTAGTTATAAATTTTCTTTTCTTTTTTCTTTTTTTAAATAATGATTTTTATGGGTACTTTTTGCTTTACTTCACATTCCTTTCCTAATATAACCACTTTTATCTTTACTCAGCAAACCATATGCTTCAACAAAGATTTTTAAAATAGGAGGAAAAAAAAGTTCAGCAAACTAACCAACACATTAGCCATGTCTGACAACATATGCAATATGGCGTACCTAGAATCTCCTGCCTCTGCAAAGAAGAGGGGGCAAAGGTATGTTTCTCAAGGCCAAGATTAATCATTATTATCATATCTAGCTTTATAATTCCAATGAAGACCAGGTCTACCCACTCCCAGACATTTTTGAGATTTGTGGCTTTCCCCTTTGTTAGTTTAATTTCCTGTGTATTTTGCTATAGTCGTTAGCAGTCAAAACCTTTCAAAAGTGAAGTTCTAAACCTGCCTCCACTTTAAAGGGGCAGCTGGCCAAAAAGGAATCAGGGATAGTGCCGGTGTCACCCAGGAGAATAAGCTCTACTAGGTTTATAGGACAGATGAAAGTTGGGTTTGGGGAGCCACCTCATGCCCAAGGAGTAGTGAGTATGGACAAAAGCCCTCCAGTGGCATACTTATTTTCCAATGTAACCAGCCAGATTGGGCTTCAATTTTCCCATCTGCAAAATGTGCTTAATAACGTCTCTCTCCTACCACCCAGAGATCACATGAAGGTAAGGTAGAATGGAATGGAATGGACATTTACTAAGTACGTCTGGATGCCGGGTACTGTGCTGAGCTCTTTACAAATACTACCTCATCTGATCCACAAAACAGCCCTGGGAGGTAAATGCCATTATTATCCTCATTTTATAGTTGAGGCAGACAGGAAGCCTTTCCCAATCCCTCTTCATTTTCGTGCTTTCTTTTAATTATTTCCTATTTATCCTGCATATAGCTTATTTGTGTATATTTGTTTGCTTGTTGTTTCCCCTATTAGATTGAGCTCCTTGAAGTAAGGAACTGTCTTGATTTCCCAGCTTCTAGAATAGTGCCTTATATGCAGTAGGTACTTAATAAAATGTTTATTGACGGACTGAATTGCTCAAGGTCAGCTGGTAAGTGTCTGAGGTCAGATTTGAACTCAAGTTTTCCTGATTACAATGAAAAGTTTCAGTGCCACTATACTGATATTAAATACATTCCAAGATAGTCTAAGTGAGGGAAATGCCTAGACTTGTTAAATACTGAACTAGAGCCCCTCCCTCTCTAGCTGCTAATGAATCAAAAAATCCAGAGAGAAGAAACCAGCCAGGTGAAATGAAAAGGAGGGAAAAATGATTAACAATAGAAATTATCTTTCCATTTGTGGCATATTTAGAAATGGTATTGTTTATACTCTGGGTTTGTTTCATCTGTCTTGCTTATGTAACTAGAGTTAAAATGGAATTCTCATTCTAACATGTGTAGACAAGCATGCCTATCCTGGCATGGTGGAGGGCTCCCAGTCATACAATGGGAGGCTGGGCGAACCCTAACCTACATAGAACCACCCTACGTTGATCAGTCTTTACAGGACAAGGGTCCACCACCACCCTTCCAGGCAAATTCTTTGTGCTGGATTCTGAAAAGGTTGAAGCCTAAAGAATCTTACTTAACCTTTGTATCAGGGGACTGATTATACTATCATAAGACCCAATTATACTATCATAACTTCTCATTTCTGTGGCTCATTGCTCCAATTCAGATGATCTGGAAATTTCAGAATCTAACAAGTCCTCCAAGGTGATAACCACTAGATTCCCTTACAAGTGCCCAGATTCCAACTGTTAGAAACATAAACACTTCTGTTTACAAGCTAGTGGAGACAGGACTCAAATCTACACCTAGCAGGTAGTGACGGTGGCATGGTACTGTCCCTTTTGGCTTAGCTTCCTAAAGCTCTCCTTTATACCTATCCTCAGTTCTTAGCAGATGACTGGCCATGTTGCTGCCAGCCCTGCTCTCTGTCTTCTAGTCTCCCAACTTCTATCAAATGGCTCTCATACCTTCCCAAGGAATGAGCTAACAACTAGCCTAAATAAGTAAACCCTCTGCATATTTCCTTTCTGCTTGATACTTCTTCTGAAACCCTCTCTCCCCTCAACACACACACACACACACACACAGAAATGTGTGTGCACTCCATACACATGGAACCTTGGGAGCTAGAAGAGTTTTCTCTCCTCAAATCTCATGGGCGAATCCCTGTCTCTAACCATATGTAGGGTTAGAGCAACTCATTACCATACCCATTACCTATACTCATGCTTTTAACTTCATTCATTTTGTCACTCCCTGGTGGTACATCTCCTGTTCTTGTCAGTATTTCTTAATGGGTCCCAGGGACTCAGGAAGAGCACCCCATTTTTTCCCTGACTGTTCATCTATCACACAACCCACCCCTGCACAGCTGGGTCCAATTGTTTAAATTATCTGGGGCTGCTTCATGAAACATAGAAAAGGCAGGGGGGATAGAATCATAGCATATTTGAGTTGAAAGAATATCCTTTTTTCCCTTGACTTGACCTGACATACCCTCAGAATCCTACAAGTGCTTATCTGAATCCTTGCTAATCTTACATGCTGTCCTTTAGACAACTGACCTTTCTCATAATTTGGTTTGTATGATATATGACATATGACAGCAATGCCCCAAATCAGTATCGCCTATTCTTTCTGCTCACCTGAGCTCCAGTCCTATATTTCGGACTGTCTACAGAATATTTCCATTTGAATGTCCCACCAATTCCTTGAATTAGCCACTTTCCCTCCAGATCGGCTCCCTATCCCCATGTTTCTGTCAATGGCACCACTACAGTTCCAATTGCCCATATTCATACCTTTGATTCATCTCTTACCTTTTGTCTCTTTTAACTACTTACAATTTTTTTCCCTTTGAAATGCTTGCAATTTCTGTCCTTGCCTTAAGTATTTCCCACTTCTAGTTACTCAGTTGTCAAATTAGTCTTCCTAAAGCACAGATCTGACCATGTCAACCCCTTATTATAAACTCCAGTGGCTGGAGTTTATAATCGATAGTTCTTTTGACTTATGTCTTGCCACTGGACTCAGAGAGAGTGAGGCTGAAGACTGAGCACTTCTGCCTCACTTAAATCCAACCCACTGGCAAGTCAAGACATTACTCTCATGACGTCATCGGTCCTCTTGGAAAATGAAGGAAAAATAACAACAAACTCCAATGGCTCCCTGTTACCTCCAGGATCAAATACAAAATCCTCTGTTTGGCTTTTAAAGTATTTCATAATTTATTTTCCCCCACCATATCTTTCTAGATTTCTTACACAGGCCCCTTCCCTCCACTTATTCTGCGATACAAGTGACATTGGCCTCCTTGTGTTCTTCTCAAAAGACACTCGATCTTCTGACTCCAGGGATTTTTGCTGGCTCTCTTCTCTATCTAGAATTCTCTCTCTCTCTCTCTGACTGTCTCTGTCTCTGTCTCTCTCTCTCCATGTCTGTCTCCTGGATTACCTGGCTTTCTTCAGGTCCCAGCTAAAATTGTACCTTCTGCAAAAAGCCTTAACCCTTCCAGCTCTAATGCTCTGTGGTAATCTAGTAATCACTGCAGAGAAACCTAGGCAGCACCCAATCCCAAAAGCTCTCTTGACTTCTCCCTCAAACTTCAGGGCCAAGTGGGAAATACATGTGTCATGGCAGGATGACACTTCCCACCTGTGAGATCTTACACAAGTCCCTTCACCTCTCTGGGTTTCAGGTTTCTCGTATATAACAAGAAAAGAGTGGACTAGATACTTCCTAGGGGCCTCTCTAGAGTTAAATTCTACTTTCCTCTCTCTCTTCTTTCCCTGTGAATTTTTTCATTCTTTCCCCCATCTCTACTGCATGTCATTTGTGCCATCTGCTGGTAGGAATCAGCCACTGCAGAACCACCAGGTATCTTAGGGGACTATTGATCCCTTAGAAACTCCAGCTGGGTTCAAATTTCTTTCTTTGGTGTAATCAATGATGGGAAATTATATTCCTTATTTTAAATTTTTGATTGGTGAGTGATGGGAATGAGGGCTAGATATGTGAATTCATTGGTAAAAGGAACTCTAAGTGAGGAAGCTCTAGCTACCAATACAGATCAATCCCTGCTCAGGTTAGGTGACTTACCCAAAGTCTCACAGCCAGAATGTGTCAGAGACAGGACTTGAAATCAGAGGCCTGCTCGATCCACACTGACTCTCCTGGTTTCCTATTTTAAGTGTTTCATAAGTCCCTTTGGTGGCTGGGAGGATAGTGCTGGGAAGGTGGCAGTTTTTAGTATCAAATATATAATCAGCTTTAAACTTTCCAGGACCCAAATAGTAAAAGTTCTGAATGAATTTTTTCTTCTTCTGCTCTTACCTGTTTTTTGGGCACAGACAAGGTGCAGCAGAGCCACAGGGCCTTTAAAGTTTGGGATGGGGAAGGGGGTGAGTAGCAGGTAAATCAAAAGCAGGAGTCTCCAGTTGCCCGATGTCTGGACTTGAAAAGGTTTATTGCTAAACCATAACCTCTGGCCCATGGAAATTTCACGTTGTGGTTGGGGGAGGGGAAGGGTATGAATGTGATTCTCTACCCTACCCCACCCCAAAATACTGGATATTGAAGACATGTCCACCTTACTCTGGCAGACTTCTTAGACAGCATATTTGCTCTGGTTCATAATAGAGGAGCCCCTCATTCCACAACGGTAGTGGGACTCCTTTGTTAATAGAGTTCAATATCTCAAGGAGTTTCCACTGAACTTCCAAGCCTGAAGTTATAGCTAGTAACTTTAGTGAGGCCAGCGGCGTGTGATCTGAAAGATTTAGATCTTGAAGGGAGGGCTCTTACTCCCAGTTCCCCTCCATTCACTGGCTGTATGATCTTGAACAAGTCCTTTCTTTTTCCTGGCCTGCCACATCTGTGATATGAATGGAGTATACAAGATGATAACCCATCAAAAACAGAGCTCACAGCTGATATGTCCTTTTTAGCTCTTTTCTTATAAAGGAAAGGGCTGAAATTTCTGTGGTAGCAAAGAATTGAAAACAAAGTGGGTGCCTCTTAATTGGGCAGTGGCTAAATAAATTATGGTAAATGGAATATCATTGCAAAGGAATGAGGAATCAAGATTCTGAGACTCATGGGAGGAGTTGTATGAATAGTTGCAGAAGAATGGGATGGAAGGAGGGCTGAATTTGAAGGCAGAAGACCTGGGTTAGAATCCTAGATCCACTTATTACCTATGGCCTTGGGAAAGTCACTTAAATTCTCTGGGTCTCAGTTTCCCCATTTGTGAAGTGAAGGGGTTGGACTAGATCAGAGATGTCAAACATGCAGTGGCAATAATAATAATAGTTAACATATAGCACCTCCTATGTATCAGGTGCTTTACAATTATTACCTCATTTGATTCGTGCAACAACCCTGGGAGGTAGGTGCTATTATTATCTCCATTTTACAGATGAGGAAACTGAGGCAAATGTTAAATGACTTGCCCAGGGTCACACAGCTAGTAAGTGTCTGAGGCCAAATTTGAACTCAGGTCTTCTTGACTAAGAACTCTATCTACTGTGCCATCTAGCTATCTAGTAGCAATAGAACCAGATTAAAATGTAATTGGGAAATATTTAACGAACTAGATAAAAGTATAATAAAACACAGATAATATTACCTTTTAAAACTAAGTCAATATATGGCCCCATTTCAATTTGAATTTGATACCACAGGACTAGATGATTTTCTAAGTTTCCTTCCAGATTAATATCTATGATCACATGATACTAAGCAAGCAAAACTAGGAAAACTTATGAACATATGTATCTGATACAAATCATAATATATATAGATATATAGATGACACCATGCATATGGATAATAAAACAACACTAGAAGCTATACAATTAAAATAACCAAGAGAAGATTTATTGCTTAGTTTATTAGTTAACTAGAGAAGAGATGAGAAAATGTACCTCCCCCTTTTCTTTGCAGAACAGCGAACCAATGTCTAAAGAATGTTGCATGAGATGTCAGATTGATGCGGTTTAGGGGTTCAGGGGTCCTGGGACCCCAAAATCACAACACGCATGTCCTGCCCGAAAGAATTCAACCCAAGCCTTCTTTCAGCCAAAGACAAGGTTTATTAGAACATCTGTCATATTGGGCAGACTTTTAAGGAGCCTGAACATGGGTAAGCAGTGGTTAGATTATAAGAATCTCAGCCGTGGCTAGATTAGGAAGAATGGAGAAGTAGCCTGGGGCCATAGGGAGGTCCACAATGAAAGGCTGGTTGATGGGATTATAGCCTCAGGGGAAAGCCAGAGTTTTGGCCATGTGGGAAAGTCCAGGGTTTTTCCTTTCTGGGGCCCAGATTCCAACCCCATCATTCCCCCCTCAAACAAATGTGACCCAAATTCTTTTGGAGTAAGGGGCGAAGGTCTTGGCTTCTGAAACTGCTTTCTGCTGGCAAGGGGAGTGGAGCTGTACCTGCCTCCAGGGGGTCCCAAAGAGGAGGTTGACTGGAACCAAGCACAGGCTGCATCCGGGGAACCATGGGGGACACTGGCTAGTACTTGCTGTTTGCTACCAACTGTAGGTGAATTGGCCTGTAGTCTGGAAGACACAAATCTGACAGAAAAGACTGCAGGGCCCCGATATAAAACAGGGACTAAATTTAGGGCCCAAATGAGAGAATAAAACATCCTTAGCTCTATTTGGATTCAGATAATTCAGTTTTCTAACCATGAAGTATCAAATCCCCCTCATAGCCAGACTCAGGAATAGCCAGGTGAGTAACATTCCTTTTCAAAGGAACATAATGGGGAAACTGAGCCAGGAGGATCCCATCTTAGACTGAGGCTAAAATTGTCCTCTCAGCTTTTCCCGATGCTGACTTCCCACCAGTATCACCTTCTCTGAGTAGCTTATGGCATTTCTCTCAGATGGTGGATTGATTATCGATGGATTATGGATGGATTATGACCTATCAGACAACTCAAAATAAAATCCTATGAGCTTTTACCTCAAACAACAAGTTTTACTAATCACAGCTTAGGAAAAACTTTTCCAAGATTTACATCTCAAACTTAAATTTGTCCTGGTGTAAAAAGCCAATCATTAGAGATTTCTATATTCTTGCAAATTCTCAGCAAGCCATAAATAACCCAAACAAACTTTTTGGCTAGTTTACACATTAAAACAATAACCAACAATAGCTAAATTATTTTAGCAGTAACCAAATTATGAAAAGTTGCTTGACATATCTGATACAGAAAGTTCACCAATTTGAAACTTGAAGCAAACCCATTACCAATCAGGTGACTTCAGTTTTGTTAAATGCACTTCCAAATTACTTTACACAAAGAATCAATGTCTCATCGTTAACAGTTAAAACTACAAATTTAAAAGAGCGTGCTTACCCAAGTTCAGAAGCCAGCTTCTTTACCTCGAGCAGGATGTGCTGAACCTGGGTGACGCTTCCTGGCAAAGGTTGCCCCAGAGCCCACAGCCACTGCCAGTGAGACCCATGCTGTAGCTGCTGCCCCTCCTCCCTCCTTCCTTTCCCAGGTGGGGCACGGTGAGATCAAAGGTGTTTCAAAACTGCCTAATGAACAATCACAAAACCTCCAGAATCTGCCAAGATATGTTTAGCTGTTCTAACTTTCCCTATAACCTCCATGAAGGAGGATTCAGAGGTGCAGAGGGAAGGAAGTAAGTAAGCCTTGGGGAACCGAAAAGCAACTGCAGTTTTCCCCAATTCCCTAGCACTGAGGGAATTAGCAGATACACTTCCGGTTGGGGGGCCATCCTTGTCCTCTATGCTGCAGAAAGTGTACCCAGGTCCATGGCCTTGAACCGACCCAGTGGACCGACAGCCTGAAAGTGTCAGGCTGAGCGTGAGACAGCCTCGTAACTGTCTGCCAGAAAAGCACCTCCAAGCCTTGGTGCTTGGAGAGCGACCCCAACTGCAGAGCAAGAAAGGAGGGAAGGGAGGAGGCTTACACACTTTTCAGTCTTGGCTGGAGAAGAACTTGGGGTTAGGCAGTTTCCCTGTACAGGACACCAAAATGATGTGGTTTAGGGGTTCAGGGGTCCTAGGACCCCAAAATCACAACACACGTGTCCTGCCCATGTTCATTTCAATCCTTCTTTCAGTCAAAGACAAGGTTTATTAGAACATCTGTCATATTGGGCAGACTCTTAAGGAGCCGGAACATGGGTAAGCAGTGGCTAGATTTTAAGAATCAGAGCATCTTAATGGAGACAAGATGGACCTTATAAACAGAAAGACTGTGGGAGGGATCTAGGAGTGGCCAAGTAGTCTATGAGGTAATAGCATTCCAGGGACCTGGACCACAGGCAGCCAAGGGAGAATGGAGAAGTGGCCTGGGGCCACACAATGAAAGGCCAGTTGATGGGATTATAGCCTCAGGGGAAAGCCAGAGTTTTGGCCATGTGGGAAAGTCCAGGGTTTTTCTTTTCTGGGGCCCAGATCCCAACCCAACCAGATGAACCCATGTGTCACTTGCTTTTGCCTTGTTTCTCCCCTTTGTTAGAAGGGAAGGCTCATTGGAAATGACTTTCGTTCTTGTTCAGTTGTGCCCAACTCTTCATGACCTGATGTGGGGTTTTCTTGGCAAAGATATTGGAGTGGTTTGCTATTTTCTTCTCGTGCTCATTTTAGAGATGAGGAAACTGAGGCAAAAAGGGTTGTGACTTGCCAAGGGTCACACAGCTAATAAGTTCCTGAGGCCAAATTTGAACTCAGGTCTCCCTGACTCTAGGCCTGGTGCTCTATCCTCTAAGCCACCTAGCTGCCTCCAAGTGGAAATTACTACATTGGAAAAATAAAAAGTATTAGACTTCCAAAAAAAGGAGCAGCATAGGGCCTGAGTCAACATTTTCCTATTTTTCCCTCCCTTCCTTTTTTTCCCTCCCCTTCTGAGTTCTAGTTCCCAATTCGATCCAACAGCTTCTACCAGGAAGCAGTATATGTGAATGCAGCAGCTAAAAAAGCCTCTCTCACAAGGTAGGAAATACTTTCTTCCAATACTTTCTTCACCAACACTCATCCCAATTTGTATTTCTGTTCATGGAATTGTCATTTTCCCTATACCCCAGGCTCATAATATTGGAAAGCTACATTGACTTTTATTTGTCCTTCCATTACAAATGCAATAAATTGCAAATTTCTATTAATTCTACCACTATTCAGATCTGGCCCTTCCTTTCCACTCCTATTACAAACCCTCCTTCATGCTCTTATTTCATACCTAGATTATTGTAATAGTTTCCTAAGGGTTCTTTCTGCCTTCTGTCTCTCCTCTGTTTGATCTCTACAGTACTGTCTTAGTTATTTTCCTAATGGACCACTTTCATCAGTTAATTCTCCTGAGAAACGTTCAATAGCTCCCTGTTGCCTACTGAATATTTAAACTGACTTTGGGATTTAAGGTCCTTACAATTTTGCCCGAACTTTCTTGTCCAGCCTTCTGTCATATAGTCTACATTCCAGACAAATTGGACTTCTTTTCACATTTTGTCCTTATCATAACTTCTTCCAGGCATTTCACAAAAGAAGAAACTGTGGCCTAAAGAGGTGAATTAACTTTCTCTAGGTCTCACAGGAAGTAACAGAGTCACAATTGAACCCTGCTCCTCTGACTACAAATACATTGCTTCATTTTGCTTCCAAATATTTACTTTTTACTCCATCCCTAGGTCAGCCATCCTCCAACACACATATATTCCCATTTGACTGTAAGATCCATGAGGACAAGGATTATGCCATTAAAAATTTTTATTTTTTATTTTTTGTCCAACACCTACAAAGTACCGTGTCACGTAAATGTTTTTTATTGATGATCATGATGATTACTGATGTGAATCTGAAATAGCTTGGGGTGCATTCCTTTTTTGGCAATTAAATGTGCTTTTAAGAAACACAGTAGATTTATCTTTTTAATTGTCTTGTTTAATCTATTATTAAAGTAAATTTGTCTTTTCCAGATACTGGCTGGTGCCAATAGGAGGCAGAACATAATAATGATGGCAAATGAAATAATGATAACAAATTAAAATAACAACAATCTCAATTTCAGGCTTACAGAGTACTTCTCTAAGCTCCTTGAAGGAAAAGACTATTTCATTTTTGTGTTTGAGAGGAAGGAAAGCCACTGGACCACTTGAGTAGATAAGTGCCACTATTATATTAAATCTGTATATTAAATTCTGTAAGCCTAACAGTAAGACTTGGAGTGTTTTCTGCAGACAATTCTGATTGTTGAGTATTTACATGGACCATGGTGATAGCTAAAAGAAAAAAATATCCTTTTATATTCATAGATTCTTTCACTGAACTATATCGAATGGGTATCAATAAATGTCTTTACTCCAAAAAATAAAAAAGTAGGAAAGAAGAAAGGGAGAGAGGGAGGAAGGAAGAGAGAGAGGGAAGGAGGAAGGAAGGAAAGAATGAAAGAAGGAAGGGAGGGAGGGAGGGAGGAAGAAGAGGAGGAGGGAAGGAAGGAAGGACAATATATTCCCTCTGCTTTCCACACTTCTCTGGTTCATAACCACATACAGTAGACTCTTAAAAAAGCTATTAGTTGATTGATGAAGTAAGTGGCCTAAGCATTATTATCTCCATTTAAAGGTGAGAAAAATGAGACTTAACAACCTTAACTGACTTGTCCAGGGTCACACAGCTACTAAGTCTCAGTGTTACATTTGAAACCAGATTTTTTGACTTCTATTCTAACTCTCTTATGTCCAGTAGGAGGAAAAAATCATTCAGATTATTTATAAACTTCTAGCCAATAACAGCAAGAGGTAACTACTAAAATTCATGCTTCCTTTTACTTTTTCCAGCATTAGAAGGGAATAGACTAGGGGTAGCTAGGTGGCAGTGGATAGAGCACTGGCCCTGGAGTCAGGAGGACCTGAGTTCAAATTTGGCCTCAGACACATGATACTCACTAGCTGTGGGTGACCGTGGGCAAGTCACTTAACCCTGATGGCCTCGCCCAAAAAAAAAAAAAGATGGGAATGGACCATCAGACTGGACCATCTAGTCCAATCAGAACCTAAATAAGAACTCCCTGTACAACATCTCTAACAAGTAAGTGTAGCCCAATACAGCCTGTGGCAGCCTATTTGATAGCTTTAATTATTATCAAGTTTTCCCTTCCACTGAGCCCAAATCTGCCTCTGGGCAGATCCCTTCCCTTGAGATTCCAAGTAGAACAAATCTAATCCTTCTTCCACAGGACAAACTTTCAAATATTATTATGTCCTTCCTCCCCTCCCTCACCCCTAGTCTTTCTCTTCTCCACACCCTTCACTCCCAGTCACTTCAACCTATCCTCTTAAAACCCTTCCATATTAAGAATTTTGCCAGGAATCTAAGATCACTGGCCTAGAGTTTGCCTCTCCAGCTGGGATTCTGAACCAATTAACCAATCAATTAACTTGCATTTATTAAGTGCCTACTATGTGCCAGGCATTGTGCTAAGGATCCTCAAGAAGTTGGCTGTCACTCTCCCATCTGTTTTGCCTTGTGTGGTAAGTTAATGTAGGTCTGTCTAGAAGTGGGCTTTTTAAGCTTTTTTGCATCATGGGCCCTCCTGGCAATCTGGTGAAGTTACACACTCCTCAGAACCATGTTTTTAAATGCAGAAATTACAAAGGGAACTAATTAAATTGAAATGTAGTTATCAACATAGTTCTTTTAAAAAAAAAAAGTTTATGGGCCCCAGGATAAGGACCCCCAAGCAGAGCTACTGATGTGTATCAATCAAAATCACTTTGTTCATGTTTCTACCTGAGCACTCCTTCTTCCCTTAACAGTCATCAATTAGTATTTTATCATCATAGACTCTAGCCCAAATGGCCAACTTGTCCCTTCACGTACGGCATTGACTTGCATCTCTGCCTCTGCACAGACAGATCCCCATGACTAGAATATGCTACCTCTTCACCTCCACCTCAGAATCCTTAACTTCCTTCAAAACTCAGCTCCTGTCCCCTCATGCAGTGTCTAACCTGAGGCAGCAACCCCTAGTTGCTAGTGTCCTCTTCCCAGAAATTACTGTGTACATGTGTACATGTTATTTCTCCGATAAGTTCCACAAAAGCAGAGGTTCTCTGGGTTGTCTTGGAATCTTCAGAACCTTCCACAGTGCCTGGAACTTAGGTGCAGAGTAAATACTCACTGAATTATCAAACAATTTATTTGGAACAGACAAAAGACAGCCATGGAGACAATGCTTCCCGCTTCAGCCTTGGAACCAGCCCTTCCCTTAGGCAGAAGGAAAGAGAGTTATCTTGGAAGTTCAATGTCTAATGTAGTTGGCTTTCTCTCTCCCCATTAAAGGAAGGATACATCCAGTTGGCTCATAACTAGCTTAGGAAGCACGTGAGACATTTTTATTGATTCTCATGGGTTGCAGCTGCATGGACAAACAGGGCAGCATGATTCTATTTCTAGAGTCTTGGCAATACTCCTCCTCAAGGTCTGGAGCTCCGCCGTGCAGTAGTCTATCCCTGATATTCCTGCTAGCCAGCGCTGAGACAAGGCACCAATGAAATGCTTTGTTCACAGTGCCTGCCTCTACTTCTGCACTCCCAACTCACTTCTCAACCTTTCACCATTTGACTTGCATCTGTACCACTCTAGTGAAATTGCTTTTTCCAAGATTACCAACCACCTCTACGGTTAAATACTCCCCTCAGCCCTTATTCTTCTTCACCTGTTGCTTCTTACATTGTCCACCAACCCTTCTTCTAGGCACTTTCTTTGCTTCTGTGAAATGACCCTCTTGGCTCTTCCATCCATCTGAATGTTCCTTCTCTAATTCTTTTCCTGGATCATCCCTCTGACTGTTCTGGAGTCTTTACCCCCTCTATAGCCATCCTCAGTGCTCTTATCATCTCCTACAAGTTTGATTACCACATCTATAGAAACGACCTCCAGCTGTATATATCCAGCCTAAATATCTCTCTTGATCTCCAGTCTTACATCACTAATTGTCTAATGTAATCTCCATTTGGATGTCCTGTTGGCATCTCAAAGTCAAGATCTTCCAAAATAGAATGGATTATTTTCCTACCCTAACCCTCCTCCAAACTCCCCTATTTTTGTTGAGGCCTTCATTGTCTTCAGAATTAATCAGGTTTGTAAGCTCAAAGCCACCTCAGACTCTTCCCTTTCCAGCCCTCATATGTAATCAGTCACCAACCTTTGAAAATTCTATCTCCATAGCTCTTTTCTGCCTGGCTAGTGTATGTAAGGAAGACATATTGTAAGATTCTAGCCTTGGGACTTCCCTTCCCCTCCCCGGTCATAAATATGACCCTTTGCTACTTGCATTTGTCCTTTCTTGATCTTAGATGAAGGAGCATTAGACTACACTGCAACCTTGTGAACTTTAAAAAGCCAAGTGAGTGGGCTATCAGAGGCCCAGGAGCTGGAGTCCATACCAGCTCACCAGTCTGGTGAGTAGCAGAGTTCCTAGTTAGTTGCTCAACTTAGTATGGCAGTGGATCAAAGGCCACTAAGTGGGAACAAAGTGCCTCATCCATCAGCTACATAGCATTAGGAAGTGAATTTGATGGGGCAAATGCTTTGGAGGAACTGTTTTAAGTTTGAGTCTCCTCTTCCCAGGGTCCAAGGTTCTATAGGAGAGAGTGTACCCCCATGGCAGAGGGATGATGCTTTGTAGCTTTTGTTATTGTTATATCTTTTCAATGTCACTTTATAAAACCTTTAAAAAAGAGATTAAAGAAAAAAGGAAAGGAAGAGAAAATTCTATTTCCATAATATCTCTTGCATCAGTCCCTTTCTCTCTACCTACACAGGCACCACTGTATAGTACAGCCCTCTCCCCTCCTTTTACTTGTCATCCAAACTATTTCAATAACCTTCTAATTTGTCTCCCAGCCTCATCTTTCCTCTCTCTAAAACGTTCTCCACATAGCTACCAAATTGATGTTCCTAAAATGCAGATTTGACGATCCCCACTCAAAATTTTTTGCTGGTGTTCTATTGCCTCTTGAATAAGATATAAAATCATCAGCCTGTCATTTAAAGCCCTCTATAATTTGATTCCCACTTACCTTTTCATTCTTGTTCTATATAATTCCTCTTCATATCTTTGCTCCAGTAAAACTGCACTGCTAGATATTTCCTGTATACAATAACCCATCTTCCATCTTTTTTACCTTTTCAGATGGTTCTTTATGTCACTAGAACCCCCAGCTTTCCTCAAAGCAAAGCTCAGCTGCCACCTTCTACATGAGGTCCTTCCTGATCTGCCTGTCCTGCCCCCACCAGTTGTTAGTGCTTTTTCCCTCTTGAAATTACTGTGTAAACTTTATATGTACTTCAACATATATTGCATTATCTCACCAACCCAGTAGAATGTAAGCTTCTTCGGGGGCAGAGGCTCATTTTTTTTTTAACTTTGTATGACAAGCACCTAACACAGAGCCTTTCACATACTAAGTACATAAAAATGTTCATTGAATTGAACTTAGATTTTTTTTTTTGAAAATTGTTCATCAACCTCCCTGACTATAATGGCTATACCTCCATTTTACCTTCATACCTGTGACAGACTATACCATCATCCCAAATTGTTTTACCTCCATGATCTTTAACTCTGAAACTTTCTTCTCTAATAACAATCTCTTGTTGTTTTTTCCCATATTTCCTCAACCCAACCCTATCATCTGCCTGTCCTGGTCTCATTTTCCTCCCATTCCAGGAGACCCTTTAATTAAATAGTTCAACATTTACTGTTCTACACTCTTGAAACCCTTGCCTCTAGTTCTGCTGCTCACACCTTAATCCTCCAGTCCCCTTCTCCATCTCCATCAGCCCCTGCACAAACACACCATTTCACCCCTACAGACCTTTTGTGTGCCTTCTCATGGAACTCCTTACTGATCACCTCAGATTCTAATTTTAACGATGACATACACGAATCTTTTTATTCTTTGCTGATAAGACTTCCTACCACACATCCCAAAGCAGCTACTTCAAACTTCCTTTCTCAAATCACTAACTCCCACTCTCTGAACAGCTAGCCTTGCCTTCTATTTTACTATGAAAACTGAAAAGTTCCATTGTGAACTTTCTCAACATCCCTACTAAAATATCTCAACATCTTCACCCATTCTTTCCCTCTTTTTGCCAGTTAGAGGATAAAATGGCCTTTCTCCTCATCAAGCCTAATTTCTCTTTTGCTGTTATGCCATTTTAGTCATGTCTGATTCTTTGTGACCCCATTTGGGGTTTTCTTGGCAGAGATACTTATTTCTCTTCGCAGACAACAAATGGAGCAGTTTGCCATTTCCTTCTCCAGCTCATTTTACAGATGAGGAAACTGAGGCAAACAGGGTTAAGTGACTTGCTCAGGATCACACAGTAAGTGTGTGAGACCAGATTTGAACTCAGGAAGATGTGTCTTCCTGACTTCAGGCCTGGTACTCTACTACACCACCTTCAATTTCTCTTCTTGGGCCTTTGATCTCATCACCTCTAGGAGCTTGTCTCATTGATCAATTCCTCTCTCTCTTATTACTGGCACATTTCCCACTGCCTACTCAGGTCTGACCTGTTCTAGAAAAAAAAAAATCTTCACTTGATCTTGCCATCACCTCAAACTATCAATCTATTATCTCCCCAAAATACTGGATAGTTTAGTAGCATCAAACTCTAATAGAAACAAGGGCCCCTAATTAATTTGTAAGGATCCCTCCAAGCCACATATTGACTTGGTTTTAAAATTAATATTCTCTGTGTTTTATTGTATTTTTATTTATTTTGTTAAATATTTCCCAATTACATCTTAATCTGGTAACAGATATGTATTTGACCCCTCTGGCTTAAGTCTATACTGGCTGCTTTCACTTTCTCATGACCTGTAAGGTGAAATGGGGAGTGTGTGCAAATTACAGTAGAAATGAAGGAATGTTAAATCAGTCTGAGGGTGTGATCATAAATGTGATATGTACTGCAATTAAGTAACTACAAAAGTATACCTGTGGATTTGAGATTTCAAGTTATGATAGAGATGTTTATATTAGCTATCATATACACTAAAGTAACACTTTGGCTAGGTTAATTGCTCATTGGCATGTATTCATTTATATGTAAATATATTTAAAATATATTTTAAATGAATATATTTATAGAAATGAATATATTTATAAACACTTTTTCCATGAGTTATTATGACCAAAAAAATGTTATCATCAGGTGGGTAAACTACTGGCAATGGGCCTCTGTGATTCACTAGGTTGGTCCTTAGAAAACATACTTGGCCTGGTAGAATCTGCCAGTGCTTGCACTTAGCTAGTAAGGCCTTCAAGATGCCAGGGTCACAGCCATACCACAATGGAGCATAGGAAGTGAAGAACTGCTTTTTTATGGACTCCAACTTTAACTGGAAAGCAAAAGCTCATCTTTTTATACTAACATTTTACTGGTGTTGCTACATGATAGTCAGAAATGGAACATCAGAGTCTTTGAATAATTAAAAATGAATAGTACACAGAAGGTAATGGAGAAGTGCATGGTAGGCATGAGGAGGCTGTGGGGAACTCTGAAGAACAGGATTAAAGGGCATCATCAAGAAATTGTAAAGGAGCAGTTAGGTGGCACAGTGGATAAAGCACCAGCCGTGGACTCAGGAGGACCTGAGTTCAAATTTGGCCTCAAATATATAACTCTTACCAGCTGGGTGACCCTGGGCAAGTCACTTAACCCCATTGCCCAACACCCCCCCCCCAAAAAAAAGGTAGGACAGGGAGAGTCACAGGACCATGGGCTGGTCATGTGATGTGTGATGAGATTACCTTTCCAATGGGGGGGAAAGAGGGAGAGGGAGGGAGGGAGGGAGGGGGAGAGGTAGGGGGAGGGAGGGAGGGAGAGAGACTGAGACTGACTTCTGGCCTAGTGGGTGGACTTGTGGTGAACTTTGGGAGAACACGGATAAGAGTCCCATAGGATGGGCAGGCGTGGATGGACTGCAATCTGAATCCTTGGAGAGAACTCTCCAGATGATAAGATCAGAGATCCATTTGTACATTTGAGTAACACTTTTTCATTTGAGTATTGTATTTTCTGAGCTTTCCAAGGAGGCTTACACTGCAGGCCTCCTAAACAAATAAATTGCAAGTGAGGGGGAATT
Source organism: Vombatus ursinus (assembly GCF_900497805.2). Taxonomy (NCBI): domain Eukaryota; kingdom Metazoa; phylum Chordata; class Mammalia; order Diprotodontia; family Vombatidae; genus Vombatus; species Vombatus ursinus. Next base: position 15,895,792 of record NW_020948840.1, read on the forward strand.
CCCACATAAGTGCTCTGTATAATAAATTTACAAGGCCAGCCATGGACAAAACCAGCCTCACCTTGACCAATAATAACGCTCAAAAGACACAGAAACACAGATCTAGATAGAGAGACAAAAGATACAATTTGTCTACCCTCCAATTAAAATCTTGAAAGCTCACAGTAGATTTGGAAGCAGAGAACTAGAGAGAACATCCCCAAAGGTAGGTAACCTGATGTTGGAAGGCAAAAAGACCATGCCATTATATGCTGCTTGCTATTCTACAAACATTAGTGCAGGCTGGTGACAAAGGACACCTGACAGACTCAGGAGGAAAGTATCTTTGTGGAAAATGAAACATCAGGGGCTATTCACATTGGGACTTAGTTGTACCTTATTTTTAAATAAAATTTGTTGGGATATGTGAGTGTAGTTCTTTCTATCTACATAATATCTATTATATAATAATCAGAATAATCTGGAATGGGCATAAGAGATTATTCCCAATTTACTACACTCAAATCCATGACACTACCCATTTACTGAATGATCTCTTGTTGTCTGGCTTCTGAACAAAATCTGTTCTCTCAAAAAGTCACCAATAATCTCAACTGAGCAATCAAAGACCTTTCCCTGAGTCCTCATCTTACTTGAGCTCTCTGACAATGCTCCTGAATGCTCCCTTCTAGCTCTGACTCTTACCATACCGATCTTCCAGATGCTGAAAATGAATTTTGGCTCTTTTGATGATTATTACCATCTCCCACCCCAAAGCACAGGGTCACCACCACCACCATACCAAGGCTAGACTCTTATTTGTTTACACTTTCTGCCTTGGTCATCTCATCAACTTCCATGCATTTAATTATCTTTACACAGCTGACTCCCAGAATGGTAAACTGGAAACACTGGCTCTACAAAGAGGGGACCTAGGTTTAAAAGCTGCCTCTGATGATTATTATCTCTATGACTCCTGACAGGTCATTTAATCTCCTTGGGCCTTAGGCTTATCATCTGTGAAATGACAGCATTAACTACATAGCCCAAGGCCCCTTCTAGCTCTGTAATCCTATGTATACAGACCTAATCTCTCTCCTGAAATCATTACAAACCAATCAACAGTTACTTGCTATGTGCCTAGCACTAGGGATACAAAGATAAAGCTCCAACTTGCAAAGAACTTACATATTAACGGGAGAAGACGTGTACGTAAATATGTACAGAGAAAATAAATATAAAGTAAGAAAATACAAGGTAATTTAGGAGGAAAGGCATTGGAAGTTGTAGGGGCTGCTGCAGGAAATCAGAAAAGATTTCCCATTAAGGATGCTGCTTGAGCACTCTCTTCAAGAGAAAGAGGGAGTCTATGAAGTAGAGATGAGGAAGTAGTAAGAGTGTTTTAGACACAGGGTTGGCCTGGGCAAAAGGCAGAGACAGGCAATGGAATGTTGCGTCGAAGGAACAGGATTAAGGCCAGTTTGCCTAGACGGCAGCAGAAGGGAGGGGGGGCAGTAATAGGTAAGGAAGCTAGAAAGACAGGATTTTAGATTTAGGGCTGGAAGGGACCTTAAAGGCCGTCTAGTGCCACTCCCCTCTAGGCAGTGAAGAGTTTTGAAAGCCAAATTTATTTGATCATAGACACAATTGGAAACTACCGATTATGGGAGTAGCATGGAAAGATCCATGCATAAGTAAAATCATTTTGGCAGTGGTGTAGGAGGGACTGGAGTGGGGAGGAGACAACGAGGAGGCTACTGCAATAGCACAGTTGATAAGGGCCTGAACTAAGAAGAGAGGATTCTAATTCTAGAGATGTAGGAGGTGGAAACCTAAATTTTGACAACTGATTGGGTATTTAGGGTGAAAAAAAGTTGAGGATACTCTCAAATACCTACTGTGTATCAAGCTCCTCCTAAACTTGCCCCTCCTCCAAACCTTCCTATTTCTATTAATGGCAGCACCATTCTTCAAATCAACCAGGTTCTTATGGTCATCTTCAACTCTTCCCACAACTAATCAGCTGCCAAACCCGATTGATTCTACCTCCACCATCATCTCTTAACTGTCCCATTCCCTGTTCTCAAACAGCCACTACCTGACTTCAGGCTGTCATTTCTTACTTGGGTAACTGCTATATCTTCTAATTGCTCTCTTAGCCTTGTCTTCTCTTGACAATCTGTACACACACAATTGCAAAAATAATGTTCCTAAGGAATGGAGTAACCACGTTACTCTCCTGATCCTCAACAAGTTGGACCTTCCACAATCCAGTTCTAATCTACCTTTCCAGTCTTATTACTTATCATTCCCCTTCATGTATTCTATGTCTCTGGAATATCAGCTATTCTCTCAAGTAAACATATCTCCTGCCTTCATCAACTTGAATGAGCTGTCTTCTGTGGTTGAAATGCATTCCATCTTCATTTCCACCTTCCAGAATCTTATCTTCCTTTGAAGAAATCAGTTCAGATGCTACATCCTCTGCAACACCTTGCTTACCCCTCTTCTTTTCACTCCCAGGCATTGGTGTCCACTTCCTCAAATTTTCCTAGAGCACTCTGATCCCTCCATTACCCCCATCACTCCCTAAATCTTATTTTAAAACTATATAAAGTCTTCTTTCTCCCAATTTAAGCTCCTTGGTCAGGTTCCATTTGTGTAATCCCAAAATTAAGCACAATGCTTTGCATAGTAGGACTATATTAAATATGATTAGCCTGACATGCTGAAACGTTACTAGGCCACTAATTTACTCACACACATCTCCAGAATTTTCACTGGCTATTACCCATGCCTCTCTCCCTTCTAATCTCTGCCTCAGCTTCCCTAGAGTCTTTCAAAGCTCACCTTAAGTCACATCACCTTATGCAAGAAGCCTTTCCTAACATCACTGAATGCCAGTGCCTTCCCTCTGTTTATTATCTCCAATTTATCCTGTATATATTGTGTTTGTACATAGTTATTAAGCTGATGTTTCCCCCATTAGACTGCAAGTAAACTTGCTGAAATCAGGAACTATCTTTTGCCTTTCTTTGTATCCTCAGCGCTTAGCTTCTAAAATATAAGGCACTTAATAAAAGAATACGTTAATATCTAAAGCAATAAAAGTCGTTTCTGAATATCTCCTCAGATGGGGATAATAGTTATACTATCTACCTTATAGGTTTATTGTGAGGAAAATAAAACTATACCCCATTATACTAATATAATTTATTATGAAGGGGCAGGCAAAAGTTATCTCTCTCTATTTACCCCAGGGCCCGGAACAGTGCTTAAGGAGTAGCAGTAGAAAGAATCATAGGGATTATAGAACTAGTGCTGGAAGAGTCCTCAGAGACCACATAAATCCAGCCCCCTCATTTTATAGAAGGGGATGAAGCCTAGGGAGTTTGAGTGACTTGTCAAAGGTCAATGGAATAAAAATTAAAGTTAGGAACTTAACTCGGGTCCTCTGACTCCAACGTTAATGTTTTCTCCCATTATATCATACTGCTTCCCCTCAATGCTGCCCCATGCAACAATCCATCCAACCCTGGCACCTCCCCTCCCCCAAACCTAACACAGCAAGCCAAGACACACTGGAAAGTAAACAGTGCTGAGACAATACAGGACAAAACATACTTTATTGTAACAGCAAACGTACAGAGTGCTGCAGGCAAAACATGCCGCTATGAATTTGTCAAAAGATCAATATGCAAATAATCAAGGGGTTTCCTTGGAGAAAAAAAATTTTTTTTGTGTGCATCTTAATTCAATTACAATATTGTCTCTGGTTAACAGGAGACATTTATCTAACCAAGAACCTATAGATCAGATAAGAAAGAACATGGTCCTAACCCAGCCTAGCAGATGTCTTCAACGTCTACCAGGCAGAGATGGCTGCTGAAGATTGAAGGTTTGACCAGGTCAGAGTCTTCTTTCTAATCAGCCAGATCTAGAAAAGCCATGGATATGTGTGGATGGTGCATCCAAATAAGTTATTTTTAATGGCCTCTATCTGATCAGTGGAAAATACTGGAGTGTCTGGAAGGAATAAGGGCCAATATTTCAAGTACAACTGCAAATTTCACGTGAACTCTCCAATGTCAGGAAATGTGGACAAATACCCTGAGTCAAACTTCAAGTTCCTCTTTACAGAGGGGCTAATTATAGTTCTGATTTCAATTGCTGGATTCCTGGTAGGGATTAATCACAAAGAATTGAATCTACTTGGCTGGCCCACGTACCAGGATGGAAAGGCCCCGTCAGAAAGATTATGCACACATTGAGGCATGCACCAAAGCCCCATGTGATGCAGTATTGGAAGACAAGCTGTTTTGTTGTCTCCCTTTCTTTTTAAACAGATGCAAATTATATGCTTTCTGCATGGATGCACACTGACATTTTGCTCAACTGTTTTTTTTAACTCCTAACTACAACATTGTGGATTTAAAAATAGAATATTTTAAACAGATTGCAGTAACCTCTTACATTTAGTGAATCTGGAATAGAGATGAAAAGAAAAACATTCAGTATTGCAATCATTACTTATCAAATTCTCATAATTTATACTTTTGATTGTTAAAGCAACACAGGACCAGAAACATCCAACTATTTCTTTATTTATATTATTATGCTTAAGTTACATGGAGAAAAGGACAACCAAGCAGTTCTGCCCCATTTCTGAAAAGTTTCCAATCAACACCAAGTATGTGGTGACAAGTAACTAGCAATGGTAACGCCTTTGGGCCAAGACTGACAAGGAAGAATGGGCTCTGTGCTACTGTTCAACCCCCACAAGAATATGGCACAATGGCCAGCACGAGCCACACTAACACTGAACCTTTAGCGCTGGTCACAAATTCGGATCTCTTATCTGAAGCTAGCAAATCAGGTGAAATAACTGGGTTTGTTTGTTTTTTTAATTAAAATTAAGTCCCCCAAAGAAGCTTAAAAACCATACTTGACTTCTATTTTACCTCCAAAGTTCACACTAAAAAACACTGATTTCACTCTATTAGCCCAGATTTGTTTTCCCTTTCAACCCACCATATAGCTGCAGATACACTATTCAGCTTAAAGATGTAAAACGTAAGAGAAAAGGAAAAAAAAAGATAATGGCATCTGCATAATACTCCCTCTACACACAGCTGCTGGATGGAAAATATAAAGTTAGAAAAAAAAAAAAAGAAAGGTTCCACTTCCAATTCTCTCCACCTCTTGTTCCACAGTTCATGAATCCGACTCTGATGCTAAGGTGACAGTGTATGTAAGTAGATTTTTTTTTTCTGTTTCAGTGAAGGAGACCTGGGAAAAGATGGCAAGCTTTTTCTCTTCAAGAGTTATCAGAGGGTACATGCTCTTCAAAGCCCTCGCTTTCTCGGACAAGAGCCCGCTCCAGAATCACTCGGCCTTCCTTATAACGCTGGCTGTCTTCCGTGGCAAACTCATAGATCCAGCCAAGTTTGCTGTTGCAGTTTTTGCAGCTCACATCTCGAACCATGTGGCGTCCGGTGAGCATAACGCGATCCTGAACTTCACTGTACTGAAGGTTAACTACCTAAGGAGGAAAACGTTTTCAAAGAAATAAATATCATTTGTTGCCAAGCCCAAGGCTGGTACATGGGCACCACTTGCATGCCAACACCCCAAATTTTCTAACTGACGTGGGGTAGCACAAAGTACTAGTTATGTAGAGATATAAATGACGAGACTTAGAGAAATAAGAGAAATAACAGCTTCTTGGCGTCCAAGTTTAACAGTGAGAAAATTCTGTAACTAATCTGTTTAAAGCTCTTGGAAGGGCTAGCAGGGCTGTCCATAATTTGACTGAAAACACTGCATAGGAACAGATGAAATGGCACTAACACAACCACTTAGTAACTGGAAACATTTTTTTCCTGGTTTTGTTTTGGTCCAGATCTGTGATTTCATCAATATAGGGCACTTTCAAGTGTGGGGAAACCTGCTTCATTGCTATAGATTCTCAAGGTTACAACTAGCATGGATTAGGAGCAGAATGTAGACCAGATTTTCCTGACTTCAAAGCTGTTTCTTCCTCTATCAACTATGACACACAACTTCTCATTATGTTAAATGATCAACCAAAAAGTATTTAAGTACCTACGTACCAAAAAATGAAAGAATTTCTGGCCTTAAGCAGCTTACATTTTATTAGGGGAAAACAGGTAGATAAAATATAGATTAAAATATGAAATATACATATAAGGTAATGGGAGAGGAAGGAAATCAAGAAAAGTGTCATGTAGGAGGTGCTGCCCGAATTGAGTTCTGACAGAAGCTTCAGTCCTTTTTCAGTTGTGTCCCACTCTCTGTGACCTCATATGGGGTTTTCTTGGCAAAGATACTGCAGTGGTTTGCCATTTCCTTCTCCAGCTCATTTTACAAATGAGGAAACTGAGGCAAACAGGGTTAAGTGACGTGCACAAGGTCACAAGCTTGTAAATGCCTGAGGCTGGATTTGAACTCAGGTCTTCCTGACTCCAGGCCCTGTGCTCTATTCCATGATACCTCACTATCCTATTTTGATGGAAGCTACAGACTTCGAAAAAGCAGAGGATGAGTGAGAGGGAGACAGAGAAAGAAAGAGAAAAAGAGAAAAAGAGAGAAAGAGAGAAAGAGAGAAAGAGAGAGAGAGAGAAAGAGAGAGAGAGAGAGAGAGAGTGTGAGAGTGAGTGTGAGTGTGTTCCAGGCATGAGAAAAAACCTGTGAAATGGTAGGGAGACAGGAGATGGAATATTATATGTGAGGGACAGCAAGTAGGTTAATGAGGTTGGACTGTAAAGTATATGAAAGGGAGTATTATTATAAACCTGAAAAGCAAGGATGGAATGAAATTGTGAAAGTCTTTAAATACTAAAAGGAGAAGTTCGAATGTGATCTGAGAGGCAACAAAGAACCTGACATTTACTGGGCAGGAATATCAATTTAAGCAACTAGGTGTGCGGTGAGTTTGAGAGGAGAAGAGGCTTGAGGCAGGGATATCAATTAGGAAGCTATTGCAATAGCCCAGGTGAGAGATGATGGTGAGCCTACATAGGATGGTGGCTGTGAATAGAGAGAAGGGGATGTATTCCAAGTTACAGCAATAGTGAAGGTAGTTATTAGTGCACATACCCCTTCTGACAAATCCCAGCTTTCGGATGCTGTAGAGGCAAATGAATACGTAGATACAGATAGGGACTAACTAGACCTGTGATTTCACTGGTATAGGAAATTTCCACCAAGGCAGGCTGGTACCTTCTCTGATATTTGAGAGTCTGAGAGAATTGCCTACAGCACTGAGAAGTCAGGTTATCTGTACAGGGTCACAAAGCCAGTATGTCAGAGGTGGGGCTTGAACCAAGATCTCCCTAACTTCAATCTCTATCCCTTATGCTACACTGCCTCCTCAAACATGTAAGACAGACAATTTCCAATAAGGAGAACAAGTCAATGAGTATTTGAGTGTCGACTATATAGCACTGCTGCTAGACATTAACCTTGAAACTTTTTTTTTTCAGTCTAAGTTACAGTATTTTCATCATGGCCTTAGGTAAAGTCATCATTCCAAATTTGGACAGTGAATGCTAGGTTGGATAGTCTTTCTCTGTTCACTTACTTTATATAGAAAATGACCTTCAACACTGAACAAATCTCCCAATAAAACAGAAATCATATTTCAGTGCCAAATAATAATTCAGGTCAAAGTATGGCTCAAAGTCAGAGTCATCTAACCTTTTTTATTTTTTTTTTTGTACACAGAAAGGAGCTCCTATGGACCTAACCTGAAATCTACTGATGAAAGAGAACAAGGTACTAATATGACACTTGTAGTAGTTGTCTGTAGCTCACTTTGAAATTCAAAACAATTACCAGGAGAAGGACGTATCAATGTTTATCCATGATGGACCTCGTCAGGTTAATCAACTGGCTGGAGACTCTTGTTGTAAAAGGAAGAAAGGAAGCCTCTTAGAGAGTTTGGAAAAGCACCACGCCTATGATATAGAAAGTATTTAATAAATGTTCAATGACTGCCTGGGACCAACTGCTGGCAGACCTTAAAGAAGCAGTTTTTGGTAATGCTAAAGAATGAAGAGAAGAAATCATATTACAACCATAGCCATGGCAGAAGTGATTGTACACATAAAAATATTACAGGAAAACTTTTTTTTGGCCAGTACTCATGCTGAAGATACAGTAAAACTGATTGGAGTTGTCCTAAACCAGTCGAAGAACAGAAAGTCTTAAACAGATGTTTAAGTCAGATACAGATAAACTGACACAGATACTGGGAAATAAAAATCCTTTTCAGGACCTTCATAAAGAAAATTTTAACTTGCAATATGTTAATATTATTATTCAATAATCCTGTTGCTGCAGGTGAGTGATAAAAGTGCCTGTATATGAGAATACAGTAAACTTGCATTACACTAAAATATTTCGGTTTAGGAAATGTTTTTCCTGTTCTTTTTCTAGGTTACAAAGGTCATGCCATAAAATATAATCAGTATCTAATCAGAATATTATGTAATATAATCAATAATCTATTATTGGGTCACCACCAGCTGAACTTGCAGCTAACTGTAAAGCTGAATCAAAAAGAGTTAGAGATACTTAGGCTGGGGAAGAGAAGGCTGGGGGAAAGGGATATATGACAGCTGTCTTCAAATCTTAGGAGGGCTGTAATGTGGTTGAGGGATTAGATAGGCAACTCAATCACAAAGGACAGAGTCCTAGGAACAACAGGTGAAAATCAGATTTAGGCCCAAAAGTCAGAAACTACCCCAGCAATAATGAGAGCTATCCAAACGTGGAATGAGGTGCCTCAGGGGACAGTGAATTCCCAGTCAGTAGAGGTGTGCAAGAAGAGCCTAAGTTCTGTACTTGTTGGGAATATTTACTTCAGGTATAGATTTGACTAGATGACTTTTGAGGTCCCAACTCTAAGTCTACCAAATTTTAAGTACAAATTTTTACCACAGAAATAAAATAAAGGAAATTTAGTCATCTCTTCCTTATTTTCTTGGCCCACTTACAATGACCCATTGAATGACAATTAGAGCCTAATCACAATCGTTTGTTTTGGTTTCTAAAGCTTTCTGAAGGTTTGTGTTCAGTTCGTATTTTTAAAAGGGAGATTTCTTAATGTTCATTATAGACATGGAATAGGATAGCTGCTAATAACTACAGACTGAGAGGGCAGAAGAGACAAACCACGTATACATTTTCTTGGTTCAAAGTCTGATGCTTGGTGCTACATGATATTGGAAAGAGCACTAGATTTATAGTCAAAAGACTGGGCAGGAATTCTGTCATTGCTACTTAGTACCTGCGAACAAGTCTCTGGCTTCAACTTCTTCATCTGTAAAGTAAGGGGGCTAGATTAGATGAGATTTAAAGTCACTTCCAACTCTAAATCCTATGATAAAAGTTACGGCAACCTCTCTAAACTGTTCATTGTCTATGTGAGACTGGCACTCTATAGATGACTTTTTTTTTGTGGTTCTGATATAAAAGATTAGCTCCCACTCAGGTATCAATCATTTCAAATGGCTCCAACAAATTTATTGTTTCAAAAGCCTTTCCTGTAGCTTACAGATTTTTAAAACATAACTACTTGAAGCAATCAAGCATAAAAGTGTTGCATAGTGCCGAGGGTACTGGACTTGAAGCCAGGAAGACCCTGTTCACATCCTCCCCTCAAATATTCACTGTAAGCCACTTAATTTCTCTGGGTTGCCACTTAACCACTCTACACCTCCATTTCCTCATTGAGAAAACTGGGAGGATCGGTCACAATGACCGATGGCCTGTAAAGTTCCTTTCTGCTTTAAAGCTATGATCCAATGGAGCTAGCAGGCGAAAGAATCTGTGAAGAAGAGGTTTCCAAAGAAAAACCTTTCCTGTGATCTCCGATACGAGAATACAGCGGCAGGAGAGGCCCTATCGAGTCTATTTCCATGGCACAGGGAGAACCTGAATTCCCAGAACATAAACACACATCTGTTTCCTCACCCACCTTGTTGAAGAGAAAAGCTCTTCCAGTGGCCCCCGTGAAGCGAGTGGAGATGAGCTCTGAGCGGTTGGTCAAGATCGTATCACAGTTCGCACAGGAGAACAGCCGAGTCCCACCGATATGATCGAGGAAGATTCTGCCCATTTTTATCCGTTGTTTATTCCGAGCTCTAAAAATCTAAGAGCAAAAGGAAGAGGTGGATTATAACCATCACAGCACATCTATCCGGCGCCTACTCTGCTAGAAGCAATACAGTTATTTCTAACATAAACCCTACTATCTAAAGTATAATGTCTAAAGGCATAGAATACTCATCGAAAAGAAAAAAAACTGAACAAATATGTAATTAAATATAGCATTTTAGTGGGGAAAAAATGATGGAAACAGATATGGTTTGATGCCCAGGCAATGCAGGTAGTGAGAGGAGGGCAAGAATTGTTACTTGTCTCTAATCTGGAAAAGATAGGATAATAGAGGTGGGATTTCCCTGTTCTAGTAAAAAGAACTAAAAAGTAAGACAGAGGATCTGAGTTCAAATGTTAACTTTACTATTTAAAGAGCTGTGTGACCTTCTTAGCAAGGTATTTAACTTCACCCCAGTTTCTACATCTTTAAAATGGGGGTGACACTTACTACGAACCTCCTATGGGAGTTACGAGAATCAAATAAGATAATGGGTAAAAAAAAAAAGTGCTTTGATAACTACAGTTTTTACTTATCTTGCAAAGTAGATAACATTAGGAGAAAAGATGAGGGAAAGATTACAAAAAAGGGGGCACTTAAGGAATGTGGTTCAGATCAAGAAAAGGTCTAGAGGCAAAAATGGAAGGGTCAAACAAAGGGTCTTGGAAAAGGTGTGCCTAAGACACTACTATGTCTACTGTGCTTCAGGTACTGAGCTAAATGCTTTACAAGTATCTCATTTGATCCTCACAACAGCCCCTTGAGGTAGGTAAAGTTAAGGGAAACTGAGGCAGGGTCTTGCCCAAGGTTACACAGCTAGTAAGTGTCTGAGGTCACAAGTGAACTCAGGCCTCCGGATTCCAGGCCCAGCAGTCTCTCCATTGTGCCATTTAGCTGCCTACAAGAAGATGGAACAGGCTGGAATATTAAAAGTGACAAGAGAAATAATATAACCTGGGCATAGTTCAAGGATCATGAATTTAAACTACACAATAACACAAATTCATTGTAGTGCCTTAAGGAAAAAAAAATAGCCCATCAGTGATACCGATAAGGAGTTTACATTTTAATGGAAAAGATACAGCTGAGGAGGAGTCAGATATACCCTTTAACAGAGTAATAACTCATTCTTATTTAATAATTCTACACATATATAAGGCATGAAAAAGCCCAAGACTCTCAAAAGTATATGCACAAAACTAGGATATTCATTATACTTAATATTCCAGATGAGAAGAATATATGCAAATTATTAAGTCATGGAAGTTAAGTTCTTTTCTTACTTTTGAATGTTTAAATACACTTCAGGAAAAACTATAGCCTTCACTTAGAAAATGTAATATCAAACTCCAAACATATACCCTTTATTAAAAAAAATGGTATTTTAAATGCTGAGGGTACTATGATAATGTCTAGAATCCCAGGATGACAATAATTTGCTGTCAAATTAAACTCTGGGAAAATTATATTAGAAAAGAATAAGTTCTGTTCTATCTTGGACCCAGTGATTCTCTTTAAACATTATGCAGGGCATGGTGTAAACCAGATGTAAACTACTTCAAAACCAATACTGTAGGGGCAGCTAGGTGGCGCAGTGGATACAGCACTGGCCCTGGAGTCAAGGGGACCCAAGCTGAAATCCGACCTCAGACATTTGACACTTACTAGACATGTGACCCTGGGCAAGTCACTTAACCCCACTGCCTAGCAAGAAACAAAAAAACTAATACTGTGTAATCTATTATAATGTCTGTGCAATCATGACAGTTAAGTACCTGCATTAAGCCCATCAAGCACAGCTATGCTTATAGCACATAAGTGCTACAAGGAGAAAACTGCACTAATAACAATTTTAACTACAATTTTGACCTTCACACTCAAAATATATATGGTATTTTATGGATAAGAAAGTCAGTGAGTGAAAGAATAGTTCAACTTCTTCTGAATTCAACTTTTCCAAATAAAGGATGAATGAATACTTTGATATTGATGGATATGTCATCTCAAAAATGTGGGCACTTCCTCTAATGGTACAGATTTCAAGCCATCCATACCTTTTCATCCTTTGTTACTCTTGTCTTTGTCCTCCCCATAAATCATCCATAGGGAGTTCTCTCAAAGTGCTAGGGACTTTCCTTAAGATCTGATAATGAGTAAATATCAATGGAGTACACAAGCTATCAGTTATTAGCCCTGCTATATAACCCACCTCATCTTCCTCTCACAACTAATATGCTTTACAGCAGTTCTCTTGCAAAATTCATTGGTGATATGCTGCAATTTCTTCACACTCAACAATTCACCTTACTGGGCAGCCCTACTTTTCCCAAGGCCAAGATACTCTATGCCTCACAGTCAGAAAAAGACAGCCCTCTCACGTTGAGTTTAGTTAACTGTGTAACAGTAAGATTTCTGTTGCAAAGAATCATGTATGAAAGCCTGCCGATTCCCATTTGATATCTTTATCAAAGATGTCGATATATGTGAAAAGTAATCTCTGATGTTATACAGATAAGAAAGTAGACGGATCAATGCTTTGCTTGTCTCAAATTTGTGTCACTTCCACCACAAGCAACCTCTATGTATTTTTCATTTAGTTCACCTATTCTTCCTTCCCATGTTTGTTTCCTGTAGTTCCATTACTCTTTTTCATGGCAGACATTATTATACTTGAGTCCACAGGTGGAAGACTCCACTATAATTACAGAAGATAGCTTGTTAAATAATTCCCAACTAGAAATTAAAAGTATTTCATTTATTCCTCTTATGCCTTCACTTGGATCTCTAAAGATTTCTGTAAGAAACCATTTTTCATTAGTCTATAGTTTTGTTTTACCTGTCCATTTTTTGGCCTTTACATTAAAGAGAAACCATTCCTTATTTTGCAACAAATACATGAACTATTTGAACGCAACAAATTTAATACTCAAAAGATTATACCTTCCTGTAGCATGTTAGAAATATGCACCTCTAGGAATTCACATATATAACATGGATGTCTTAAAACAGAGCATATAATCTTTTTACAAAATTACAATCTCATTAACACTGCTGTGTGGAATAAGAGAAAGAGTAACATTATATGTCATTATAGTAAACAAAAGGGGGGCAGCTAGGTGGTGCAGTGGATAGAGCACCGGCCCTGAAGTCAGGAGGACCTGGGTTCAAATCCAGCCTCAGACCAAACACTTGACACTAGCTGTATGACCCTGGGCAAGTTTCACTTAACTTCAGCTGCCTTAAAAAAAAAAAAAAAAAAGTAAACGAAAGGGCTATATACTGGGAATACCATTTAACTCTTAAGATAAATCAGTATTATAACAAAATACTTCATATATGGTACCTCACTATAGCAAGCTCTCAAGTAGTTAATTATCTGTAGAAGGCATTATCAAAGTTTTGAGAATATTAAAGAAAACATTAAAGAAAAATTATACAGCAGTTGGTATGGTATGAAATTAATATGTGCCTTTCCAATTTGGAATTATGCAAATAAAGTGACTAAAATTATCATACCCTTTGACGCTTGGAAGGAGGCTCCAAACCCACCAGCACATTTATAGTTTGTGGTGGTAAGGTGCCCATCAACTGAGGGATGGCTAAACAAATTGTGGTATATGAATTTAATGGAATCCACTTGTGCTTTATGAAACCACAAGCATGATGGATATAGAGACGCACGGAAAGACTTAAATGAACTGACACAAAGTAAAATAAGCAAGGCCAGGAAAACAATACACATAATGACCAAAACAAGGTAAATGGAAAGAAATAACAATGCAAAACAACTAGATCTGAATAATGCAAAACTGTGAAGAACAAGCTTGGCTCCAAAGAAGAGAAGTGAAGATACTTTCCGTTCTTCTGCTTTTTCAGAGGCTGAGCTCCTCAGGTATAAAAAACACTGTATATAATATTAGATTTTCTCAACATGTTGACCAATATTAATAATTTTTTAAAATTTCCTTTTTCTTTAAAAGAAACCTTTCTATGGTATAAGAAATGGGAAATCTAGGTGATATAAATAACAAAGGATATCAATAAAGATCTATTTTTTTTTTTGGAGAGGCAATGGGGTGAAGTGACTTGCCCAGGGTCATACAGCTAGTAAGTGTCAAGTGTTTGAGGCCAAATTTGAACTCAGCTCTTCCTGAATCCAGGGTCGGTGCTCTATCCACTGTGTTATCTAACTGCCCCTTAAAGATCTATTTTTTAAAAATGTCCCTTTCTCTCTCCATATCCTATAATTCTTCTTTTCTTCCTATATCACCTCCCCACTCTCATATAATATTTATAAAATCAGAAACCACAATTTTGCCTTTCACATAATATGACAGTAGACTATGGATAGTAATTCAACTACAGATTTAAACAAATGACAGACATTGTTAGTAAAGTTTTTAAAATATATGATCTACGAGTTGCTTGCCTTCTCAATGAGGGTGGGTGGGCAAGGAGGAAGGGAGAGAATTTGGAACCCAAAGTTTTAAAAACAAATGTTAAAAATTGTTTTTATATGCAACTGGGAAATAAGATATACAGGCAATGGGGTACTGAAATCTATCATGCCCTATGGGAAAATAAAAGGGGGAGGGAATAAGAGAAGGGGAGATGATAGAAGGGAGGGCAGAAATGGGGAGAAAATTTGGAACTCAAGATCTTGTGGAAGTGAATGTCGAAAACTAAAAATAAATAAATTAATTAAAAAAAAGAAAATGGTCTCTTTGTGCAGAGTGAGGGTAGAGAAGATAACCAACTCTTAATTTACTTGCTTTGCTTTATTTATTAAAATAAAATTGTATCACTGTCAAAAAAATATATGATCTAGATTAACAAACAGCAGTAATCACATATCATCTTGACATAGCAACACATATTAAAGTTTATGAGCTACCGAGATATTATCATACACAAGTTGACTACTTTTTGTGCAAAGCACCAATTGTAGGCACAGTGTATGGAGAAGTGCAAAGATCACTCCTCTCAAGTAACTTACAAATCTAGTTGGAGTGCTAGGACATCTATATAAAAATAATAACAGAAAGGAATGTTTGCTAAATGCCAATTGAGTAGCATTGACTACTGGTTTCCAGCTACCCCGGGTGCTGTGTTATTTATCAAAGGGCTCCAAAAATCCATACTTGTACCTCAAATTGTCATTTTGATCCTTATTTACCTCCAAAAATTGATTCTTAAGTGGGTTTTTAAAAATATACGTTGATGCTGTTGTGATTAATACAAATTCTTTCAAGTGTTACTCGAACTCTGTAGCTTTTTGCCATACATTTTCCTGATCAACAGAAAATAACACTTCAACTGCTATTGTGTGTTTGTGTTGGGGAGGGGGGTGATGATCAAATGATTTTGATGTTAAAAATGTCCCATAAACCAAAGACTGGGAATCAATTATACATGTATTTAGTACTACATGAAAGCAAAGAAGGGAAAGATAATTATGAATTGTGGTAGTTCTTCACAGTTGGGGTCAGTAAAGCACACTAAGCCTTTGGCTTAGCCTAAATGGCTAATGATAGAGAGTATGAGGAAGGGTATTCCAGACAGGGTCAAGAATGTGAGCAATGGATGGGGAATGGGTAGGAAGATGAATCACATTTTAAGAGAAACACGTATGAATGTTGAGGGAAATAAGGTTGGACAGAAAGAGTAAGAGATTGCAGAAGGTCTTAAAAAACAAGTTAAAGAATTTAGACTTTATTGCCTAGGCAAGGTAATAACGAAACAAGGGGAGCAACACATATAAAATGATGTTTTAGAAAGATGAATCTGGCATCATGTACAAGATGAACTGGAAGTTAAAGAAATAGGCAACAGGGAACCAGTTATAAAACTATTGCAATAGTCAAGGAGTGATGAGCTGGGTTGGGTGATGTCAGTGGGAATGGATGAGGAAAAAAAAAAAAGAGAACAGGGCTTGGTAACTGGATGTGAAACAACAAGAATCAAAGAGGACCCCAAGGTTTCTAGCTTAGAAGTTTGAAAGAATGATGGTACTACACACAGAAACAGGGAAATTCATTGGGGGAGCTAAGGAAAGGTTAAGTTTGGTTTTGGACATGAATTTACATTTCAAATTGGTGAGACAGTCAAATGGAAATATTCAACACAGGTGGTTAGAGATGTCACAATAAAGGTAAAGATAAAGTCATTCAAGGGAGCAGTGTGCTCAAATTTATGTATGATCTATAGCTTATAAATCTTCAAATATCTATTTGACTAATAATGACCTCAAAACTCCTTTCCAGCTTCTACCATATGATCCTATGGTAGAAGATAAATGAATTACAGTTATTAAGTCAGCCATTCTCAAAGTATGGACTATGAAGTTTCAGAAATTAATCACAAATATGTTGATATCCAGGAACGATTCTCAGAAGAAGGGTAGAGGAATTGTTCCAAGTGTGTCTGGAAATTTCAGAATTGACCTTCTTGCTTTTTCACACATGGCATTCACCTCTGGAATCACTCCCTCTTCACTTCTCTCTCTTATAATCCCTAGTTTCCTTTAACGCTAAACTCAATCACCATTTCCTAAGTAAGGCCTTCCTAATGCTCCAAGCTACTACAGCTTCTCTAGTGCCTTCCTTTCTAGTATTCACCAGAATTACCTTGCATTTATTTTCTATATAAGTACATGTTTTCCTCTGATAATATGCAAGCTCCTTGAGATTGGAGATTATTTCATTTTTGTTAATCCCTGGTACAATACTAACAGATAGGAGGAACTTACTATTGCTTTGTCACTGACTAAAATACCACTTGATGGATCCACAGACCACTGGACAAGAGTTAACACTGCTACAAGCTTCAACGAGAGACATGCCTAGAACCCACTGGCTAAACTGTAGATAGCAGCAGCCATAGTGAAACCCTCACAAACTGAAAAATAAAAGGTATTTAAAAAGGTGGGGGTGGAACAGGGTGGTATGGGGAACAAAAGGAACAATCATTGTAAAGAATTTATTAACTACCTATTCTGTGTAAGAGGTGATGTCACATAACAGACAGCTGGCCTTGAGGCAAAGACACAGCCAGGCTCAAGTCATATCTCTCACATGTACTAGCTATGTGACTGGGCAACTCGGTTAATCTCTAAGCACTCTAGGAAACTCTTTAAAACTTTATCTGCAGAAAGATACTGCCTTCCACTAGTAGAAATTTTTCTTGCCCAATAATCCCCTATGCCAATAAAGTCCCAGGTATAGCCTCTAACCTTAACCTATATGCTAGGCATTGGGGATACAAAACCAAAACAAAACAAAAAAATGAAACATCCCTTGCTCACAAGAAGCTTACAATTCTATCAAGAAGATACTGGGGGTTTATGTATGTAATAAATACAAAATAAATATAAGGTATTTAGGGAAGGAGAACACTCACACTTTGTTAAGGGGGAAATCAAAAAAGACCATGTAGAAAGTAGTGCTTGAACCAAGTCTTAAAAGAATAGATTGTATGAGGTGGAGGGAAGAAGGAATACATTCCAAGCATGGGGGGGGAGACAGACATCCAATATAAGAACACTGAGAAAAGATGGAGTGCCATGAGAAGAAAAGTGAGAAGGCAAGTTTGACTGAACAATAAAGTGTAGGAAGGAGAATAATATATAAAGAGGCTGAAAAGATAGGTAGAAGAGTTAATGGGGATGTAAATGTCAAGTACAGAAGACCTTGCTAAAAGGTGATCTCATCCTCTGGTAAGATTTTGAAAACCTGATCCTGTCTTTTCTCCTCCTTTAAAATGAGGGACAAGTAGGCATACAATGGAATAAATCAAAGCATCCTACTTCCTGAATTGTGTTCTTGTTACAAACAGTACTGTGTGGAACAAATGCCTGTCACCCCCACCCCAGACTAAAATGATTGACTGACTAAAAAGCTTGGTGACTAGGGTTAGGTGAACCCCAAAATATGTTGTAGGCATATACAGTATGCCAGATTATGAGGGATGGGGTTGGAAAGTTTCAAATTTTGTCCAGTGTTGCACAGGTGGTGAGTATTAGAGCCAAGATATGTAATGCAGGTCTCTATTTCTAGGCCCTTTAAATGACTGACCATCTACAAAACACAGAATGAAATGGTGAGAGGTATACTGCAGGAGCTATAAAAGGGAGGGTGGGGAAAGATATTGGTCTTCTTTTTGTTCTTTTTTCCCCCATAGCCTCTAGGTTAGGGAACCCCAAAGCTGCAGACACTGTCCAGAACACACATATCCTGCCCTCTTCCCACTCCTGCAAAAAGCAGCAGACACTGATTCAGCCCAGTCAAGGATGAAAGGAACAGGAACTCAGGCTAGAACTGGGGCAGGAAGCAGGCAAAGTGGGGCTCAAATCCAGCTAAGGCCGGTCCTGTCTGCTTCATCCCCTTCACTCCTCCCCCAACTTAGAGCAGGGACTGAAGCAGAAGAAAAGAAAAATTGCAATATCAGAAATCACCCACCAAAGAGGGAGGGCTCAGAAGCACACGGAAAGGGAACATAAGGAAAAAAGCTAAAACCACCAAGCATTTCAATTAAAAACAAAGAACACAAGAAGATAAACAGAAAAGATACTAAAATTAGAAGCATGACTAATAAAAATAAGTATAAACGTCTCTAAAATAAATATAAGACAAAGCAAACTGATGAAGCAAAATGCCTGATGAAACACAGAACCCTGTGGACTCTGAAGAGTGCATGGGAGCCCGACAAGATATTCTAGAATGGTGCAAAAAAGAAAAAAAAACACAAAACAATAAAGGTAGGAGAGAATAAATGTTAGAATTTATTGCCTGCACAACAGAAGTAATGAACATAGTAGAAAACCTCAAATCCACACTGTCCAATCTCTCCAAAGAAGTATCAGGAGAGAACAAGAGACTTGGAGTAAAAATATAATGAAGAGAAAGACAATCTAGAAAAAGAGAAGCAAAGACAATAAAACTAAAAAGAACACATGGGTTTGCTCATTAGCAAAAGAACAGAACTCTTTGATGAGAACTATTAGGAAAACTGGAAAGCAGGCTGGTAAAAATTAATTTGCTATAATCATTCTGGAAAGAAATTTGGAATCGTGCAAACTGACTCCACGAAAGTGAATGACAAAAGGAAAGGCTCCATATACACTAAAATATTTAGGGCAGCATTTTCGTGGTAGCAAAGAACTGGAAACAAAGTAGATGCCAATCAATTGAGGAATGGCTACACAATTTGTGGTACATTACTGCAATAGATTACTGTGCTGTAAGAAGAAACTAACATTAATTCCAGAGAAGCACAGACTTACAAGAACTGAGGCAAAGTGAAGTAAGTTGAGCCAAGAAAACAATATACAGAAAGACAACAATGTAAATGAAAAAGAGCAATGATGATTAAAAATTTGAAACTGAATGTTGTGAAATTAATGACAAAGCTTGACCCCAATGCAGACATGATAAAACATCTTTCCCTGATCCTTTGCAAAAGTGAGAGATCTATAGGTATTGAATACAGCAAATAAAGTCAGATTTTGTTAATTTTTTTTTCATCTTGTTATTTAAAAAACTCTCTGTTACAAAAAATAATGACCTCTGACGGAGGGAGAGACATACAGGGGGAAGTGTAGGTGATGCAAAGACAAAAAAGATCATTGCAAATCCGATTTTAAATGTATGGCAATTATTTTCTTTACTTTGAGGAGAAGCTTATCTTTCCAAAATGTTCTTATGATAGCAGAAGAAAGTTACCAAGGCCCTAATGAAATGGCCACCTGAGAGCTTTGTTTTGAGGTTCATTTCATCATACTTATTTGAAGAGGCCACTATTTGCTGTGACTGACATGTATATATTGGGGTTTGAGGAAGAGAAAAGAGCTCTATCAATAGTTTAAAAAAAAAAAAGGAAACCTTTAATCACCCCTAGACTCAGTTATTTAATAATCACAAGACCATAGTTGATCTGGCATGTCCTGGAACAAATACAAACTACTAGCCCCATTTTAACTCCTCAACTACTTGCATGAAAGACCATTAATTAATTATTGTTATAAATCAGTTCAAGGTAACAGTAGTACCCAAAAGCCAAAAGGAGAAGCTCTTATTCACTAGAGAATTACGATTTTGCAGGGAAACAAGGCTCAAGGGGGTTCGTCCTGAAAATTTTTTATTCGATGATACAGGTTTTAAACATATGTAATATAGGCAGTTCTGTTTTAAACCTCTCATCCATGTGCTAAAATAAACTTTAAAAATTTTAAGTTTCTGGTTTTAATGTTTTAAATTACAGCCATAAAATTGTATTTTGGTCTTTTATTCAGTAAATCTGGAAAGAATTCAGCTAATTCAGGTTTGTGTTTGCTCCTGATCTGGTCCAAGCAGATGTGAGGAAAAGATTTAAGGCACTGTCCCTAAGGAGGCCTTTGAAATGCAATCAAAGCACTACATTTCACTTTCACAAGATTTTCTTTAAAAAAAAAAAAAAAAGACACTCATGAATTTTGGTTAAGTATGAAAGATTTGATATCACTCAAAAAACAAACAATTTAAGGATGACACCAGGCAGGCACTCTATGTCTGGCATCAGGAAGACCTGAATTCAAAATTGACTTTAGACACTTACTAGCTATGTGACCCTGGGAAAGTCACTTAAACTCTATTTCCCTCATTTTCTTAACTCTAAAATGGGAAAAATAACACCTACCTCAAAGGCTGGTTGTGAGGATCAAATGAGATAAAACTTATAAAGTGCTTAGCACAGTTCTTGGCACACAGTAGGTGTTATATAAATGTTAGCTACTATTATTAGATCTCATTTTGCCAATTTGTATATATAAGTTTATGTTATTACATAAGAGATATGAACAACCAAAATAAGATTAACCCATATAGTCATTTCTCAGAACAATGGAATAATTTGTTCCCTTTAGTAAGAAATACTCATCTAACCTAGTTTTCAAAGACTCAAGGAAAAAGAACTTTCCTTGTACTATTACTTCTTTTGTAAAGCTATGCCACTGTTATTTTGCTTTCAGTAAAAGCTGAAAAAGCGGAGACCAGAACTTTATTTTTAAATAATTCCAGTAATTTTTGTTCTTTCCTGTGAAGGATCAGTTTTTTCCCTAACAATATCTAAACTTATTTCAATGTAATTTCAATAATGCCAATGGCATTTACAAAATACACTTATCTTAGTCAACACTGGAAAAGGAACTAATGATGTAATTCAATGAGTCAGCAAAATAATCAATTGGATTTTGTAATCTATGAGAAACACCTTTCTGTAAAGTTATTCATAATGGTTCACATGTCATGATGCATACTGCAACCACACTTTGATGAGGATTTTACCAGGAGCAAAAATAAATAAATAAATGTCTTTTCAGGTAAACTGGGCTATAATTCAGTTTGTTTGAAGAACAAAGTGTTAAAGCATCATGTTCATGACATAGTTAAGCTACAGACACCATGTGGTCAAGAAATTCTAAGCTCTGGAGGGCCTAATGAAGTGGCCCCCTGGAGGGGCCTCCAGGTGCTTACAAATTGTATTTGCTAATATAACCACCTTCCCTTCCAACAAATGTGCTTTAAATATTAAGTGCTGTGCAAACAATAATTAAAAAAACCTTTTTGATAGAGGATACTCAAGATAACTTTATGTACCTTTCCAATCCTGGATAGTAATGCTATTTACCTTTCATCACATAATTAGACACTGAAACAAACACAATACAATCAATCATACAGGCAAATAGCTAGTAAAGAGTTTATATCATTATTCTCAAACTAAATTAGGGACTACCACTTAGATTCAGTTTTACCATTAATAATCTTTTTTTCTGATACTCTTAACAAAACCTTTGTTTCTCATCTTCCAATTGTATTCTTTGTCCCTTCTCACACAATAAATTTAAGGTCAAAGTACTAAGAGATTCAACAGATTATTCTAAGTCAATGATCTGTCATTTCAGTCTATGAATATTCACTTCATAGATTTAATTCAAGAACTTATTATTATTGTGTGTTAAGCAAGATCACACCACCTTCAAAATTAATAGGTAATTTTTGAAAATCCCTGTGGCCAAAAAAAAAAAAGCATCACTCTGCTGCCAAACTGGTAATGAGCCTCTGGTGATCAATCTAAACAGGATCAAAATATTTTAAGTGGAACCACATTCATTTTATTATTTCTGTTTTAAACACATCGCAGTGTACTAAATTTAAAGGTTAGCTTAAGTGTACAAGAATTGCATAAGAAAACAAGGTATGGAATTGTGTCTGACATTGCAAGAGGGACTACCCACACTAAGGAGATCCCAGATCCATATTTTTAAAATTTCATTACATTGCTCGCCTGTTCAAAAATTTCAATCAAACAGAAGCTATATATACTATATCAGTGGAAGAACATTTTCTATTACAAATAGAATGTAGGCTTTTTGAGGACAGTGACTGTTTCTCTTTTATTTTATATCCCTAGCATCTAGCAGTGTGCCTATACACAGCTGATATTTAATAAATGCTTGAAAAAATGAACAAACATTGGACTTTGTATCAAAAGACAGGTTCAAGTCCTGACTCCAAAACTTAGGTTGTAGGATTACTAGCTGTGCCTACTATCGTAGGCAAGTCATTTAATTTCACTTTAGTTTGAGCCTTAGCCTTTTAATCTAGAAGGTAGCAAAATTCATTACTTAACTCACCACCTAAGGGCTACCTGCAGAAAACAGGAAGCTACAGTCCTTGCCCCAAAGTTTACATTCTAATTGGGAAAGAAATCCAATCAGTAAAACAAAAATCCTTACAGTGAGGGTGTTAAAAATAAATGCTGAAAGAGTTTAGGAAACGCAGATATAGCCATGGACTAGGACCATTAAGGAAGACTTTCAATGATTTCTCACTGCCTATAGGATAAAATCCTGACATGGCATAACCGTGCCTCACTCAATTTATTCAATCAACTACTCAAAAAAAGAATCATTCCTAATTCAGTCTCCTTATTAAGCACTTTAGGCCCTTGCTTTTGCTACACCTTCCTTTCCTTTTCCCCTCTACCTAATTCAAACCATCCCCTCCTTCAGGGCCATTTAAATCTTATTTCCTCTAATAGCAGGGACTGTACAGAGCTGATACAGAAATATGCTGAACAGTATAATATAGAAATATATATGTATATATATAAAGAGAACTATATGTTGACATATATAATCACAGTATATCTCTATAGATAGAACATATTCTATATATATCTAGTGGTTATATCTACTAGTTACGCATATATACCATATAATGTATATAGATATACATATATCTATATCTAAATAGATATGTAGAAGTCTATATATAGACACATGTATCTACCACATATGGCCCAACCCGGAACGTCACAGGATTTAGTTTGGAATATGACTGTTGATGGTCTGTTTTGTTCAAATATTACTCTAACACTGATAATTATGCAAAATTAACTACTACTGTACAGCGATGTTGTTTCAAGAGCAAGTCATCTTATCAGACATGAAACGAAAAAATTCTTAAGTGACCTGCTGCACAAGAGGGGTTCATATTTAAAAGTTTCCCTTTTAAAAGGGAAAAGGATGAAAACTCTTCCAACCCAATTGATCAAAATCTTCCTTGCAAATTTCAGAACTGAGGGGTTAAATTAATAATTTGCATATAAAGCAGATGACTAATTCTTATTGCTTTTTTCTTTGTACAATTGTCCAGAATTATAGTGAAAAGAGACTGCAACATAAGCAAGAAATAAATTAGTATACCACACGTACGCCCCCTACCACTTTCTCCCCAAAGAGATTTTGTCACTTAGGCTGCCTATATTTGGCAGCCAGTTTGGCACAGGAGCAAGAGAACAGCAGGAACTGCGGCTAAGCAGAGAATTGCTAGCGCCCTCCGCCGACTACAGAAAAAAGCAGACCCAGTGCGCTGCGGGATCAGACTCCATACAAAGAGACCTGGGAAACAGCTGATTGCAAGGCACGTGACTAAACAGAAACCAATCAAAAGACGCCTGAGTAAAGCTTTGAGAACGAGGCTCTGGGACCTCCTACAGCACAACAAATAGAGGCAGGAAACAGCTGAGCTAGGCTAGAGCAACACAGCGCAGACTTAGGAGGGGGAGGGGCCGAGGGGAGAGCCGCAGGGAAAGCTGGGCTAGGTAGGCAACCAAGAACAATCAGAAACACACACACAGATGGGTCCTCTGCTAGCCCCAAGCCGCCCCCAAACCTTCCATTAGGTTAAGAGACCAAATTTACCTTCAACCTTCTTATAGGGACAGCCACAACTGTCCTCATATAGTGTGATAAAGCCCTAGTTACTAAAGAGAAAAATGGTGACCCTTGGGGTCACCCTACGCCGCGACACAGTATCTACCCCAGACGAAGCAGTTTGTTTTTCTTTAAAGGCAAGAGGTTGATAAAACCCTGGGGGCGCATCTCGATAATACGGAAAGTTACAGTTCACAGGAAGGGCAAGGACCTCCAACTTAATTCTTCCCAAGACTCTGAACCCATGGTCCTTTACCTAGAGATGGTCAGCATCTCAAAGTGTCAGTGTTGAAATAGTAGTCTATGATATGGGCTAAGAAAATATAAGAAAACAGACATTAATAAGGCAGTAAAACGAAAAAAGTTGTTGCTGTGTCACGTTGCAGTTTCTACAGTCGTTTTTAAGGGGGAAATGTCTTCTTGTGGGTGGGAGCTTTAGGTGACCTATTCCACTGAAATAAAAACAGACATCTAAGACTTGGGGGTGGGGGTCTGACAGCTGTGAGAACAGTGAAACAATTAGGCCCATTCTTTAAATGGAAGAAGGGAAGGGGAAGAGCTGAGGGGTAGTAGGCGGGGGAGGAAGAGGTTGCTATGGCTGTCACGTCTAGGTCTTGGGGGGGTGGTGTGGGGCTGAAAGGCAGCTGCAGCTATTGTACCTTAAGGAAAGGAGGGGCAGTGCAGAGGCTGCAGAGTAATGGGAGGCTGGCCTGCTGTTGAGCTGAGAGGAGGGTTGAAGCAGGACTGAGTTGGGGGTTCGAGTTCTGTGAAGGAGGAGTTAAAACTATTTTGGAAGCTTGAGCTCTACGTGAGCTGGGGAAGTCCGGGCTGAGTTGTAGATAGGGGGAGGGAGTGCAGGTGAGTTGTGGCTGGGGGAGGGGAAGTCGAGGCCGAGTAATGGTAGGCTGGGAGGGAAAGGGGGTCAGGGGAGTCCAGGCTGAGTTATGGTTGTGTTGGAGGAGGGGGTCTGGTTTGAGTTGTGACTGAGGGTGGGGCGTCCAGGCTAAGCTGTGGCTGGGGGGAGGGGGTGCAGGCTGAGCTACGTCTGGGAGGGGGAGGGGCTCCGGTGGTTGTGCGGGCCTCGCCCGGGCCCGTCTCGTCTCCGTCCCCGCAGTACTCAGCCTGCCGCCGCCCCCGCCTCCTCAGCGGGCCTAGAATGCTTTCTTCCCCGGCTGCTCCTGCGGCAGCGGCCCCGGAGCCCGTAGGGAGGGGTAAAGGACGGCGGACGACGGCGGCCGCGCAGACCCCGGGAGGCAGTTCCTCCGGTTCGATCCCTGGCCCGGAGCCCTTCCACACCGCCAGGCCCAGCGAGTTCCCCCAACCCTCGGCTCCAGCCCGGCCACAGACCCGGACTTACCTCGAGCGGCCTGGCCGTAAGGTCAGTCCGCGGCGGCGGCGGAGGCGGCTGTTGCTTCCTCAGCTGAGGTAAAGCGCCTTGGCCGCTCCTGTCTCTCGGTCTCAGTCGGGCCCCAGCCTTGGCCCCGCCTCCCTGTGGCCCAGCCTTGGGCGTCAATCACGCAACTTGGCCCCGCCCCTCACCCTTCTGATCCATGGGTTGGCCCAGGCCGCCTACCCCCATGGGCCCCGCCCCTCTTCCGGGGCCCCGCCCCTTCCCTAACTACCCTCCCCCCTACACTCCCCACCCCCCACCCCCCTGCAGTGAGGCCCACCCCTCCTCTAGCTGTCCCTGGGCGAGCCAGTTCCTCGAGATTTGGCCCGCCCCTGACCCCTTCTCCCCTATCATCCTAACCAATCCCGACGACCGGCTCCTCCCCTTCCTCCCGGACAGCCTATGTGGCTCTCTTCAGGAACCACCCACCTCCCAGCTGAGCGCACACAACACAGCAGCCACGTGAATCAGTTTCTTAAAGAGGAAGGTTCCTGTCTGTCTTGAGCAAGTAGGACTTTAGTAGCTGTTAACATTGCTGCAGCTCCTTAGGTCAGGGCCAAGGCCTAGAGATTAAGATGGATGAGCACGGAGGAGGTTCGGAGAGGGGGAATCTTTTATTGGTGTTAGAGGTAGAAGAAATTGAAGTTACTATAGTGACTAAAAAGCATAACAAACAGGGGATGCAATTTATCTGAGGTCATCTTTTTGACTGAAGTTGAGAAAACTTACTGGCTGACTTTTGCCTTTGTCACGTGGCTTAATTTATTTGAGACTCCGAATCCGGATAATTGCAGGTCAGGTTCGTCCCTCTGCAAAAGTATAAAACAAACAAATCACCCACACCCACGATGTGTCCTGGGGAGAGAGCGACCCTGGCGTCTGAGCCATCAGTGCTATCAGGTGTAAACTGGAATGACAATATGTGCATGGGCGTCTTCGGCGAGGCTCCTCACCGGGGGCCTCCGTGTCGTTATTAATATTGTTTATTTTGTATTATTGTTAACATCTCATCTTTCTGTTTCCTTAATTAGGACTAGATGATCTCCTAGCCAGTCATGTAGCTCTAAATCTTATGAATTCGTCGCCAGCTTTAATAACCAACACTCCCAAAAGGTTCTCGGTGCCCACACTGCATTTTACATCCAGAGTAGAAGCTATTCCACATTTTTTTTTTTTTGCTTCCCATATAAAAATTTACTCAGCTGCTTAGTTCAGTATTTAGCACATAGTAGATGTTCAATAAATGTTTGTTGAATTTAATTGAATACTATCCAGTGTCCAACTTTGATCCTATGCAATAAATATTTCCTCAGGACTTCCCTAGGGACTTAATTTGCTAATCTGTGACAAATTATTTAGGATGAAGGTTTATTTTACCTCTTTCAGAAGAGAGTTGCATCTTCAAAAGAAATGTCCTGGAGCAGGGAGGGATTGATAGCCTTTTTTGTGTTATAGACCCCTTTGGCCCATGCACCCCATCACAGAATAATGCTTTTAAATAAATCAAGGAAATACGAAATTTCAGTTAAAAGTCAATGAAAATAAAGATGTCATTTTCCCCTTATTCAAGTTCACAGACTCCCTGAAGTCTAAGGATCCCTTGATCCTTAGGCGTAAGGAGCCCTTACGCCTTAACCAAAAGTATGCTCTTATCAAACAACAAGAATTATTCAAGTGCCTATTATGAAAAGAGCCTTAAAGAGATAGCACTTTACATGTAAGACATTTTGCAAACCTATATAAATGTGTGCTAGTACCATTATTAATCTTGAAGATTTTAATCACACACTATTTAAATGCACATTACATTCATTTCAATAAAAATGTTAAATATTAATTCTTTAATTCCTGCCTTCAAGGAGTTTTAAAATCCACTGAGGTTACAGCATGGGCACTGTACTAATTTCTGCCAGAAAACCAACTTGTTAATTTACAGATCAGGATATTCATTCAATAGAATTTATTAGCATGTTGATAACACTGTGCTAGGTACTGTAGAAAGTTAAAAAAAAATGTGAAACACAGTTCCTGCCCTCAGGAGCTTAGCCCCCAATTGGGTAAACAAGTCAGTCAGACTTAATTTATAGACATGAAAATTTAAACAGTATGAATTAAATAACAGAACAAGGAAAGAATAAGAGATGTAAAAAGAGTGTTGATAAACTGAGTTTTATAAGACAATAAATATGATGAATTCAAAAGAGAGATATCACTTTGGGTTGGTATGATTAGGGAAGGCCTATGACCAATGTAGTGCTTGAGCCAAACTTTTAAGGAAGTCTAGAATTTGAATAGGAGACAGGAAGAAACAGATTTATTACAAATGAAAAACAATTTGACAAGAGGGGCCCTTTGTCCAAGTCCTGACCCTACCATTTACTAACTGTGTGACTTTGAACAAGTCATTTATGTTCTGGTCCTTAATTTCATCAATTTAAACTAACTCTCCAAGGTCCCTTTAATTTCATCAATTTAAACTAACTCTCTAAGGTCCTCTGATTCTTTGAACTACTTTACATATACATATTTTCCAGTCAAAATAGATTTCTTTTCCCAAACATACTCCATGTTCTGTTGCCCACTTTGCTTATGTTTCTCCCTCTTCCGGAAATAATGACCATTTCTGCCTATTGAAATTTATGTATCCCTTTCACTCAAATTCAACTCAAATGCCACATTTTATAAAACTATCTGATTCTTCCCTTGCCCCAAAGTGGTAGAATATTTTTTTGAACATCTATAGCATTTTCTTTATGCCTCTCAGGGTGCTTATCACACTCTGCTTTCTTAATAGTCATTTTATATTCTTCTATACTCAAATGGCAAGTGCATTGAGGGTAGGGTCAGTACCACACCTTGGGAATAGTAGGGGTTCACTAAACATTTGTTAAAAGAAAGGGCTTCATTCCCAGTTTCTCTACTGAGACCACTTAGCTCTGACCAATTGGATTAGCTCCATCCTAAGCCCCAAGACTAGTCCAGCCTGTGGACTGAGGAATACACAAGTACATCAGAATAAAAGAAACCACAAATAAAGGACAAAAATCATTTTAGAATAAAAATCCTCAACTAATTGTATGGATTTAAATATATTTAGGTGATCAAAAGTAGAGTTGGAAGGGGCCCTAGGAAATAGTTAATGAAGTCCTTTCATTTCAAATTTGAGGGAATTGAAGCCCAAAGATATAAAGATATAGATAGATAACATATGTGATATGTAACTTGCCCAAGGTCACAGAGCTTGGACAAAGAAGGACACAGACCTGAGTATCCTGTCTCCTACTCTTTTTGCTATCCCATAGCTGCCTCATTACTGTTAAAAAAAAAAAAAATCAGTCCTTCTAGAAAGCAGCATACAATAATAGAATGTTACAAAGAAAATCTATTTCCTTAAGAAACTTTGTCTAGGTGAGTAACTATGTGACACAGTCTCCTATAGGAAATGGAAAAATAATTAGAGAAGAATTCTCAAACATACTGATTCCTGTAACATTAACCCTAACCCTACACAAAAACTTAGATGTTTTTAATCAGTCTTTTCAGTTTATGAGTTTGTTAAAAATCAGACTCATCTTTCCCACTATTTGCTTCTTCACTGTTTCTGTGTGTGTCACTACCATATAATTCATCTTTAAAATCTTGTGGTTACCTTTAATTCTTCCCTCTCTGTCATTTCATTCATATTGAGTCTGTTATTAAATTCTCTTACTTTCAACTCTCTATTCCTGTAGCTTCTATTTTGTGTAAAGCTTCTATTTGGTTGAGAGGTGAGCAATGGCATAGTACAGAAAATGTGCTACTTTCACCAAAGATTTGACAACCATTCACATACACACACACATATACACACACACGTCTTTCAGAAATCTATAATTTCACTGGTGTAAATACTGCAGATCACAACTTACTTGGGAGATGATCTTCCAGATTTGTTTTGGCTGAAAAATCCACCCTGTGTAGCCAGTGGGTAATGAGCTTGGTGATGCCGGTCCTCAGATGATAGAGGCACAACCCACCACTGGTCCCATATTCAAGGTCTTTCAGTCTTGGTAACATCTGACACAGAGTCTGCCCCCTTGGCTCAAAAGTCCAGGATGCTCTTCATTGAAAAAGTTGTTTGTAGCTCTTTTCTCACTCCACAAAGCATTTGTGTTGCTTAGCTCTTCTCCAGGACTGGTAGTCTGCTAAGTACTTGGCAGACAGAATTTACACCTTACATCTATTTCAGATAATTACTGGGAAAGGGGCTAACAAAATGGGTTTCAGCTGAACTGTACCATCTTTGTTCTAGATTTATCCTCAAATGTCAAGTGGAGACTCTGTGACAGTCTTCCACAGATGTTGCATTTTAGCCTGGATGTGACTCTGGATGTCTCATGGGTCATTTCAGCCAAGGTCTCTGAGTGGGAACAACTGCTGCTTTTTTGCAAGATATAGAATAAAAAGCAAGAGGTTTGCATGAATCAATCACAGCTACCCAGCTACCAACTGGGTACCAGCACTGATGTGCTCATCAGTGTCCTAAATAGCCTATGTTCAAAGCCCACTGATGTCTCAATCCTCTCAATGCCTAAATTCCCCAAGCCTACCAATCACATTGATGGGCCTCTGGCCAGAAACATCCTGTTGGACATCCTGTCAGTGTTGCCCTCTTATATAAAAAACTCCATCTTAAAAAGAAGTACACAGCTTAGCTGTAATGCAATATCCACTGCTAATTCGAGGGTCTAGGCTAAGGGTATCCCCAAGGATACTGTGCTGGAGAGATTTTTTGTACTTTTGTCCTTCTGTGATCCCCATCTTCCCTCTGCTCAGTGAGTATATCAGCCTTCATCAAAACACATATAAATACTATATATATGTTCTAGAGCTGTCTCAGAATGTATAGGTGTGATTTGTCTTAGCAACCTAAGGAAATGAGCAGTCATGTACTTGGCTTTGGAGCCTGAGAAGAAAACATATCCCAGACAGTATAGGCAAACTGGCAAAGAAGAAGGAAAGAAGGAAGGGAAAGTTCCATACCCAAAGAACATGAACCTTTAACATGCCAACATTACTCCAATAACATGAAACATCAGACCAACATGCCAACAGCACTAGGTCACTCCAAAACATGCCAATGACACACTAGCAATACACCAGTAACATACTAATACCACCACTGCACATCAACGTGATGTCAAAACATGCCAACAACATGCTAATGAAACACCAGCAGCATGATGCCACTCCAACATGCTGGATACATGTTAACATGCTACTGCTTTGTAAATATGTTATGTTAACCATATATCCAAAAAAAGTCAAGAAAAATGAACTAAAATTATACTTCAATTTGCACTCAGCTTATCAGTTCTCTGGAGGTGGATAGCATTTTTTCATCATGAGTCCCTTGGAATTGACTTGGATCATTTTATTGATCAGAGTAGTCAAGTCTCTTATAATTGATCATCATTACAATGTTGTCACTGTGCAAAATGATCTCCTGGTTCTTCTCACTTCACTTTGCATCAGTTCATATAGGTCTTCCCATGTTTTTCTGAAACCACCCCCCTCGTCATTTCCCACAGCACAATAACATTCCATCACAATCATATGCCACAACTTATTCAGCCATTCCCCTTTTTCTAGGAAGGGTTGTGCAATGGAGGTAGCTGCAGATATGATGTGATTTAATGAGTCAGAAGGTCTGCATTCTAATCTTGGCTCTGTCTCCAAGTACCTGTATGGCTTTAAACAAGTTACTTAATCTTTCTGGATCTCATTGTCCTCCTTTGTAAAATGAAGGGATTGGGCTAGGTGGTCTCTGAGCTCCCTTCCAACTCTAATCTCAAATCCTCTGATCCTAAGATTCAAAGTGTGTTAGGAAAGTCCCTACAGACCAAAAAATGGCTTCCTTATTCCCCTGTCTTAGTGTCTGACTATTGGTCATTCTGCAAAGGTACCTGTTAAAATGCAAACACTATGCAAGAGGAGCATGGCAGTATGGTTCATTTAGAAGTAGCAACACCCTTAGCCATCCTTCCCTTAAATTTAGCTTTAAATTATCTTATTAGTTCCCTGGTATAGGGCAGGGCATTAAGGAAATGTGATACTAGGTTGGATAGGATGAAGGGAGGGAGAAAAGGAAAGATCAGGAACCTGAAAGATAGCGTGGTATAGCAAAAAAGAGCTCTTTGTATCCCCAGTATTTAGCAAAGGACTCGAGTCAGAGACCCTGGGTTCAATAGCTTGAAGGAATGGCAGGGTCAAGCGATGGACAGGAGAGATCTGGACGTAGGAAAGGAGCCAGTGGATAAGAAGAAACTGAAGGAGTGGGAATGATTGGCAAGGAACAATTTAGAGGAAATAGGTGAGAATGGGATCAAAAATACAAATGAATAGGTTAGCCTTGTTAAAGAGAAGGCCTACCTCTTCCTCCAAGACTGGAGCAAAGAAGAAGAGGGTGGGGGATGAGGGAGAGTGATTTTTAAGGAGAGAATGTGGGAAAAGAGGTGACTTATGAGCACTGAACTTGAATTTTCTCAGTGAAGTGCTGGGCCTGGAGTCAGGAAGACTCATCTTCCTGAATTCAAATACAGCCTCAGACACTTACTAGCTGTGTGACCTTGGGCAAGTCACTTAACCCTGTTTGCCTTAGTTTCTTCATCTGTAAAATGAGCTGGAGAAGGAAATGGCAAATCATTCTAGTATTTTTGCCAAGAAAACCCTAAATAGGGTCATGAAGAGTCAGATATGGCTAAAAAAAAAAAACACTGAACAGAAACAACAAAGTAGTTGAGTTCTTTTACTGAAGGGGAGAGAGGGAAGATAATTTAGGACATCTGATGAATGAACAAAGGGTTTGAAATAGCCACTGTGGAGACTGGTGTAGAGTGTCAATCAGAGAAAAAGTAGGTTTTCTGTATAGCAATAAGACTGCAAATGAGATTAGATTATAATGTTAATTTGTAGTGGACCCAGTTAACATGATTGGATGACTTTTTTTTTTAGTTTTATGGCTGATTTTAATATTTAGATCACATTCATTTCTGACTATAACCCTGCTCCTTCTCATACCAGCCAGTATTCCTGTGTACCAAAGATTTAAACAAAGGTGACAAGATCATCAGGTCAGCAAAACTGATTCATTGACCAACTTTGCAACACAGTTGCATGGATTTCTCCAGGAGAATTCAGCAGGATGTGGACATACAAGAAGAGAACAGATGATGGGAATAACCCAGGATTTGGGTTTGGAAAGGGACAAATGATGGTAAGAAGGTCAGGAATTCAAGGGTAGCTAGTAATATATAGTTAAATTGGTTAACCATGGGGTCAGAGCTTTGGAAGGAAGCCAGGATAAGCTAATAAGAGTGGGAGAACAGGGAAGGAGGAAGAGACTAAGGTCATGATGACAGAATTGTTTTAGGAGTGGCAAAGGTAGGAGATAATGAAGAATAGAAATTGTACTCAAAGAGGAGTTTCAGAGTTCTGAATCACAGAGGAGGGCAAGTGGGTTCTGGATGGGTGATGTTCAGATCAATAATAATAATAGCCAGCATTTTTATAGAATTTTTGGGTTTGCAAAGTGCTTTATGTATATTGCCTCATCTGATTCCCACAACCTTGTGAAGAAGGTATTATTATTATCCCAATTTTACAAATGAAGAAACTGAGGCAAACTGGTTAAATGACTTGACAGGACTCACATAGCTAGTAAGTATAAGAGACAGGATTTGAAGTCAGGTCTTCCTGACTCCAAGTCCAGTGTTTTAGGTTAGTTAATCAATTAATGAGCTAACAAGCAGTTATTCAATGCCTGATAGGTGCTAGAAATTAAAAAACAAAATAAGTCAGTCCATGCACTCAAGGAGAAACCACATGCTCATATAGAGGCATATGCACAATATTTACAAACCAGATACAAGGCAACCTTTGTGAGGAAGGCTCTAGCTGCCAGAGTAACCATGAAGGCATCATGTTGAAGCTGAGGGATGGTCTTGTGATGGCTGAGAATGGCATCAGTGCAGGCCTTCCAGCCTTCAGATGCTGAAATGATTATGTTCCAGAGGGCCAGACTGAGCTGTCCCTCTCCTTCTCAGGAGACTGGGGATGAAGAGATAACCCACACAGGCCACAGGCACTCGGCTCTGGACCTCTGAGCCCATGGAAGTAAAGGCTTCTTACCTCAGGTATGCTGAGGCTTGGTATGTGAGGTGGCTTAGAGTTCTCTCTGGAGCTGAGACTCTGATACCCATCAATATGGGTACTTTCTCCATGGGTGCAGATTGCAAATTACATCACTCACACTTTCTCATCTTCTGTGATTCTTTTCCCTGTTTTCTCATAGATCCTTGATCCTTTCACCATGCTGGATCTTCCTCTAGGTCTTTTTACGCTTAGAATATCCATGGCTATCTCATCCTCTTTCCACCACTAGCCCATTTATTTTTCTGATCATACATTATCTTAGTGATATTTTTATGCCACTTCTTGATCTTGGTCATCAATGGAAGTATACATCAACCAGCCCCTACTTTTGCCCATCGGCTTTGATTCCTTGAAGATTGGAGTATCCCAAGATTTTCAACCATACAGCTTTGCTAGGAAAATGTTTGTGTTAAAAAGAAAGATTTTATTTTTGTGAAGGAGCAATTGGAATCTTAAAAAATGGCATAATTCCTAAATGTAACCTAGGGTGCTCTCTTCCTTCTCTATAATTCTGGAACTAATTCATTTTCCATTTATAGTGCCTATCCCAGATAAATGTCCTGATCTAACTCCATGACCTGATTAAACAATGACATACCATGGTCGGTGTAGTTGTCTTTCTTACCTATTGAGTTTTCTCTTTATTGACTGTTAGAACATATATTGCTGTTTGAGCGTCTTACTGAGGTGTGTCGAGAGAGCCTCTGTGACAGTGACAAACATCTTTGGTAAGCATGCCTTTGTTGTTTTTTTCCTTTGCTTGACAATAATTAGAAGGTTTTCCCCCTCTTTTTAAAAGTGTTTTATTAGTGCTCTTTTTAAACAGCATTATCATTTTTCAATAATCCCAAACCAAAGAAAAATTGAGCTCTCATTTCTTAACAAATAAGTAATCAAGTAAAGCAAATCAACACATTGTCCATGTTTAAAAATGCATGCCTCATGCCACATTTTTGTCTATGATTTCTTTGCTTAAGAAGCAGGAGGCATGCCTTACCATTCACTACTTTAAAGTCATAGGTGGTCACTGCATTGATCAGAGTTTTCAAGTCTTTCAGTGTTATTTTACTTTATACTACTGTGGTTATTGTATAAATTGTTCTTTTGGTTCTACTCACTATATCATGCATCAGTTTAAACAAATCTTCCTAAAGTTTCTCTGAATTCTTTGTTTAAGTTGTTAGATGAATATGGCATCATAACAATTTTAAAGTGATTACTGGGCCTCAAACCCAATCAAGAATTAAATAGAATCACAGAATGTTAGAGGTAACTATATAGACATTTTGCCCAAATCCCTCAGTTTATAGATAAGGAAACTCAGGTGTTAGGATGGTCAAAGGTCCCTCAACTATACATAGTAGAGAAAGGATTCAAACCCAGGTCTTCTGACTCTAAAATAACTGACACACAACTGGGCAGACGAGCCAGGATGAAGCAGTGGGATACCCCAAGGGAGAGATAGGAAGCAACATGTTTGAGGCAGGTCAAACCACTCCCACCATCCTTACCACTATCTCATGAATATACCATACTTTGTTCAGGCATTCTCTAGTCAGTGGACATATTTTCTTTTTTCTTTTTCTTTTTTAAAAATAGTATTTTATTTTCTCTAATTACATGTAAAGACAAATTTTAGCATTCATTTAAAAACTTTGAGTTCCAAATTTTCTCCCTCCTTCCCTCTCCTCCCCCCTCCATAAGATAGGAAGCATTTTGATACAATTAATATATGTGCAATTGTGTAAAACATGTTTCTATATTAGATATATACTTTCTTTTCTCTTTTTTGCTATTATAAAAAAGTGCTTATAGGAATAGCGTGATATATGGAAATTTCTTTGTTATTAATCTCTTGTCATATGCCCAACAATTTAATAACTTTTGTTGCTTAATTCCAAGTTGTTTTCCAAAAAGGTTAAAACAATTCACAGCTCTGTCAGCATAAAAATGTGCCTGTCATTCCAAAATCCTTCCAACATTGACTGGTTCTGTCTTTTACCATCTTTTTCAGTTTGCTGGGTTTGAGATGATAGTTCAGCATTATTTTAATATGGCCTCCTACAAATTTACCTGTCCCATAACCTCTTCCTGTTTCCCTCATTTTACTCCTTATCTCCCCATCTTGATCCCATTCTATTTTTAACCATAGACCTAATAACCAACATATTAGACTACTCTATAAAAGTGAGAATCTGTATGGTATAGAGGTGTGTTTTCCAAACTAATTTTTCAAAACAAATATCCACAAATATTAAGGAAATATAGGACTCATCATTCCAAAGTAGCTTGGGATGAAAGAAAGGTAAACACATTCTCATGGGAAAGGAAGAAAAGCCTTCATAGATGTTCATAGAATATATAGTAAGAAGGTTTAAAATACACAGAAATCTTTTTGGAACAAACAGACCTCATTTCACAAATTAATGGTAAAGGTTGACAAGAGATATAAACCACTGGATTTGTTGAATGTAATCTAAAGTGGGTTTTCTCTTAATACAAAGTATAAAGCCGCTAAGATCCAAAAGCTGAGTCAAAAGACTCATTGGTAACAGCTCCACAAACTCAACCAGCAATAGGCCTTCCATGGACTCAGTAGGCCCTCCATGAACTCAACCAATGACAAAGAGGTATTGGACAAATGGCTGAGTCTTGAAAATATGTCTATAGAGTCCGAGGGAATCCAGACCAAGTAACTGCCACCAGAAATTATAGAAAGGTTATTTTTAAGAAGCCTGGATTTACTGGTTGACAAAGATTATACAGTGAAGGAGTGGAAACTGTTCAGGATGTCACCATTGGTTGCAAAATGTAGCATCTACCAGAAACCTAGAAAGACATGATCAAATATATACCAGAAGCTTGCTATCCTTTATAAAACAACAGATATCAGATCTCCAAATTGGAAATGCAAACCCTCAAATATCCTGGATAATTCAGCAAATAAATTGTGCCAGAACCAAAGCATCATCATAGAGAGAAATATTACCCACAATCACCTGGATTTAAAAAAGTATTTTTAATAGATGTCAGGAATGTGATAGCTTGAATTGACTCATGAGAGTTGATTGTTAAATTTTGAGTGTGAGAATTTGTGGGTCAGAAATCAGCAAACACTACAAATCAGCATGATTTCTTGTTTTATTGATTGTCATCTTAAGAAACTGATGGAGAAAATGTTCACAATGCAGGTTAAATTTACAAGTATGTCATGCACACATTATTTTTTTTTCAGGAGAGTCACTTGATAAACATTTATCAGCATACTCTTGGATGTGACTACATCAAATAATCTTGACCTCCATCCTATGAGGAGTAAAAATCTTTCAAAATATAGAGACCCAACTGAAGAAATTAAAACCATGTGGGAACAGAATAAGCCATCATGTACATGTCATCGTTGTCATTATACCTACTACTAGAGTTGTCCCAAAGACACTTTCAGTGGGTCTATGGAAGATAAGCTTATATCCCAATACTCTTGTTCAATTGCAAAAAAGCAGTCATTTTACCCACCAGTGCAATGTCTAGGAAAGCATTAAATATAAAAAAATGAGAGCATAATATTGACTTATCCTTGGACCATTCCTATCTAAACCCCATGAAAATATAAGAATGAAATGACAGTGATAGCATAACAATAATAACAATAATTGACATTTACGTAGTACTTTAAGGTTTGCCAAGTACTTTATACACATTTCATTTGAGTCTCAAATGTAACTCAAGTGTTATTATCCTCATTCTAAAAGCAAAGAAACAATTTCAAGGAAGTTAAGTGACCTTTCTATAGTCAGTTAGTGTAGAAGGTGGTATTTGAAGCCAGTATTCTAAGAGGACAAGTTGAGGAAGGAAGGAATTCCAGGCATAGGGGACAGCCAGCCAGTATAAATAGGAAATAGAGTATTATGTGTGACAAACAGCAAGAATGCTGATTTGACTGGACCACATAATGTATAAAGAAGATAGTACATAATAAGTCCAGAATGGGAGACTCACAGACCATCACTGGGTCTGTATTTGAAACCTTTTTTAGCTTGGTAGTGATTGAGAGAGCATGTATTAGGTTGGCATAGCCTTTGAGACTCCAGGATCCTGTCTATCCCAGTGATGAAATTTCAAAGATTTTAGTAGGGGAGCCCATCATTAATAGTCTTAGAATTACAGCTTTCTGGAGGTCAGCTAGTCCAACCTTGTCATTTTGTAGGGAAGAAGACTGATGCCAGCAAGGTGAATTATGTCCGAAGTCACAGAGCAAGTCAGTGGCAGAACCAAAATTAGAACTCAAATCTCATGATTTACCAGTTGGATTCCCTAAAATCCCCTCCCCATCCATGCATACTAAACTGGACTTTCTCTTAGCAATACATACTTCATTTGCTTATGAAATGAAAATATATACTACCGTTTGTGGTGTAGCTGCAAACCAGAACCTTTGTAGCAGAGTTGACAGTGCTGGCTACCAACTTTGCCCCTTCCATACTGGTATTTACAATGTTGGGTTTTTTTTTTTTAGGATTTTAATTTTGTTATTATGAACTGAACAAACACGAACATTTCCATATAAAAAGAACATAAAAAGAAGGTTGTATATGGAACCATGAATCTATTATATATGGCTTATTAAACAAAAAAAAATCCGCACATTTATATGTAACACAAATTCAACATGTTAGTTCCAAAGCTGTCCTTGTCTGTGTCATCTGAACTTCCTTCTATGCTCTTCTGTACATTTAAAAAATGTTTCATTGATGTTTTTATCTTTCTTTTCTTCTTTTTTGTGGGGTATCATCACTTTCCCACCTTTTTCCTCCTCCATTTCCTCCCCCAATCTCCCCACTCCAAAGCCTTTCTTTATAGCCAGGAGTTCTTAACCTGGGGTCCATGAGCCCCAAAGGGTCCATGAGCCCTGAAAGGTCCATGGATAGACATCAGGAGGACTGTAAATTTAGATGGGAAAAAATAACATTTTTTAAATTAACCTTTAACTGCAATTTAGCATTTTCTTCAATTATTTAAAAGCATAATTCTGAGAAAGGGTCCATCGCTTTCACCAGACTGTCAATGGGAATTCCATGACATAAAAAATGTTAAGAACCTGTTAACAAATAAGAGGTTTTTACCTGTGACAAATAAGCATAATCAGGCAAAACAAATTCATACATTGACCTTGTCCAAAAAATGTATATTTCATTCTGTCGTATCACCTTTCAATCAAGAGGTAAAATGAATGCTTCATCATCATTTTTTTAGAGTTAAGATTGGCTACTGCATTTATAAGAGTTTTTAAGTCTTTCAAGGTTTTTTTTTTTAACAATGTGGCAGTTGTATAAATTCTCTTGGATCTGTTCATTTCACTTTCTATCAGTTCATTCAAACCTTACAGTTTTCTCTGAGTCTTTTCCTTTCACCATTTCTTACAGTATAATAATATCCTATTACATTCATATACTATAATTTGTTCAGCTATTGCCCAATTGATTGATACTCCCTTATTTTCTAGCACTTTCTTACAACAAAAAGTACTTCTATGAACATTTTTGTATATACAGATCTTTTTCCTCTTTGATCTCTTTTGGGGTGTATGCATAGTAGTAACACAATTTGGTGACTTTTTTTTTGGTGTAGTTCCAAATTGCTTTCCAGAATAGCTGGACCAATTTATAGCTCCATGAGCCTTTCCTCCCAGATCTCCTCTGACAATAGTTATTTTCTATTTTTTGTCATCTTTACCAATCTGATAGATGTGAGGTGGAACTCTAGAAAACTTTTAATTTGCATTCCTCTTATTATTAGTTATATGGAACTATTTCCTTCTGTATAGTTATGGATATCTTTCATTTCTTCTTTTGAGAACTACCTGTTCTTGTTCTCATATATAAATCCCCTATATATCTTGGATATGAGACCTTTACTGGAGAAACTTGCTTCAGAGATTCTTTTCTTTCCATAAACTTTCCCTTCTAATTTTAATTGCACTGATTTTGCTGTGCACAAGATTTTCAATTTTATGTAGTCAAAATTGTCCATTTTGTCTCCTGTGATCCTCTCTATTCCTTGTTAAGAACTCTTCCCCATCCCTAGTGTAAAAGGTATTTCTCTTCTTGCTTCTTTAATCTGTTCATGATGTGACCATTTATATCTAGTTTATAGTGTTCTTCTGGGTTGTTTTCACAACCTTATGGTAATTTGTAAGGCCTGGATCTACTCAAGATATAAGAGTGAAGAATGATAGTTACATAGGTAAATGGGAGGGGGCTGTGTCCATTCAGAGAAAGGCACTGAGCCATGGTGTGAAGGAGCGAATCAAACTTACTTGCACTGTGAGTGAAGTGGATTGTGTTGACTTGGATGAGGAGGGAGGCAAATTCTCTAGAAATCCCAAGTGCTTCCCTATACTTGGGCAAAGTGAGAAGAGCACTAGTGATGACATTATAAATCTGGAACAGTGTAGGTTACTGGAGAAGGTGGGGGAAGACCAGAAGGGCGCATTATTTGACTGTCTATGGGCTTTTGTACAAGCGTATTATTTTCTATGTGTGATAAACTTGCTTGATGTTCCATTCCTTGTCGGCTTGGAGCTTGAAAAAAAACCAGAGATTATCTGGATAATCAAAAACTGATCTAAATTTTCCAAGAAAAACAGTAGTTGGTGACATAAATCAGAGTGTGATTACTAAGAAACTTTCTAGATATGAAGTTAGGTTTTTGTAAGTACAGAGTTTTAGTAATGAGTGATAAGCTATTCCTAAAGTATGTTCAGATTTCTTGTCTCTTGATTCCCCCCCCCAAATCTTTCTGTGTGTTTTTAATATATTTGTCATGCTACTCCGTTATCACTTCAGCCCCGGATCTCACACAGCATCAGTATCCTCTTCCCCTGAGGCCCTTATCTCCCTTTGATTGGGAGTGGAGAGCTCCTTCTAGAACCTCTATTTAAGGAGGATGCCTAGGCCAGCTATCTCTTCCTTTCCTACCTGACTGCACTCCTCTGGACTTTTCCATCATCCTTCCATCCCCCCCTTTTATGATTCTTCTTGTATGTTGTCTTCCTTCATTAGATAGTAAATTCCTTGAGGATCTTTTGCCTTTCTGTGTCCCCAACAGTTAGCACAGTGCCTGGCACATAGTAGACATTTAATAAATGTTTATTGACTGATGTATTCAGATAATTTTGAAGTGATACATTTACTCTAAAATGCTCAAATGAAAGAAATGATCATTAGGTGTTGTTTCAAACCCACAGTTGCTATTTCAAAGTCTAAGCCCAGTGTCTGGGAACAAGTTCCATTCCACATTCCCATTATTGTAATAAATAGTGAATTATAAAGATAGATTTCTCTAAAATATTTCTTAGGTTACCACCTTATTTGTTTAAGAAATATTCTACTCTTGATAGCACTTGCAATACCAGGACATTTTGGTGGTTTATAACTTCCTGTTACAGGTTTTATCTCCTGCCGAATTCTATGGATATTCAAAATGGAATCCATTCTCTTTTCCCTTTGCAATATCACATCTCCCACTATAACATATAGGTTAGATTGTACAAATCACTGCAATGATTCTTTAATCCTCCCTGGAGATCTCAGAAGGGAGGAGAGAGGAGCAGTTTCAGCTCATCCAGGCACTTGAAGAAACAGGGCCTGCCCTAAAGAGAGGAGATTTTTATAGATCTCTTTGTGTGGTTGAGAATAATACTGTATATTATGTCCTCCATGTTACTTGGAGGAAAATGTTCTTAATCTCAAAAAAATTTATGAATTCAAGTTATTATTGTTATGCTATAGTGGTATATAGTGGTATAGTATAGTGGATTTGGGGGAGAACATAACTGATTCCGTTTTGTGCTATATTTGCTGATATTATATTTCTTTCTTTTCTGCGTGACTGAATGTATTGAATGTCTCCTTCGTTACTTCCCCCAGTAACTCTTAGAACATTAAAGAGTTCCAAGAACTCACCTACTTCTCTTTATTCTAGCTAATAAGACCCATAGTAGGAGTTTAACTAACTGACTGATAGAAAAAGATACTATCTTCTTTGGTCTGGTGTCAATGACTGTACTAAAGGCTTAACAGTTTAAAGCATCCTTTTTTTTTCGCTACAAGTGTACCTTTTCAGACTGTGTCCCCTGCCTGACCTTACTTCAAACTGCTTTGTAAGTCTGTTTATGTGACCTCCTGATCTTACTACCCAAACTCTGAGTAATATAACTCTGGAGGAGAGACTCTCTCTCTCCCCCCCCCACCTCTCTTTCTCTCTCTCTCTCATATATATATATATATATATATATGTATATGTATATATATGTGTATATATACACA
The DNA here is from genome assembly GCF_900497805.2 of Vombatus ursinus. NCBI lineage: Eukaryota > Metazoa > Chordata > Mammalia > Diprotodontia > Vombatidae > Vombatus > Vombatus ursinus. The sequence continues at coordinate 15,938,118 of NW_020948840.1, forward strand.
CACACATATATGTATACACACACATATATATACATAAATATATACACACACATACACTATATATATATATATACACATAAATATACACACACACACACACACACACACACACATACATATCACCTGTGGAATTGTGAGATACCCATGCCCATCACCTACTGATAGGCTGTGTCACAGTCTTGAGTTAATAAATAAACTGCAACGTGCCTGTCCGTCTGTAAGCTGTGCTGGCTTATTTGTGCTGTGGTTATCAAAGACCCTGAACAGTCTTGTACCAGTGGGAAGAGCATTGGTCTGGTTTCTAGTTCTGACTCTGTTGCTAACTACCTGTGTGGCCTTGGACAAGTCAATTCCTTCTCTTAGTTATTTCATCTGTAAAATAAAGGGGGAAAGGTAGCACATTCATATGATCTTTGAGATCCCTTCTAGCTCTGAAAACCTACAGTTCTACAGGGGCTGAAGAATCAGATATCTGAAAGGGATCTCTCCTTATACTCCCTAAGCAAGTCACATAACCTCTTGGTGCCCTTGGGCAACTCTCTGAAGCTGTAAGTTGCAGAGCAGGTACCAATCAACAATGGTCCAGAAAATTTTTTCATCTGGAATTCCTTTTATTAATAAAACCACAGAGCTAGCCCCTCCCCTATGCAAATAAAACACTCTCATTAAGTACCTATTGTATATAGAACACAATTCTAAGTCTTGGGGATATATAAATTGACATAAAATATAGTCTCTTCTCTTAGAAAGAGAGGTAAGACAAACACAGATAACTAGAATACACAATATTACACGATAAGCCTATTATATTTAAGCACAAAAGCAAAGTTCTGATTTAAGATCTACAAGGGGGAAGATCATTGACAACTTTAGAGAGCAGAGAAATATTCGTGGAGGACCTGGCATTGGAGTTGGGCCTTAAAGGATGTTTAGGAGTCCCACAGATGAGAGGGGAAAGTAGGTCATTCTAAATATAGGAAATCATGTGAACAAAGACACATAAGTGGGAGGTAGTTGATTTTGGGGGGTGTGGATACAGGCAACAAATAGTCTAATTTGGCTGGAATATAGTATACATTAGGGAGAATAATATTCTATGAGTCTGGAAAGGAATAGAATAAATATTCTACTCATTGCTGTAATCAGTTGCTGATTAGTCAGTAACAAAGACAGGTTTCAGTCCCAGGTTGAATTATATTGGGTGTTGAGAACAGATGACAATACAAGATAAAGGACCTTCAGGCAGCCCAGTGTTGGGAATACCAAGAGACCCAGAGTTTTCTTGGAGCTGAAACCCTTGGGACTTCTCAAGAAATTCTTATAAACTTGTGGAGTAGTAGGCTGATGAGTTTCACAACCTGACCCCCTCCTGTATATTCAGTCTTGTTACATGTTATTCCCTTCTATGCACTCTGTGGTCCTGCAATACAGGTTTATTTGCTGTTCTTTGCCACGTTCAATGTTCCATCTCCCACTTACTGTCTTTCATTCTAGGAATTCTCTCTCTACTCACCTCTGCTTCTTGGAAGTATTAGCATCCCTCAAGACTCAGCTCTAACACCAGCCTGCAGGAAACTTTTATGATTCCCTCTCTGGTTCCCCACCCCTCCTCCTTCCCCTCCCCCTCTTCATCCCAAACTGCTAGTTAGTGCTTTTCCTTCTAAGGCTGCTCTCCATCTACTGGGTGTGGATATGTTGTGTCCCTCATAAGAGAATGAGCTCCTTGAGTCCAGGGACCATTGTTGGTTTTTTTCTTTTTCTTTTTCTATGTATCCCCAGTGCTTAGCACAGTGCCTGGCATATAGTAAGTGCTTAATAAATGCTTGTTGATTGATTGGAAGGGATCTTTATTGACTGAGCCCTTGAGTGCTTCTACGATCTTTTCAAACCCTCCCACCTGTTTTTCCCACAGTCGTCAGGAACAGGAAAATGCAAATAAAATCGGTCTATATCAGTTGAGGCCTATGTTGCTCTATAAAGTGAATCGTTTTACTTCCTGGTTTCTTCTCATCCTCCTCTTGTCTTTTGATAGGTCAGAGAGCCAAAAAGAGAGAAAGTGAGTAAGAGGGTTCTAAACTAACAGCTCCTTAGGGATTGTTTCATTCTTTGACTTTGTACCTAGATAAGCGCCTGGCACATTGTAGGCAATGAATAAATGATGGGGGTGTGGGGAGAAAAGAAGAAAAGGAGAAGGGGGAGGGGCAGGGAGGAAGGAGAGGGGGAGAACTGGGGAAAGAGGAGATGTGCATTTGAGCAGAGCTGGGACTAGGGGTAGATAAAGTACACCAAGTTTAGTGCCAGAGGCTAGGTCCTGTGACCCCAGACACAGCATAGGGAAGGGACAAAGAAGATAGTCAAGAATTCAGCTGTCACTAACAGCTGATATTTAGCAGACCTCAGGATGCTCCTAGCACAGCATGGCCCATAGGACCTTCTGAAGAATAAATAAGAGTATGGGACAACACACAATACAGATGTACAAGGAAGCCTCCAAGGTAAACAGAAAAGTCCCCTCTCTCCTGAGCTATGAAGAACTCTTACCTAACTGTTATTCTCCCTCCTTCCCAGCAAAACATTCAGCTCAGCAGGTAGAGCCAATTGGGGAATGAATGTCAGCTGAAGGTTCTGAGTGTCCTTGCATATAACTATTACCAACAGGGTAACATTCAGAGTTAGAAAGTGGTTTAGTGCCCTTGTTAGAACTATTGGCAACAGCTGCTGCCTTCCTGGTTCTTCAGATCAACCACCCTGGCTCCCTGACTGTGGTAACAGCTAGGACACAATGCAAATGATGAGAGGGGAGTAACAAGGGATACTTTAAAATATTACTTTTTATAATGGCATGCTTTAATTCCAGAAATATTCAGCCTGCATGGCATGTAGGCGTTTATTTTATAATTTAAATCAGATTATAGTAAAGGCTCAGTGTCTCTGATATACGGTTAACATAGACTCGATGTCACTTTAAAGCCTTGACTAGTGTACACACATGTCTTGTTGAAGCCCTGTATTTGACTAAGTCTGCTGATTATCTGTGTGCCCTCATATCATCTCACTTATCTGGGCCTCTGTTTCCTCATCTGTAAAATGAGGAAATGAACTAAATGACCCTTCCAGCTCTAACAATCAATAAGTCTAGTATATAACTACTCTGGTTGCAATTACATGCTTTTTCTGGGGCACAGTTATTATTATTTCCAGAATTTGGAAGTAATATCACATCTACTTAGGGCATTTAGATGGTGTTAGGGAGAAAACTGAAAGAAGTTACGTGCTTCCAACTGTATCAAGCAAAAGGTGTGTGCTGCACTTGTAGATTGTAAGTGTCCACATGGGTTACCTAAATGTAGTTCATGGGAGACATGGATAGATACCTCTGGGATCTTGTCCATCCCTCTCCAAGAGAGGCTAAGAGTCTTGATTTGAGAGGAACAAGAGGAGGGGCCTTGAGCCTCACCAATTTATTATCCTTCTGAAAGACGGATAAGGGTCTAGAATCATCTTCTACCTTTGCCTCACCCCCAAATATTGATGATTCAGGGGCATGATTTTTAGGTTTAAAAACCACTGGCTTCCCTGATCACTATTCTGTAAAGGGAAGAAGGGTATTCCAAACTTATACTCAGCAGCTTGGTCCCTTCCTATTAAATGCTCATCATACAAAAGGCCATCACAAATAGTGAAGTGATTAATACCATTATATGATCCAGCAAAGAGCAAGCAGAGATCAGAGAAACATACAGATTAGGACAGACCAGTATTCAATATGAATAGGATAGATCAGTGAAAGACTCTCAGAGCCTGGCAGCTACTTTTTCTCCTTCAGAGTTTTCAAGTACCTTGAGAGGCTTATGAGGTTGACATTGGCTTGAGCCCTTACTGGCCATTTTCCTCACTTTGGATGTGTTAGTAGTAAGAACAAACCCCCAAACCTGAAATAGTTTGAGAAAGAATTTTATTAGGTCATTTGGCAAAGAAGAAAACCAGAAAAAGGTGTGGCTACTTCCTTAGTCTTTGTGAGGTTATATCATATAGAGTTCAGACCAGGGCATAAGGACATTTGTCTGATTGGCTGAACATAGGCCAGGAGTGGGGAACCTGCAACCTCGAGGGTTTGGGAATTTGTTCTGTGAAGTTTGAATTCAGTCAAAGGGCTGAATTTGAGGACCTAGAGGGCCACCTGTGACCTTGAGGCCACAAGTTCCCCACTCCTGGGTCTGGGATAGGTTTTCTTCTCAGGCTCCAAAGCCAAGTACATGACTGTTCACTTGGGGCAGAACAATTCTTTCCTTAGGTTGCTAAGACAAATCACACCTATACATTCTGAGACAGCTCTAGAACATATATTTAGTATTTATATGTGTTTTGATGAAGGCTGAAATACTCACTGAGCAGAGGGAAGATGGGGATCACAGAAGGACAAAAGTACAAAAACTCTCTCCAGCCCACTTGGGGATACCCTTAGCCTAGCCCCTCGAATTAGCAGTGGATATTGCATTACAGCTAAGCTGTATATTTCTTTATATGATGGAGTTTTTTCATATAAGAGGGCAACACTGACAGGATGTCCAACAGGATACTTCTGGCCAGAGGCCCATCAATGTGATTGGTAGACTTGGGGAATTTAGACATTGAGAGGATTGAGACATCAGTGGGCTTTGAACATAGGCTATTTAGGACATTGATGAGCACATCAGTGCTGGTACCCAGTTGGTAGCTGGGTAGCTGTGATTGATTCATGCAAACCTTTTGCTTTTTATTCTATATCTTGCAAAAAAGCAGCAGTTGTTCCCACTCAGAGACCTTGGCTGAAATGATCCATGAGACATCCAGAGTCACATCCAGGCTAAAATGCAACATCTGTGGAAGACTGTCACAGAGTCTCCACTTGACATTTGAGGATAAATCTAGAACAAAGATGGTACAGTTCAGCTGAAACCCATTTTGTTAGCCCCTTTCCCAGTAATTATCTGAAATAGATGTAAGGTGTAAATTCTGTCTGCCAAGTACTTAGCAGACTACCAGTCCTGGAGAAGAGCTAAGCAACACAAATGCTTTGTGGAGTGAGAAAAGAGCTACAAACAACTTTTTCAATGAAGAGCATCCTGGACTTTTGAGCCAAGGGGGCAGACTCTGTGTCAGATGTTACCAAGACTGAAAGACCTTGAATATGGGACCAGTGGTGGGTTGTGCCTCTATCATCTGAGGACCGGCATCACCAAGCTCATTACCCACTGGCTACACAGGGTGGATTTTTCAGCCAAAACAAATCTGGAAGATCATCTCCCAAGTAAGTTGTGATCTGTAGCACCTACGATTTCTGAAGGATGTGTGTGTGTGTGTGTGTGTGTGTGTGAATGTGTGCGAATAGTTGTCAAATCTTTAGTGGAAATAGCACATTTGTGTATTATGATTGCCATTTCTCACTTCTCAACCAAAGTTACACAAAATAGAAGCTAGAGGAATAGAGAGTTGGAAGTAAGAAAATTTAATAACAGACTCAATACGAATGAAATGACGGAGAGGGATTTATTAAGGAGATTTTTTTCTGTGACGTTTGGATTCAATCAAAAAGCCGCACTTGAGGAATTAGAATGCCACATGTGGTCTTGAGGCCGCAGGTTCCCCACCCTTGACTTAGGCAGTAGTAGTTTTCAGAGAAGGACCGTTTGATATGTATATCAAGGTAAGTATATAAATTCAAATTTGGGAAACACAAAACACAAGCTTTGGGAGGACCGAAAACAAGACATGGGTGGATCTAAGCATTCCTTTCAATCATCTAGCTGTCCCTGGAGCATCTCTGAGGACAGCCCAACCTCAACCATAAGCTTTGGGTTACATCATCTTCTAGTCACATAAAACTAGGTTTGGGGCAGCTAGGTGGTGCACTGGATAGAGCACTGGCCCTGGATTCAGGAGGACCTGAGTTCAAATCCAGCCTCAGACACATAATGCTTACTAGCTGTGTGACCCTGGGCAAGTCACTTAACCCCATTGCCTAGCCAAAAAAACAACAACAACAACAACACATAAAACTAGGTTCAAGCAATATTAATAATGAATAAATAAGATATTTACTTCACAGGTGCTAGTGACTAGTATATTGTTCCATTTAACCCCTTAACATTAAATGGCTTTTACAGAAGGATATTTATTTGAAAGAGATAGCAAGAACAAAGTAAAAACATTTTCTCCAGTATTTCAAGGGCTCTGGGGTGAGCATAGGCTCAAAACTTGGCTCAGTTTCTACATAGCATTGGTCATACCAAGTTCATATGCAGATGTATCATGACTACCAGAGGAGTGCTTATCTCAGTTTCCACTGTTCTAGGTTTACATGGTCACTCCAAAGGTTACCCCTTGTTCCATAAGACATAAATGCTGGGCTGGCTATAAAACCCAGTCCGGACTCCAACTCCCAGATTCCCATCACTGGCTGTCCTGACCTTTCTCTAAATCCATAACATTGGAGATTTCATTCCTTTCATCTAGGAAAGAAAAGAACAAATGCAGACACCAAGGACCCAGGCTCATTTCTTAGGGTCATATGGCCTCAAGGCCTCTTCCTTACAGCATTGTTTTCACTGGACACCCTGAGTGATGGTGTCCAACAATGAACAGAGCAGCCAGAAGAAATGAGGCAAAAGAGATATGATAGAAGCCAGTGAAGGCCTTCTGAATGCCTCTGCAAACAGTCAAGAGCTTCCCATTTACTATGGGGTTAGCAGACCAGAAGCAGTTATAGAATGTCTACACATGCTCCATAGTCTTTCCAGTGCACTTTCCTTATACATCATCATGACTCTCCTGGAAGCAAGTGCCACAGTTTCTCCCTCCTTTGTGGAGGGATGCCATCTGAGGCACTCTGGGCATGAGCCAAACTTCCATTACACTCTTCCCCATTTAAAAAAATTTTGCCATCCTCAGCAAATAGACACAATTGCATTTTGAACTCATTGTCTGCATCCCCAGTCCAGAACAGTTTTCTGAAGAAACATTGTCATGGGGATTCTTTTTGGTTTGGACTAGATGGTAGCTAAGATTTCCTTCAACTTTCTCAAATACTGTGATTCTTTAATTCTGAAAATAGAATGGATCATGTCGAAGTATGCTGATAAATGTTTAAAAGCTGGCTCTCTGACACACCTTTAGGTTTAATCTGTGTTATTGACATTTCCTCTATTACTTCCCTAAATCTAGTCACTTAATAAAACAATAAATCAAACCCTTATAATTACTGGAGTATAAATGTTTACACTGAAAAATTTAACAATTGGTTCTTCTGAACCTAGTCTAGCTGGCTTCAGCACATCCCTGGCATTATCCTGGGAGAGAGTAGCCTCCGCCTCAGAGGAGATGTTAAAGCAAAGGCTGGGTGATGATTTGTTAGGATGGTTGTTGCTTCCTGGTCAGGTACAGATTGAACTAGACAACTTCTAAAGCCTCTTCACAGTTGGGATTCTATGATTCTGTGAGATGCTAATTAAACATCTAATATGTACAAGGCAAAAGGCACAGAGGATAACAGAGAGATGAATATGATATGGCCCCTGACCTTGGGGAACTTATTGCAGCAGAGAAGACCAGGCACTTAATGAAATAATTATAGGGTGGGACAGAGTGTGAGGTGGATTGAGTTGCACAACTCAAATGATAAAGGAGTACAGAAGAAGGAGAGGTTCTGATTGGAGAAGGGGGCATTTGAGCTGAGCCTTAAACAGTACCTTGGCTGAGAAAGAAGGAAAGGGAGTAAGCATTTAAATAGAACCTACCATGGGCCAGGCACTGCATAAATGTCACATTTGATCCTCACATCAGCCTTGTGTGCTATTATGATCACCATTTTAGATAGAAGAAACTGAGGCAAACAGAAATTAAATGACTTACCCAGTAAGTCATGTGGCCACAAGTGACTGAGATCGGATTTTAACTTGGGTTTTCCTGACTCCAAGCCCAGCACTCTATCTACTCTGCCACCTAGTTATTCTAGATAGAAAGAATTTCAGGGAAAGACATAAACCAGGCTCCGAAGTTTATACTGCATTCCGTTGGCAATGAGGAGCCATGATCAAAGATTTTAAAGCAAGGGCTTGATAAGATCAGAACTATGCTCTGGAAGGACGATTCTGGCAGCTGTGTAAAAGATGGATTTCAAGGGAAAGAGACTGGAGGTAGGGAGAGACTAGTCTTGGTAAGGGATTCTGTAGTGCCTTTGTAGAAGATTGCATGGGAGAGGCTATTTTTATCCTCCGGGATCTCAGCCTTAGGAGTTTCACACTGCTATTATTGTAAGGGCAGTCCACCTACCCCATCCAGGCGGCAAGCACCGTGATAAATCCAACCATGAAGCCAGCTGCCAGTGCATGCATCAAGAAAGAAACCAATAGACTCCAAAAAAAAGTGTTATTTATGTCTTCTGCTCTGTGTTAGTACAGAGTGCACTTATAGGGGAGTACCTTAGTGTACACAGTAGATGTGTTTCTGAAGAGTTGCATGTCAATATTTTCCTTTTGCAAGTAGAAACCTATTTTCAGTATACTCATTATTTAAAGAAATATATATACACACACATATTTACATAAATATGTACATGTGTGTGTATACTAAGGAGGTTGAAGCTAGTGGATCTCTTGAGCTGTGAGCTACCATACATAGGGCTAAAACCCAGCACTAAGTATGGGCCGATATGGTGAGCCTCTAGGAGAGGGGGGCACCAGACTGCCTAAGGAGGAGCAAATCAGTCCATGTTGGAACCTTACCCTTACTTGGGTAAAGTTTCCTACCTTTTGTTCTAAGTTATTTATTCTTCCAATTCTTTCATCTGGAGTTTCTATTTCACGTGCAATTTCATTTTAAAAATGTCTCATTTAATTTCTTCCAGATACTCTATTGTAGTATGAAACTATCTCTAACACTTACTTTATCCAGGTCACTAAGGCTTAAATCATTGACGTAGCTTCCTGGTCTCCTAATCACAAAAGCATGGTACAGAAGATTGAGTACACTCCTCAGGCTTGGCACATGCTTCTAACTTGTTTGCTACCATAGCAAAAGCAGAATCAAGGGAGCTTCACTCAGCTGAATCAATGCTGTTTCTTTGCTGAACATACTTGACATGCAACTGTTACTTCTTCTTTGTTGGATGTTAGTTGTTTCACAAACTGAAGAAGAGTGAGTCTTATTTGGATTTCCAAAAATGGTAAGAGAATAGTCTACAAATTATAGGCTAATGAACTTGACTTCAATTTCCAATGACTGTCTAAGATGTATTAATAAAAGGGAGGTTAGTCAACATATGAAAAGGCAATGGCGATTACAAAAAGTAAGCATGACTTCAAGAACAAATCATGCAAAAATAACTTTACTTTTTTTTGACAAGATTATGAGACTGATAAATCAGGGGAATGTTGTACAGTAGGCATAGTTTATCTAGATTTTAGAAAAGCATTTGACAAAGTAGTTCATGATATGACCTTCTGCCTCCAGTGTCTCCCCTCTCTAATCTATCCTCCACACTTGCCAAAATTATCTTTCTAAAATACACGTCTGATCATGTCACTCCCTGCTCAAAAAATCTTTAGTGGATTTCTATTTGCCTCTAAGTTGAAATGCAAATTCCTTTTCCTGGCATTTAAAATCCTTCATAATCTTAGTCTAGTTATCTTTTCAGATTCATTTCATATTCTATTTTATTACTCTGTTTCAGTCAGACTGTATTAATAATGCCCCCTCCCCCATTATGACATTTCATTTCCCACCTCAGTATTTGCACAGGCTGCTACTCATGCCTAGAATGCAACTCCTGCTAATCCAAGTCACCAGGTCCGGTCTTTGTAGCATCACAAGCACAATATGCTGCATCACTCTGTCTGCCTTACAGTCAACCTGAATCACCCAGTCCCAATATCAGCAGCCTCTGCCTCCTTTCGTCATCTTCCTCTCCCGTATACTTACCGATGAATCTGCTCATGTCCTTCCCTCATCACGTTAGCTCATTTCTCTCCTCTATGGAAGTTTCAGGTTTCACTTCCTTTGGGATGAGGGGAACAATGTCCTTTCAGACATAATCACCAAGTGAGATGATATGATAGAGGAAGAGAAGCCTAAGAACAGGCCTTTTGGAGACATCTAGGACCAGTGGACATGAACTGGAGGAAGAGCAAGCAAAGTAAACTGAGGAGTGGGCAGATGGGGTAGGAGTGGAAGCAAGAGAGAGCAGTGTCATGAAAACTTAGAGAGGAGAGTATCAGGAGAAAGTGATCAAAACTGTTGGAGGGTGCCAATAAGGCAAGATGGATGAGCATTGAGAAAAGGCCACTAGACTTGGAAATTAAGAGATCATTGGCAACTTTGGAGAGAATAGCATCAATTGAATAATGAATCCAGAAGCCAGACTGTAGCATGTTAAGAAGAGATTGAGAAGGAAGGAAATGGAAGCATCGATTATAAGCTTTTCAGGGAGTTTAGCTGAGAACAGAAGGAGAGATAAAGGTTGATAGCTAGCAAGTATCAAGTGAAGGTTTTATTTTATTTTAAGATGGGAAAGATACAGCCATAATTTTATGCAGCTGGGAACCAGACAGCAGATAGGGAGAGACTGAAGATAAGAGAACAAGGATGATAGTGGGGGCTGGAGAAGATGAGATGGGATGGAATGAAGGGTGCATGTTCAGGGACTTATTGTGGCAAAAAGAAGGGCCACTTCTTTACACAAGAAAGGAGTGAAAGAAGAAATAGGAGTGAAAAGCATTTTAGTGTTATAAGATGAGAAGAAGGGGGGAAGAGGGAGCTCTCAGCAAACGTCCTCAATTTTCTTAGTGAAGTATGAGGCAAAGTCTTTGCCATGTTTTATCTCACTAAGAAGGAGAGGGATGAGGGTGCCATAGGAAGCATGAAAAGGTTTGAAATAGCCATGGTGGTGAGATAATTCATTGATTAGGGGAGTATAAGAGGATTGCTTTCCTGCGCAGAGGGCCCAGTTAAGATTATGTAACATAAATTTGTAGTGGACCTAGTTCGCATTTGTGATTTTCTCCAGCTCTGTTTGGCAGCACATGAGTAGGAGCAAAGGCAGCAGATGGTGGGAGTGATCTAAGTTATATTTATAGTGGAAACAAATTTCTTTCTCCTAATATTAGGATACTTATTGCACCGATAATATGCTTTTGAGTCTAGAGACTAGACCAGGAGAATTGGGAGTTAAGTTGGAAATTCACACAATGAACAAAACTCATGACACCTATGGCCTTTGTTTTTCCATAAAGACTGTCATGAGATCATGAACAGCCCCCTGTGCCAAGCATGAGCTCTGGGGCTCTGGGAAAGTTTTCTCGAGGCTATCCAACATCATGAAAGAAAGATCTATCTCTTTGAGAGCAGCCATGGAGTGAGTTAGAGTCTTTTGCAACTCTTATTATCTCTCCTTCACCTCTTCAACCAATTACAAGATCCAAAGTTTCCAAAGTAATAGGCAGCTTGTTTATCCCCATCAGTCACTGCCCTAAAATCCCTGGGAATTGAGGAAAATTAGTGATATACGACTGATGCACCAAAAATTAGACTTTTCCTGTAAGGGACAAGCTAGGGAGCCAACTTTACTGCTGCCCCCATCCTCATCCCCACTACATAAGCTGATCTGAGAATCTGGACCACTCCCTAAAGAACAAATAGAGGCCTCCTGAGGAATATATCTGAAAACGTTTGGTATCCACCTTCTCTATCGAGGCCTTGAACACTTTACACAAAATCTTTCAACAAATCTCATTTGAACACACCAATTTTGCCTGTGGACTTTCTTCTTCCTCTCTAACATGGGAGCAGATCTGTGATTTCACTGACATACAGAACTCCTGATGAGGAAATTCCTCCCAATGTAGATTGGCAACTGTTCTGCAACTTACACTCTTAGAGAGTTGCCATGGGCTCGAGTTAACTTCATTTGCCCATGGTCACACAGTCAGTTTAGTATCGTCTCTAAAATGCAGTACCTAGAACTGAACCCCAAACTCCAGATGGGAATCTTGTGACTCCTGGTTTAGTGCTCTTGGTGCTTTTCCAAAATATTTCTCATTCCCCCTCCCATATGTTTTCACTGTTCTCTGCCCCAATATCATAATGTACTGTTCTCAGGATATAAATTTAGGTTCTTTAAAAGAATCAAGCTCAATGCTAACACCTCTCTCTCTCTCTCTCTCTCTCTCTCTCTCTCTCTCTTCCCATCTCTCTCTTCCCATCTCTCTCTCCATCTCTCTCTCTCTCTCTCCCCCCCATTGCTTCCTTTCCTTCTCACCCTCCCTCACCCCTTCCTTTTCTCTCTTTCACTGCCCACCCCTCTCTTTGCAGGTGGCATGAGTCATTTCATTAGGAGACCATGAGTCACTACCAACAGAAGGCACTAGCAACCCCTTTGGGCCAGAGCTCACAGCCTATCATCAGTTGGCATCTCAGTTATAAAAGAGCAAGTTCAGTTTGGTTAAATATATCCAGAGAGCATCTCCTGTAATGTTTAACTCACTTGCTTAGGAAACCAGCAGTAACAACTAAAGCAAATGTACTCTCTCCCCTGATGTACTCCCCCCCCCAATTAGCTGCTTTCATTGTTTGTTCCATGTGTTTAGTACAAAGGAAGAGACTGTTCTGTAGTGAAAGGTGCACCTGTACCTAGAATCAGAAGAAGTTCATATATCATCTCTGCCACTTTCTAGCTATTTGACCTTGGAAAAGTCACTTAAATTCCTTTACCTTCAGTTTCATCAGCTAAAAAAAAAATGGAATAAGAATACATAAGCTACTTGACAGATTTGTACCTACAGTAGGGCAAAAGGGCTTTACCCTGGGGCACCCAAATTTAGAGGGCACAAAAATGTGTAATTGAGTTTAACAACTGGTTACTAAAAATAATTGTTTAAAAAAGTAAACTAAGAGATGTTGGACATTGTGTTTTTAAAATTTTTTTTATTTTTAACATGCATTTTTAAAACTTTGGGTTACAAATTTTCTACCTTCCTCCCTCCCCACCCACCCTCATTGAAAAGGCAAGCATCTCGGTACAGGTTATAGATGTCTAGTCATGCAAAGGCGCTCCATAGTAGTCCTGTTGTGAAAAAGTAAGTATATTTCCCTTCATCCTATCCTACCCCTCATTTATTCTATTCCTTCTTTTGGCCCTGTCCCTCCTCAAAAATGTTTGCTTTTGATTATCCCCTCCCCCAATCTGCCCTCCCCTCTATCAACCCCCTGCTCTCTTGTCCCCTTCCCCCCTTATTTTCCTGTAGAGTAAGATAGATTTCCATACCCCATTGTGTATGTTATTCCCTCCTTAAGCCAAATCTTATGAGAATAAAATTCACTCATTCCCTCTCACCTTCCCCCATTTCCCCTCCACTGTAAAAGACTTTTCTTGTCTGTTTCATGTGAGATATTTTATCTCATTCTTCTTCTCCCTTTCTCCTTCTCCCAGTATAATCCTCTCTCACCCCTTAATTTTATTTTCCAGATATCACCCCATCATCTTCAACTCACCCTGTGCCCTCTATCTATCTATACATACATATAATTTTCCCTCCCACTACCCTAATACTGACAAAGGACTCATGAGTTACAGATATCATCTTTCCCTGCAAGAATGTAAACAGTTCAACCTTAATAAGTCTCTTACAATTTCTCTTTCCTGTTTACCTCTTCCATGTTTCACTTGAGGCTTGTATTTGAAAGTCAAATTTTCTATTCAGCTCTGGGCTTTTCCACAGGAATACTTGAAAGTCCCCTATTTCATTGAATGATCATTTTTTACCCTGAAGGATTATACTCAGTTTTGCTGGGTAGGTGATTCTTGGTTGTAGTCCTAATTCCTTTGCCCTTGGGAATATCGTACTCCATGCCCTCCAGACCCTTAATGTAGAAGCTGCTAAATCTTGTGTTAGCCTGATTGTATTTCCACAATACTTGAATTGTTTCTTTCTGGCTGCTTGCAATATCTTCTCCTTGACCTGGGAATTCTGAAATTTGGCTACAACATTCCTAGGAGTTTTCCTTTGGGGATCTCTTTCAGGAGGTGATCAGTGGATTCTTTCAATTTCTATTTTGCCTTCTGGTTCTAAAATATCAGGGCAGTTTTCCTTGATAATTTCTTGAAAGATGATGTCTAGGCTCTTTTTTTGATCATAGCTTTCGGATAGTCCAATAATTTTGAAGTTCTCTCTCCTGGATCTATTTTCCAGGTCAATTGTTTTTCCAATGAGATATTTCACATTCTCTTCTATTTTTTCATTCCTTTGGATTAGTGTTACAGTGCCTTGATTTCTCAAATTATCACTAGCTTCCAATTTCTCCATTCTAATTTTTAAGGAAGTATTTTCTTCAGTAAGCTTTTAGACTTCCTTTTCCATTTGGCCAATTTTGCTTTTTAGGGCATTTTTCTCCTCATTGGCTTTTTGGACCTCTTTTGCCATTTGGGTTAGGCTATTTTTCAAGGTGTTATTTTCTTCAGTATTTTTTTGGGTCTCCTTTAGCATCACTCTCAGTTTTTCCTCTACTTCTCTTACTTGCTTCTCAAAATCCTTTTTGAGCTCTTCCATGGCCTGGGACCAATTCATATTTTTCTTGGAGGCTTTGGATGTAGGTGCTTTGGCTTTGTTGTCCTCTTCTGGTTGTATGTTTTGATCTTCTTTGTCATCAAAGTAAGATAATATAGTTTGACTCTTTTTGCGCTGCTTGCTCATGATCTCAGCCAATTACTTGAGTTATAAACTCTTTGTTAAGATAGGAATCTGTTTCCAGTGTGGAGAATGTACTGTCCCAAGCGTCAGGGGTTTTGTGCAGCTGTTTTCAGAGATACTTCTAGGGACCTGTAAATTTTCAGTTCTTCCAAGGTGCTATAATCAAGGGCGAGGTGTTTACTCCTTTCCTACCCTGTGCTCTGGTCTATGAGCACTCTTTTCTGTCTTGGAACTGTGAGGAGGGTTTCCTCTCCACAGCCACTACAAGCTCCACCATGCCAGCGCTCCGCCATTTTTTATAGGTATTTGGAGGGGTTTGGGGGAGAGCTCAAGCAAGTCACTGCTTTTACTCAGCCATCTTGGCTCCGCCCCCCTTCCAGCCTATTTCTTGACTTTGAACTTTATGTTAAAATTAGACTCTGCTCACCAGGGGTTGAGGAGGCACTGTTCTAAGTTTCAGTCTTTTTCCTGCTATTGTTTTCAGAGCTAGTTCTGAGAGTCTGCAAGTTTTTGGTACTTCTAAGGTGGTGTGATCCTGGGATGATTGTGGTCATTGCTCTCCTGGTCTGCACTCTATTCTTTACCCAGGAAGGGGCCCTAGTCTACTGCAGCTCTGCTTTGGTAAAGTAACCAGGGGCCCTGTTCCCTAGTAACCAACCACCAATGCTCCTCTCAGCTCTGGAACTGTGAACCAGAACTGTGTATAGGCAACAGAGATGCCAACCAGAGACAGTTGTGCCCAGTGCCAGTAATCCCTGCTAGTCCATTTTTCAGGTTAGTTGCTTTTCTAATGATATTTCACATTTTCTTCCATTTTTATTAATTTTTTGCTTTGTTTTATTGATTCTTGATATCTCATGGAATCATTAGCTTCCATGTTCTGAATTTTAATTTTAAAGGAATTATTTTCTTCAGTGAGGTTTTGCACCTCTTTTTCCATTTGATTAATTCTGCTTTTTAAGGAATTATTTTCATCAGTGAAATTTTATATATCTTTTTCCATTTGGCCAATTCTGTTGTTTTTTTTTTTAAGTGTTATTTTCTTTAGTATTTTTGTGCTTCTTTTACCAAGCTGTTAATTGTCTTTTCATAATTTTCTTCCTTTACTCTCATTTCTTTACCCAATTTTTCCTCTATCACTTATTTTATTTTTAAAATAATTTTTTAGCTCTTTCAGAAATTCTTGTTGAGTTTGTGCCCAATTCACACTGTTTCTTTGAGGCTTTGCTTTTAGCTGTTTTGACTTTGTTGTCTTTTTCTGAGTTGATGACTCAATCTTCCATGTCACCAGAGTAGCTTTTATGGCCAGGTTATTTTGTTGTTGTTGTTTGCTCATTTTCCTATTTCCCTATTTTTCCCTATTCCCATTTTCCTATTTATTGATTTGAAACTTTATGTTAAAATTGGGCTCCATTCCCAGTATGAGAGAGGAAGGGGCACAATATCAATCTTCAGGCTTTATTGCACTGCTATTTTCAGTGTTAGTTCTGAAGGCCTGGAAGTTTTTGGCGTTTACAAGATGGTTGATCTGGAGAAAGGTGTGGTCCTTGCTTTCCTTGTCTGTACTTTAGTCTTTACCCAGGAAGACTCCCTGATCCCTTGGAACCAGAAGTGATACTGCCTCTCAGGGATTCCACTCTCTTTTGACTGAAAGTGCCCCTCTCCATTCTTGAATTATACCCAGAAGTTGGTATAGGCAATAAAGTTGCCAAACTGCTTCTGGTCCTATGTCCACTGCTAGCACAGGGTGCTCCTGAATCTCTTCCTGACCAGTTGTCAAGTCTCCTTACCGTCTCTGGCCTGAGAGTTCCTGAAGCTGCTGCTGCAGTCACCTTCACCTAGTCTCACCACCTAGTCCCACCACTGGTGTTTCATCCATGTGGGATCCTATCCAGAGTACACCACCATATCATAGAACCCTCTTTCTGACCTCCTAAGTTATCTTGGGCTAGAAGACTGTCCTACTCTGACCTTTTGTTGGCTCTGCCACTCTAAAATTCTATTTGAGGAGTTATTTTAAAGTTGTTTGGAGAAAAATGTTGGGAAAGCTCAGCTGAGTGCTCCCTCTACTCTGCCATTTTGTTTCTGCCCCCTCGCTTGTAATATTTTTCTTTAAATTTGGAAGTTCTGGATTTTGTCTATAAAATACCCGGGGTGTTTTCATTTGGGGTCTTCTTTCAGGAAGTGACTGATGGATTCTTCCTAATTCCATTTTGTCCTCTACTTCTAAGAGATCTGGGAAGCTTTGTTTTATGACTTCTCAAAATATGACATCATGAATTTCAGGTAGTCTTAAATGATTTCTCCTGGATCTGTTTTCCAGGTCAGATGTTTTGCTATGAGATTACTCAACATATTCTATTTTTTCAGCCTTCTGACTTTATTTTAATGTTTCTTGTTTCATGGAGTCATTATCTTCTATTTGGTCCATTCTAATTTTCAGGGAGTTTGTTGCTTGAGTAAGGTTTTTTGTTTGTTTGTTCGTTTGAACCTCAAGTAAAGCTATTAATTCCCTTTCCAATTATTTCTTCTATAGCTTTTATTTCTTTTCCATTTCCTTTACTATTTTCATTTATAAAAACATTTTAAATTATTTTTTAAAAATTCTTGCTTCATCTTTTCCAAAAATTCTAATTGAACTTCTTATCAAGTTTTTTTTATTTCTTTGAGTTTTAGCTTGTAAATATTTTAGAGTCATTCCCTTCTGTATTGAGCATCCACATCACCATAATAGTTTTTTATGGTGGCCTTCTTTTCTGTTTACCTATTCTTTAAGCATACTTCCTGACTTTGGCCTTTATGTTAAGATGGGGCTCTGCATACTTCTGGAAGGAATATCTGGGTTCAGCTTGTGTCCGCTTAGATTCTGTTGCTGCTTTCTTCAGGTTATTTAATATTGTGTTATTCCAGGATCTCTGAGATAGCCCAGGCTGGTAGATAGCTACAACCTTTTAGTGCTCTCAAAGTAGTCTAATCAGGGCAGATCCCTCTGATAGCTGCCCTCCTAGTCTGAACTCTGAAAGTTCCTAACTTGGATTTGGGTCCAAGCAACTCTCTATGGGTTTGCCCCCTTGATGGAGCTCCAATAGACTTCTACTTAACTCAGGCCCTATCAGCCAGCTGAAAAGCGCTGCTGATTCAGAGTGACAATTGCAGGCTCCCCTGTGGCACACAATTTCTGCCCACAGGCTTCAGAGTGGGCTGAAAGCTGGAATTGAGACCTCACTCATCCTTGTGTTGAAACTACACAGCTTCTGCTTCCTTCTGAATTTGTTCCTTGCTCAATATATAACTCAGGGACCATGACCACTCCTCACTTCCTGAAATGCCATCTCTAGGTGCAGATCCTCTTTTTAGTGAGCCCTTCTGTGACTTGAAACTGGGTAGTGAATGACAGAGTTGCCATTTGTCACCTATTCATGCTCCCTATCCAAAGTCAGCCCCCTTTGTGCTGAATCTGAGGCTTCTTTTTGCCCTGGTGCCCAGCCTCTCCCTGTGTTAGAATGCTCTGTGCATAGATTCTGTCCTCAATGTCCACAGACCTTTCTGACTCCCTATGACAATATGGCCTCGAAAATGCCTCGCTATGATTTTTGTTTCTTGAATTTCCTCATCAGGACTCAGTCTAATCCGTTTTTTCAATCTGTGTGAAGGGTTTGTAGGAGAGAGGTAAGTCTTTTTTCTTCCTGCTGCTTTTCCATCTTGGTTCCTCACAGGACTGGTATATAAAACATTATGTAATTTTACATACATGGTAAAGTGTTATACAAAAGTAATCTATACATTTTTGGTACAAAGAACTAGAAACAAAGTAGATTTCCCATGTTTAGGGAATGGTCAAACAAATGTGGCATATAGATGCGATGAACTATTGTAGCATCATATGAAAACTGAAGAATTTAGGAATATATGGGAGGGTATGTATGAAATGACATAGAACCAAGAAAATAATGTACAAAATAATTATAAAAACATAAATTAAAAGAAAAAGAAAATAAAACTGAATTCTGCATAATGTTAATGACCAATCTCAGAACTGGAGAAAAGACAAAGAAATGAATCTCACTCCTTACTTAGAGACACTTCACTAACTTACTTAGACATAGCAAGACATATTATCCATAAAGATATGACTAATGGGAAAGTAGGGTCTGCAAAGGTAATTCCCTGGCTGGATCTCCTCTGTGCTAAGTGCTGGGGATACAAATATGAAAAAAGAAAAACAGTGCCTGCCCTCAAGGAGCTTACAATCGAATGGGAGAAGACAACACACAAAAGAAAGCTGAAAAGTGGGGGAGAACAGAGACAGGAAGAGTACCCAGGCATGAGGGCATGGTAGAAAAGTCCAAGAACTCCAAAATCAGTGTAGCTTATGGAAAATGAGATGTCTGTCCTGTCCCACCTCCTTAAATGGAGAATGAGAAGTTCATGGCTCCATAGACAATCAGAGGGGCAGAGGGGGTGCAGATAAGGTATGAATACCAAGACTGAATAGATCTTGAAAGATGATGAGATTTCCTAATGGTGAATTTACTAGGGACATGGTGGAAAAGCCAAAGAAATCCAAAATGAGTTCAGCTGGTTGGGAAATGAGGAGATGACTGAGGTCAAGAAATGTCCAAGATATATACCCTGAAGAGTATAATTCCACAGCTACAAACAGAGCTTCTGAGAAATAAAATGGCAAGGTTTTTTGAAAATTTTTAAAAAAATTTTAATTTTCAGTTCTGAATTCTCTCCCTCCCTCCCCTGCCCATTGAGATGGCAAAAAACACAATACCCATTATATATACGAAGTCATGTAAAACATTTCCACGTTAATCATGTTGTATGTATATATGTGGGGGGGGGAGCAAAAAAAAAGAAAGAAAAGAAAGAGAAAAAATATGCTTCAGTTGGTACTCAGAGACTATCAATTCTCTATCTAGAGGTGGGTAATATTTTTTGTCATGAGTCTTTGGAATTGTCATAGATCAGAGTTGACCATTGATCAGAGTTGCTAAGTCTTTCACAGTTTGTCATTACAATGTTACTGTTACTGTGTAGATTCTTTTCCTAGTTCTGTTCACTTCACTTTGTATCAGTTCATATAGATTTTCCCAGGTTTTTCTGAAACCATCCCCTTTATAATTTCTTGTAGTATAATAGTATTACATCAAAGTTATATACCATAACTTACTAAGCCATTCCTCAATTGATGGGCATCCCCTCAATTTCTAGTTCTTTGCCACCACAAAAAGAATTGGTATAAATATTTTTGTCCATGTGAGGTTCTTTTCCTTTTTCCTTAATCTCTTTGGGGTTTATAAACTTAGTAATGATATTTCTGGGTCAAAGAATATGCACAGTTTCATATCTCTTTGGGTATAGTTCCAAATTGTTCTCAAGAATGACTGCACTAGTTCACAGCTCCACTAAAAGTGCAGTAATATACCTGTACCCTCCAACCCTCATATACCTTTGGCATTTGTCTTTTTACTTTTCTGTCATCTAAGCCAATCTTATGGGTGTGAGGTGATACCTCAGAGCTGTTTTAATTTGTATTTCTGTATTAGTGACTTAGAACATGTTTATATGATTGTTAGTAGCTTCAATTTCTTCTTCTGAAAACTTCCTGTTTAACCATTTGTCAATTGAGGAATGATTCTGATCTTTAGATATTTGACTCAGTTCCCTAAATATTTGAGAAACAGGGCCTTTATCAGAGAAATTTACTATAAAAATTTCTTAGTTTCCTGCTTTCCTTCTAATTTTAGTTGTATTAGTTTTGTTTGTAGAAAAACTTTTCAATTTAATGTACTCAAATTTATCCATTTTACCTCCTATTAACCTTTCTATTTTTTATTTAGTCATGAACTCTTCCACTATTCACAGATATGACAAGTAATTTTTTCTATGCTTCCATAATTTGCTTATGATATCACTCTTTATTCACATATTATATACCCATTTTAAGCTTGTATTGGTGTATATAGTGTGAGATGTTAGTGTATGCCTAGTTTCTGCCAGACTGCTTTCCAGTTTTTCCAGCAGTTTTTGTCAAACGGTGATTTCTTGCTCCAATAGCTAGAATGTTAGGGTTTGTCAAATACTAGGTTACTGTGGTCATTTGCTTCTATATATTGTGTGCCTTGTCTATTCCATTAACCAACCACTCTATATCTTATTTAGTACCATATTGTTTTGGACATAGTTCCAAATTATTCTCCCGAATGGTTGGACTAGTTCACAACTCTACCAGCAGTTCACCTGTATCCCAGTTTTTCCACCTCCCTTCCATCATTTTTCATTTTTTTGTGTCATATTAGACAATCTGAAAGGTGTGAGGTGATATCTCAGAATTGTTTTAATTTGCATTTCCATAATTAGTAGCGATTTTGCAAGGTGTCTTAAACTTTTTCCACTTGCAACCCCTTCAGTACTTCTTAAACTGTGGGTCATAACCCCATATAGGGTCATGACCCACAGTTTAAGAAGCACAGATTTAGAACATTTTTATGAAAGTATTGATAGTTTTGATTTCTTCTTCTGAAAACTTCCTGTTCATTTCCTTTGACCATTTATCAACTGGAGAATGGCTTTTATTTTTATAAATTCAGCTTATTTCCCTATATAATTGAGAAATGAGGTCTTTATCAGAGAAACACTACAAATTTTTTTCCTCCAGTTTCCTGTTTTCCTTCTAATTTTGGTTATGTTAGTTTTGTTTCTACAAAAACTCTTTAATATCACATAATCAATATTATCTATTTTACTTCCCATCTCCTTTTTGGACTTAAATTCTTCCCTTATCCCTAGATCTGACAGGTACATTTTTCCATGCTCATCTAATTTACTTATTATATCACCTTTTATGTTTAAATCATGTACCCATTTTAATCTTATCTTGGTATATTGTGTAAGATGTTGATCTATGCCCATTTTCTGCCATACTGCTCTCCAGTTTTCCCAGCAGTTTTTATCAAATGGTGAATTCTTACCCACAAAGCTTGGATCTTTGGGTTTATCAAACACTAGATTACTATGGTCATTAACTATTGTGTATTATAAACCTAATCTATTCCACTGATCCACCACTTCATATGTTAGCCAGTAGTAGATTGTTTTGATGATTACAACTTTGTAGTATAGTTTGAAATCTGGTGCTACTAGGCTGTCTTCCTTAACATTTTTTTTCATTGATTCCCTTGATATTCTTGATCTTTTGTTCTTCCAGATGAATTTGTTAATATTTTTTCTAGCTCTATAAAATAATTCTTTGGTAGTTTGATTGGTATGGTACTGAATAAGGAAATCAATTTGGGTAGAACTGTCATTTTCGTTGTATTTGCTTGGCCTACCCATGAGCAATTGATATTTCTCCAATTGTTTAGATCTGTCTTTATTCATGTGAGAAGTGTTTTGTAATTGTGTTCATATAACCCTTGGGTTTGTCTTGGCAGGTAGACTCCAAGTATTTTATATTATCTGCAATTATTTTAAATGGACTTTCTCTTCCTATCTCTTTTTGCTTGGTCTTGTTGGTAATATATAGAAATGTTGATGGTTTCTGGGGGTTTATTTTATACCCTGAAACTCTGCTGAAGTTATTAATTGTTTCAGCTAGCTTTTTAGTTGATTCTCTAGGGTTCTCTAAGTATACCATAATATCATCTGCAAGGAGTGATAGTTTTATTTCCTTATTGCCTGTTTTTATTCTTTCAATTTCTTTTTCTTGTCTCAGTGCTATAGCTAGCATTTCTAGTAGAATATTGAGCAATAGTGGTGATAATGGACATCCTTGCTTCACCTTTGATCTTATTGGGAAGGTTTCAAGTTTATTTGCATTACAGATAATGCTTGCTCTTGGTTTTAGATAGATAACTACTTATCATTTTAAGAAAAGCTCCATTTATTCCTGTGTTTGCTAGGGTTTTCAATAGGAATCAGATGATTTTTGTTGTTATTGTTTTTGATATGGTCAATTATGCTGATAGCCTTTCTCATATTGAACTAGCCATGCATTCCTGATATAAATCCCACCTGTTCATAGTGTATGATCTTTGTGATATATTGCTATAATCTCCTTGCTAGTTTTTATTTAAAATTGTTGCATTGATATTCTTAAAGAAATTGGTCTATAGTTTTCTTCCTCTGCTTTTGCTCTCCCTGGTTTAGGTATCAAAACTATATTTGGATCATAAAAGGAATTTGGTAGGACTTCTTCTTTACCTATTTTTTCAACTATTTTATATAGTATTGGGATTAATTGTTCTTTAAATGTTTAGTAGAATTCACTTGTCAGTTCATATGGTCCTAGAGAATTCTTTTTTAGGGAGCTCATTGTTGGCTTATTTAGTTTCTTTTTCTAAGATAGAGTTATTTAAGTATTCTATTTCCTCTTTTGTTAGTCTGAGCGATATTATGTAATTTGTTTTAGAAGTTCTGAAATCTCCTTTTTCCTAAATCTGTTCAGAAACACATAATGAGAATCATCCTCCTTTGCCCCACCACTCCAATGAGCATTTATTTAGTCATTTGATAATGTAACAGGGGTGAAACCATCTGCTATGCCTTCCCCAATAGATGCCTAAACTTGGTTTGGAAGTTGCCAGCCTTGAGTAATAGAGCCCCAAAGGAATAAATAACAGATTTCCATTGCTGTTATCTTTGTCGACTATTGCCACCTTGTGACAGGAGAGGGAAACAGAAACCTAAAGAGGGAATGGAATAATATAGAGACTAAACTCAGAAACCACAATACTTAATACACACAGCCAAAGTATCTTCAGATCAAGAATTGCCTTTTCTGGTTGATGGTTGTTTATGCAACTGTTTAATCATTTCATTTAATGTAGGGGCCAGAAGATTATATTGCTATTCATAAAGAACTCTGAGTTTCTTTGGTACTATGGAAGTATATAAAAAAGGAAGAAGGAACAAGCATTTATTGAGCACCTGCTGTGTTCTAGGCACTGTGCTAAGGACTTTACAAATATTCTCTTATTTGATCCTCACAACAACCCTACAAAGTAGGTGCTGTTATTATTCCTATTTTTATAGTTGAAGAAACTGAGGCAAATCACTTAACCTCTGTTTGCCTCAATCCACTGGAGAAGGAAATGGTAAACCATTCTGTATTTTTGCCAAGAAAACTCCATGGACAGCATTAGTTATGGTCCACGGAGTCATGAAGAGACAGACGCGACTGAATGATTCAACAACAACTTTAGTAGCAAGAAATGTGATTTGATGCTGGTCCTTCCAAAGTAGCCCATCGGTTTTGGACCCAGATGGATATGGGAAGGATCATGGTAAAATAATGATTGCAGATCATGTAGCCCATAGTTCTGGAATTCCTGCTTCCTTCCTTCCTTCCTTCCTTCCTTCCTTCCTTCCTTCCTTCCTTCCTTTCTTCCTTCCTCTCTTCCTTCCTTCCATTTCCTGAAGCCTCTCTCCCTGGCCAAATTACTAACAGAGAGGTTGGAAAAAGGCTTAGTTATTAAGCTGAGGTATGGGAGGGGCCCTAAGAGGGATGAAGTTTTTGTGCTAGGAAGATTGAGAGGCAGAACAGAAAAATATTTTTCAGGCTGAAAGGGAGTTTTATTATGTTGTGTAGCTTCGAGAGACAGGGTAGGGAGAGAGCTGTTTTGAAGTGTATGGAGATCTTGGGAATCATTAGTTCAAAGGGATTGGGAGCCTTGTTATGCTGGGTGGGAAAACCTTTCTGGGTTTCATTGTTATGCTATGGATGTCAGAAAAAGATTGCTGGGCTGGTTGTTGAGGGCCTATTGCTGGGCTGTGAAGGATGGTAATATAATGGATTTCTAGAGTTGGCTCCAGAGATATTAGGAGATTGAGACTATGGGGGGAAATGGTAGGTATGTATGGAGTTAGGTACAAAGAGCTAGGTGTGTTTGTGTCTATTCTATACAAATACTTGTTTGTGTTAACTTGTACCACAATAGCATATGTTGCTTGTGGGTGGCAATGTTTGCAACTATGTGCTTGTATTGTTGTTCCGTTGTGAGGTGCAGACTAACAATGAGGCAGCAAGATGGCATAAGGGATTGAATGCCAGATTTACAGTCAGGAATACAGGAATATAAGCCCTGTTTTAGACATCTATTATGTGACCCTGAGCAATTCTTGCAACCTCTCTCAACCTGAGTTTCTTTGTCTATAAAATTGGATGATAATATACCTACTGAAGAGTTGTTGTGTGAATCAAGAAAGATAACATATGCAATTCCCTTTGCAAATTTTATAGAGCTATATAAATGTTGGTTATCATCATCATTATCATCATCATTCAAGGGTGTGGCTAGTATAGCTGGATTTGAAACAATGGCTTGGGCTTGAAACAACGGCTTGGATTTGAAAGGGAAGGGGAGGATGAGGAAGGGAGCCCTCTCATTTCTTTTCTGAAACTTTCCTGCTTTCTCTTAATAGCTTTGTTGGAAAGGACTGGTGCATCTGGGGACACACCATCAGACCTCTCTTTCTCTCATTTTAGACACAGGCTTGGTGGGGTAGCTTATGCTGAGTACTAATGTTGTGGCATCAGAGGAAAGGGCAGGTAGGTGGTACAGTGGATAGAGTGCTGAGCCTGGAGTCAGGAAGACTCATCTTCCTGAATTCAAATCCACCCTCAAGGGCAGCTAGGTGTTGCAGTGGATAGAGCACCGGCCCTGGATTCAGGAGGACTCAAGTTCAAATCCGGCCTCAGACACATAACACTTACTAGCTGTGTGACCCTGGGCAAGTCTCTTAACCTCCATTGCCCAACCAAAAACAAAAAAAAAAAACAAAAAAAAACCAAAACAAATCCACCCTCAGACACTTCCTAGCTGTGACTCTGGACAAGTCACTTAATCCTGTTTGCATCAGTTCCTCATTTTTAAAATCAGCTGGAGAAGCAAATGGCAAACCACTCCAGTATCTTGCCAAGGAAATCCTAAATGGGGTCACAGAGAGTCAGACATGACTGAAAAATGACTGAACAACAACATCAGAGGAAAATAATTACAGGTTTTAAATGAATCAAAATATGTCACAGGCCCTTAATAAATGCCTGGTAAACTGAATCAAATTGAAAAGTTGTTAAAGGATATATGTCTGAAGACAGAGAAGGGGCAATAAAATAGCTTGAAAGCCAAGAATATGTGTGGTGTCTTTGAAACTAAGTGACAAAAAACCAGCCAGTAGGAGGGAGTGGTCAATATGTCAAAACCTGCAGAGAAAGAAGAGGAATAGTGAAAAGAATCTGTGGATTTGATAATTAGTAGGTCATTGATAACCTCAGAGATATCAATTTCAGCAGAGTGCTAGGAGTGGGGGTGCATGCCCAATTATAGAGTGAAAGAGAAAACTACTAACTTTTTCAAGAAATTTAATAGTGAAGGAGAAGAAAATAATGGATAGGATAATGGCTAGATGGGATAAAAGGCCTCAGCACTTTTGTAAGCAGATGGAAAGGAGACACAGGCTGACTAGAGATTGAAGATGTAAGAGGGAAAAGAAGTATGACTTTTGGATCAAGGTTATAGAAAAATGGCAAGGAGTGGGATCAAGGGCCTGATAAGAGGAATTAACTATAGTGAGAAGTTGGAAAATCTTTTATAACTGGGAGTGAAAAAGGAGAGAAAGGGCAATGATAATGAGAAGGTTTGAAGAATGGGGGAGGGAGACTGAGAGATCATGCCTGATGGCCTGATTCTTCTGGGCAAAATGAGAGGCTTCATCATTTGCTGTAAGAGTAGAAGCTGGGATGCAGTTGTCTGTGAGAGAAAAGAAGGAAAGGTTTAGAATAGTCACTGTGGAGAAATGAGAAAGAATATCAATAATGGTCATGTGTACAGTTGAGCAGAAGCAAAGTGATTTACAATGGCTTTGCAGTGGGTAAAATCAACTTGATTTTGTAGCTGATAGTCTTGAAACAGGCATAAAGAAACTGGATAATGTGGTTTTCTTTTTTTTTCTTTTTTTTTAAAATTAATTTATTTTTAGCTTTCAATATTCACTTCCATAAGCTTTTGAGTTTTAAATTTTCTCTCCTCCCTCCCTGCCTTTCTCCCCAAAACAGTATGCAATCTGATGTAGGCTCTACATATACATCCCTATTAAACATATTTTCACATTAGTCATGTTGTAAAGGAGAATTAGAACCAATAGGAGGATCCACAAGAAATAAGAAACAAAACAAAACAGAAGAAAAAAAGAGCAAATAGTATGCTTCAATCTGCATTCAAACTCCATAGTTCTTTGTCTGGATGTGGATAGCATTTTCCATCATAAGACTTTTGGAGGTGTCTTAGATCCTTGCATTGCTGAGAAGAGCTAAGTCCATCTATCAAAGCTGTGATTTTTTAAGAGAAACAAATCTGCAGGTCAGGAAATGGAAAATGGCGTTGGGGTGGGGAGAAAATGATTTTCAAATTACAACCAGTGACACATTAAAGTGGCAGGACATATGGTCAAAGCTGAGAATGGCATGAAACCAGAGTGAAGATGTTGTTCATCTTTCATTTTTGAAGAGGACCAATGACATAGTAGGGTGGTATCTTGACTTATGCAGTAGTTGGAGTTAAGTGAAGCAGAGTTGTACAAAGACATCAGCCTCACTCTCCAGAGTCATCAAAATCCAGTGGCAAGACAACTAATAATAGCCCAGGATGTGGTGGATGACCTTGGAATCTTCAATGTCTGACCAAGCTGTAAGTACTCCATAGCATCTACTTCTTTCACCTTCATGGCCATTGGAACAAATTGCTCCCATTTTGCTGGGGAAAGTCTTCACATGCTTGGAGCAGACATCCCCCTAGTTCACCAACAGGCTGAGGCCCATTGGTTACCCTCACCCTGGTTTAGCCTGTCGGCTGAGATGGTTTTTACCAAGGTGTGGCTGGTATGCACGCCACAGTTTCCTAGAGCCACAAGAGAGAGTTGGGTGATAGGTGGACTCCAAAGGTGGATGAGCAGCCCTGAACATCTCCTACACCCCAAAGTGAAGGTAAGAATAGGGACCTAATTGTTATCATGGTAAGGGAGAGGAAGCCCTGTTATTACTCCCTTACCCAAAAAACTTCAATGGCTTTATATTGCCTCTTGAATGAAATATAATCTTCTCCATTAAGGTTTTAAAACCCTTCTCAACCTGGCCTCTACTTAACCTTCCAGCCTTATTGTACAGTATTCTTTCTCCCACACTCTGCAATCCAGCCAAACTGATCTTTCTGTTACTTACACTCTATCTCCTATCTCTGTCTTTGTGCTAGCCTGTTCTTCGTTCCTAGAATCTCATCTCTGCCTCATGGGACCCTTTCTTTCTTCAAGATGCTACTCAGTCACTACCTTCTGCATGAAACCTTTTCTGATCTCCCCAACTGCTAGTGTATTTTCTCCCAACCTACCTTACATTTAACTACCTTCTATTTACATGTATTTTTTTGAGTTTACATTTATTCTACATACATTTATATATGTAATTTTTGTCTCCCTTATAAGAATACAAGTCCTTGAATGCTGACTTTTTTCATTTTTCATATTTGTATCCCTACCATCCACTGTGGTGGCACACAGTAGGTGCTTAATACATATTTCTTAATAGATTGGATAGTTGACTAAAGAATAGGCTTAGAATGAGGGGGAAAATGAGACTGGGTGAAGGCAGGAAGGTATGATTACAGTAGAAGTAAAAAAGTTCCATACCTTGGAGGTATAATTCTGAGAGACAGTGAGGTCTAAGGCATGACTATGTTATCATAAAATGAGGTGGAGGTTATTAGCATTATGGAGAAATGATGTGGTTAGGTTGTCAACATGAATACTGAAGTCCCTGAAGATGTAGGCAGGGGAAGGAATAGAGAGGAAAACTGTGGAGTGTTGTGTTCAAGGAACAGCAAGAAGACCAGTGCTAAACTATAAAGTATGTAGAGGAGAGAAGTATGTAAGAAGGGAAAAGTGAGAAAGGACCAGGTTGTGAAGGTCTTTAAAGGGCAAATGAAACATTTTATATTCATATCTAGAGGTAAAAGGGAGTAACTGGAACTTATTGATCAGGGGGAAAAGATGGTTTGACCCACACTTTAGGAAGATTACTTTGGCAGCTGAGTGGAGGAAGGATCCGAGTGAGAGACCAGAGGCAAGAAAATCAACCAGAAGGCTCTTGCAGTAGTCTAGACATGACGTAATGAGGGCCTGTTCCAGGGTCATGATTGTGGGAGCAGGGGGAAGACAACACATATGAAAGATGCTTTGAAGATAGAAACAAGAAGATTTTACAAAAATATGGATATGTGGGATACGTGAGATTGAAGAGTCAACGATAACACCCAGGTTGTGAGCCTGGCTGACTGGAAGGATGGTGGTACCCTTGTGGTTTGTCCTTCCTTCTATAAGAGGACCATAACATTAGGAAGGTGATGCCATGACTTGAAAGCGAATTGTATTTAAGTGAGGGAGGGCTGTGCAGAGTCACCACTCTCACTCTCTCCTCTGGAGCCATCTGGGTCGGAGGCAAGATATAGATCAGGATGACTGGAGATGGCCCCCAATGCAGTGGGAGACCTTGGCCTTTTAAAGCTAAGGTCTTTCCCAGATCTCAGTTTGACTGAGGCAACACCTATTCAGTTATTATGGGTAGGTAAGAAATGAGGCAAAGAATGGCCTCTTTTACCTAATTAAAAAAATCAGTCTGGGAGAAGACCCTCGGGGTTTCTGGCCAAAACAGAAACAGTTGGTATTTATGCTCCTTCTGAGCCATGAGGGCCCAAAGAATGACCAAGTAAGGTAATACCCTTAATGTGATAAAAAAATTCAGAAGCAGAGAGATTTGGAGAAAAAGTATAATGAGGTTTTTGTGGACATGTTGAGTTTGAGATGTCTGTGGGACATTCAGTTCAAGACATCTGAAATGCTGTTGGTGATGTGAGATTAGAGGGCAACAGAGAGTATAGGGCTGGATGAATAGATTTGAGAATCATCTTCATAGAGATAATTGAATCCATGGGAGGTGATGAGATCACCAAGTGAGATAGTATAAAGGGAGAAGAGAAGAGGGCCAAGGACAAACTTTTGAGAGTCATCCATGGTTAGTGGGTGTGGCCTGGAAGAAAATCCAACAAAGGAGATTGCATAAGAGTAGTTAGACAGGTAGGAGAAGAACCAGGAGACTATGGTGTTATGAAAGCCTAGAGAGTGTCAAAGAGTAGGTCATCAACAGTGTCAAAGGTTGCGGAGAAGTCAAGATACATGAGGATTGAGAAAGGTCATTAGATTTGACAATTAAGAGATCACTAGTAGTTTCAGGGAGAGAGCAGTTTCAGTTAAATGATGTCCAAGGCTAGACTGCAGAAGATTTAGAATTGAGTGAGGGGAGAAGGAGAAGCAGTGACTGTAGAGAGCCTTCTTGAGGAGTGTAAGCTAGCAACAAGTGTTTGTTAAATGTCTTACTATGTTCCAGGCACTTGCTAAGCCCTGGGGATACAAATACAGGCACATATATGCATTGGACTGGGGACATTGGGTAGTGATGAAATCATAGGATCACAGTAGCAATGCCCCCTCTGGGCTCTTTCCCCTAACTCGCACTTAACTGGTAGATTGGGTCCCCAAAAGAGTGACTACTACTACTTTCAAAGTTCTTGGAGTAACTCTGTGGGTGACTGTTAGGGGTGCTAACAAATGTTTAATGACTGAAAATGTACACTTTTAAGTTAAATCAGAATTATTAACATTTTATCACTTTCTAAAGTCTCGGCAATTAACAAAACAATAAATCAAGCCCTCATTTATAGAATTTGCTGATTTCCAAAATGTAAATGCTCAAACTGAAAATGTGCTGACTCCAGCACATCCCTGGTGGCTATTCTCCTAACACTAGCTTCTAAATTCCCACCTGTGTACTTCTTCTAAATAATCAACAAATAAACTGGCATAGGGAGAATAATAGTTATAAAATATTTCCCCCAACACCAAAGGCACATCTTCCCACAAATACACAGAGAGTCTGGGGATCATAGTGGAGAGCATGGGTACAAATGTGAAGTACAACAGTAGGGAGGCACATGTGTAAGGAACATACATGGTCAAAAGAACTCACAACTCTGGAACTGCAGGGCCTTGATAGCCTTTCTTTTTTCTGGAGGTCTTTTCAATGTTTTCTACAGGATAAGATGTTGGTGATGGATGAGCCAACCTGGTTAGCCGGGCTGGTTCCTTACCAAACATAACATCTCTGTTGGATGGGTTCGTTAGCTAAGCTTGCACCTCACGGGGCACAGCATCTTGGCTAGATGAAACAATCTGCTTCTTGTCTGGGCTAAGCAAGTCTCTCGGCTATTGAGCTGGTTCCCCATTGGGAGAGGCCGTTAGCTAGTTCCTGTTGGGATGGTCTAGGCAGGTTGCTCGGCTGCTGGCCTATCTCTACACCGGGCTGGGAAGTCATTTGGCCACTGGGCAGCTGCTTCTAGAATGGGCAAAGCAGGTTGTACAGCCCCTGGGTTTTTCTCTAGATATGAATCTCTGTTGGACTGGTTAATATGCTGGACAACCTGGGCTCACTCTTCAGTGGATCCTGCAGTCTTTCGCCGCCTTCATCCATTGGCTTGGCTGAGTACTATTGTGCTCTCTTCAGCTGGAATGTTACAGTCCTCTTTTCAGCTCATGTGCTACTGTGTTCTGTCCAGTAGGGCAGTGACCCTCGGCATAGGACTGGCACAACCACTGCTCTTTGGCCCCTCAGAGCCTTGCCTCTGAGGTTTGTCACCTCCAGCAAAGATCTAGCCTCTCCTGTATGACAATCCTTCCTGGTTCAAAGCCACTTCTTTCAGTAAAGTTCTGGCTTATAATCATCGGGTCTCATTGAGTCAGTCAACCTTCCCAGACTTTTTTTAGAGTCCTGTGAAGATGAATGTCTGGGGACAAAGGTAGCAATGCGATCTCCAGACTGCACTCCTAGAGGTAATTTCGTTGTCTTTGCTGACCTCCTCAGATGCAATTAAGCTACTAAGGCTTCAAACCCTTTCTAATGTGTGTAATATGTATTTGGCATCAGAAGGCCTTCCTCTTAACAGTTCAGTGACTCTGTCTTCCACACTGCCCTCCCCAACTTTTTAAGCTTTACTGAAGTATCATGGGGTGCAACTTCTTACAATAAATATAGAGTTGGAAGAGACCTCAGAGGCTACCTAGTCTGACCATCTCATTTTGTAGATGAGGAAACTGAGGCACAGGGAAGCTAACTGAGTCATCCAAGGTCTCAAAAGTAGTAAGAATCAGAGACAGGTTTTGAAGCCAGATACTATAACTTCAAGGTCAGTGCTCTTACTACTGTTGTTGTTCAGTCATTTTTTATTTATGTCTGACTCTTCATGACCCCATTTGGGATTTTCTTGGCAAAGACACTGGAATGGTTTGCCATTTCCTTCTCCGGCCCATTTTATAGATGAGGAAACTGAGGCAAACAGAGTTAAACAACTCTCCCAGGGTCACACAGTTAGTAAGTATGTGAGGCCAGATTTGAACTCAGGTCCTCCTGACTCCAGGCCCAACACTCTATCTACTCTGCCAACTAGCTACTCATCTGACCACTGTACCAAGCTGATACTGAGGGTTGGGATAAAGCAGATATAGTTCTTATTGTACATAATTTCCATTTGCATGGAGTTCATTTTCATACCTAGAGTAGTAACAGGAGTGTTGATGATGATGATAGTAATTGTATAGCACTCTGAGGTTTACAATGCATTTTACAACTGTTATCTCATTTTATTCTCATAGCAGCCCTAAGAGGTAGATGCTTTTATCATCCTTATTTTATAATTGAGGAAACTGAAGGAGACAGAGGTCACATTGTCTGCCCAGGGTCGCATAGCTAGAAAGTATCTGAGGTCAGATTTGAATTCAGGTCTTCCTAATTCCCAGTCTAGTGCTCTATCCACTGAACCATCTAGATCAGGCCATCAGGACCTTGCCAAATCTTTGGTCATCCTTTGAGGGTAGTTGGATGAAACTGTTGTATCTGGTATAAAGAGTGGATACCAGAACTGCTAGAAAGGACATACACCAGATCTGAAATCAGAGGGCCATGGATTAGAATCCTGATTCTGCTTTCTCATTATTTCCCCAGAGCCATGATCATAGTAAGTCCTTACTGGTTTTTTAATTTAATTATTACTTGTTCCCTCTGTGACTTTGAGCCAGTCACCTGTCTGGGCCTCAGTTTCTTTATCTAGAAAAGAAAGAGGGTGAACTAGATGACCTCTAACATCTCTTCCAGCTTAACATCTACAGTCTTGGGATTCTTTCTATTTCAGCTTCTCCCAGCTCTCTGCTATACGTACAGGGAGAAATGTTGAGTCAGCTGATGCTCTGCCGGATGAGTGTGAAGGCTTTGCCAATAGCATAAGGAGGGGGAGTTTCTGTCTCTGCCAGAAGAATGTGGACACTTCACCTCAACCCTTACCACAGAGGAAATGGCAGATTTACAGAGATTAGCCTGGGCATCACAGGTGTGCCCTTTACACAAGCTCTGGGAGATTAGCCTAACCTTTTGGTTACAGAATTGTGTTGTATTCAATCTTATTTGAAATAGTGATTTTTTCTATTCTAGCACAGTGGCTCACTATCTTAGAGCCAGGCTGGCTGTATCTCTTCTTCAAGGTTCTAGGGCTACCCTGGGGATTTGAGGAGTCTCTTTGATGCTGTCATTGGCTTGAACTCCAATTGGTTTTGCCCACCTCGTTGTTAACTGCCAGTGGATAGTGCTGTAGTTCCATTTAACCATTTAATATCAATGGGCTTTTACAAAAGAATATTTACTTTGAAGCAATAGCAAGAACAAAAATACCAACATTTCTCTTCATCTTCTTGGGGATACATTCCCCCTCTACCACCTTGATCTCTAGGAACAGTAGACTCAAACTTAGCAGAGATTCTACACAACATTGGTCCCACCAGGTTCATATCCTTGCTGCTGGGTAAGTGCTGTCTCAGATTCTGCTGGGATGGGTCCCTAAGGTTATAAACTATGGAACTTTGATGGTGGGCTGGCTAAAGACCTAGCCTGGACTTTATTCTTGGGGTCTCCAGATTCATAGACTCTCTGGACTCCTAGATTCTTGAAGGTCTAGACTTCCAGCTTGTGCAATACCCTATTTTCTTGACCTTTCTAAATGCAAAAGGGTACAGCCTCCAATTCCCCCTCTTTTGCAAAACAAAGGAGTAAGGCTATTTTCACTGGATCACATGTTACATTGTAGGAAGAGAGAGTCCAAGGCCTCTCTCTTTAAAGCGCTGTCTCTCACCAGACACCATCAGCAAAGGAGTCAAACCAAGAGGAGAGAGGGGTGGGGGGAGGAGGAAGGGGACAAAGCTGACTAAGGTCTTTAGCAGGCACCCCTAATTCCAGTTCTACAGTCAATCAAAGAGGCTGCTATCTAGTATGTGGTTAATAAACCAGAACCAGTTATGGAATGTCTACACATTCTCCCAAGTCTCTCCAAGGCATTTCTGTTACATATCATTATGATTCTCCAGAAAGCAGGCTCCCTAGCCTCTTTCACGTGAGGCAACAGAGATGCTCTGCACATGTGTAAGTCCTGTTACATAATTAATGAATCACATCACTTGTCAATATGCCCAGCACTGCAGCAATGTGCTGGGCAATGCAGAAAAATGAGACATTGTCCCTGCTCTCAGGGAGCTTATAGTCTAGTTGGGGAGAAGGCACTGACATACATGAAATAATTGAAGAACAGTTCACAACTGTGTGTAATGAAGGGCTAAATCACAGATAATGGCCTTTGGGGGACACAGAGGACTCAGAAAGGAGGGAGTTGCACAGATGTAAAGATGTCATAGTTGTTGAAGTGATATGTTTTATACCCATATTGATATTGGTCAAAGGTTAGGAACAGGCAGTTCTCAAGGGAAGAAAGACAAGATATATATACACACATATATATAGTCAATGGAAAAATGCTCCACTCATAATTAGAGAAAAATTAAAGCAACTCTGAAGTTCCACCTCATATTTATCAGACTGGTAAAGGTGACAAAAAAAGGAAGATGACAGGCATTAAGAGGCTGTGGGAAAATCAGTAAATTAATATGCTGTTGGTGGAGCTATTCTGGAAAGCTATTTGGAAATATGCTTTAAAAGTTACTAAACTATGTGTTCCCTTTGACCCAGTGATACCAGTACTAGGTCTGTACTCTAAGAGATCAAAGAAAGATGAAAAACAATTACATAACAGCTAATACTTATATAATGCTTACCATATGCCAGACACTGTGCTAAGAGATTTGCAATTATTATCTCATTTGTTCCTCACAACAATTCTAGGAAGTAGGTGCTATTATTATCCCCTTTTTACATATGAAGAAACTGAGGCAAAGAGGTTAAGTGACTTGCCCAGGGTCACTTAGCTAGGATGTATCTGAGTCTGGATTTGAACTCAGGTCTTTTTGACTCCAGGCTCACTGCACCACCTAGGTAACCCTATTTAACATGAAGAAAAAATACTTGTAGCAGCAATTTTTGTAGTGGCAAAGAACTGAAAACTAAAGGGTATTATCCATTAATTGGAGACTGGCTGAAAAAATTATGATATACAAATGTATTAGAACATTATTGTGCTAGAACGATGATTAAAGGGATGGTTTCAGAAAAATTTGGAAAGACCTGTTTGAACTGAAGCAGAGTGAAGTGAGCAGAACTAGGAGAATATCTTATACTTTAATAACAACATTATAAAGATGAACAACTTTAAAAGGCTTAAGAACTTTAGTCAATGCAATAATCACCTATGACTACAGAGGCAGTCTGCAGGGTGAAGAGCCCATGGACACCTTCTCAGAATAATAATTTTAAATGTATAAAATAAAATATAAATGACAATGAACAAAGTCAATTATATTGAAATATAGTTTTCAAAATAGTTTTTTTTAAGTTCACTGAGCTGAAGAGCCCCTGTCTTAGAAACTTTCCTGGGGGCAATGAGATGTTAAGTGACTTGCCCAGGGTTTCACAGCCTGGTATGCATTGGTCACAACCATATGACAAGTTAGTTATATAGATTTAACTCAAGAAACATGTATTAAGTACCTACTGTAAGGGAACACTGTGTTTGGTACTGGGGATAAAAATATACAAATAAAACCATCTCTGCCTTTCTGGAGCATCTATGCTACTGTAAGGATATAACATAAACACACAGAAATATGATACACGTTAAGGAATGAGAGGAACAAGACTGGACATGAAATCTCACATTATTTAAGGAGGGAGACAGTATTTTTAGTTGAGGGGAACTGGGGAAATGGAAGGTTGTGGGTCCCTCATCCCTGGAGGTCTTCAAATGAAAGCTAGAGGTTTTGTGTGTATACACACACACACACACACACACACACACACACACACACACACACATATATGGTAGAGGGAAGCTTTTCATCACTTTGACCAAAAGGTCTCTAATATTTCAAAGATATAAAACTAGAAGGAATTTATTGGTTATCTACTCTGAAGACCAGGGAAATTAAGGGATTTGCCCAAGGTCACACAAATAGTAAATGGTAGATCTGGATTTGAACTCAGGTCCTCTGATTCCAAATCCAGCATTCTTGCCACTGAACCTGAATCTTTCAACTCAGTGATTCTATGATATCTATGGAAGCTTCCCAGAGAAGGAGGAGGCACCCTGACCTGAGCCTTGAAGGAAGGGAAGGATTCTTCAAGACAGAGATGAAAGGTCGTGCATTCCAAGCACATGGCTTGTGTGAATGTACTTAGTCAGGACATGGCTTGTGGAGCTGATAAACAATATTTACATGTATGCTGATCAATTTTTTAGGAGTGATCCAGGGCAAACAATTCTAAACAATGGTGACATGTAATACCTGTGGTTTATACTTCAAAAGATACTTGATTTTATCTGTGGGTGTTCTCCCTTTCCTGGTACTGATCACAAGCCTCCACACCTTCAGACAGTTTCAAGAATTGCTGCAACCAAAACCTACAGATCTCCTCTTGGTGTCCAACTTTCTTCAGTTGAGCAAGTCCAAACACAGTTTAGCTGCACATCCAGAGGCAGTCTGTCCCCAGGCCTGTGCTCTCAGTTTTTCCAGTTTAATAGGGCTTGCCAGAGCTTGTACTCTGATGGCATAACTTTTTGACTACCTGGCATTACCTTCAGGCCTCAGTAAGGCAGCGGAATGGGACATCAGTCATCAATCAAAAAGCATTTCTTAAGTACCTATTATGTAGCACGCACTGTGCTGAGTCCTGGGGATAGAGAGACAAAATGGATGCATTCTCTGCCCTCCAGGAGCTTACATTCTAACAGAGGAGACAACAGGAACAATATGAACATTATCAGAATATATGTAAAATAAATATGGTAGTTTGGGGAGAGAGAGCACTAGGGCTGGGTGGGTGAGGAAACTAGGAAAGGTTTCATGTAGCAGGTGACACTTTGGTGGAGCCTTGAAGGAAACTAGAGTCCAAGATGTGGAATTGAGGAGGGGACGCATTTCAAGGATGAGGAAAACGACCAGACCAAAGAGCCAAGAGGCAGGACGTGGGCTGCCTTGTGGGAGGAACATTATATGCACCAGGATGGCTGGACCAAAGGGTGCATGGAAAGGAGTAAGATATAAGAAATCTGGAAAGGTGGGATGGGGCTAATTTGGGAAGAAATTTCAATAAAAAACAGAAGAGTTTCTGTTTTATCCCAGAGCTAGCAGAGAGCCAGTGGAGTTTACTGAGTTGGGGGAATGACACAATAAGACTCATACTTAACATGCATGACAGAATGGTAGTTTTTGGCATCAAAAGAATCTACCCTCAGTCCTCCAGTATCTCAGAAGTCACTGAACTGAGTTCAGTTCAGCTGACTTGATAGACACATATTCGGCTTCTCTATCTGCAAGGCACTCTACTTGATTCTGGGGAGACAAAGATGAAAAACTACACATCAGTGGCATTATGTAGTGGAATTTGTGCTAGGTTCAAATTTAGGGATCAAGGTTCTAAGATGGGCTCTGCTGATCATTACCTGAGTTACCCAGTGCAAATCACTTCCCCTTTCTATCCCTGATTTGTAGCCTCATCTCCAAAATGGACCAAGAAGACGAAATGACCTCTGAAGGCCCTTCTAGTTCAAGATTTATGATTAGATGATACGGGGAAGAATGTGTGATGGAGGCAAAGGAGAGATTCACACATATTAGTCTAGGAAAACTGGGGTGGGAGGGGGAGAAAGAGGTGAGGAGGAAGAAAAAGTGAGGAGCAAGAGAAAGAAAGAAAAAAAGGAAGGAAGGAAGAAATAGAAATGTAGGTGGTATGTGATCTGACCCTTTAAGAAAGAAAAGGATTCTGGAAGGCAAAGATGGTGAGAAAGCACATTTTAGGCATGGGGGAAGAACCTGGACAAATGCATGAAGGTGGTAAAAAAGGCAGAATTTCTCTTGAAGTTGGCTAGTAGGTATTTCCAGTGCCAGGGCTGCATCCTAGATTTCAACCCAGGTCATTGGGATACTATTGTCTTACTCTGGGATCTTATCAATTACTTATATCTAGATTGGGGAAACCTATCCAGGAAAATTCAAGACCAACCAACCAACCAACCACTAGACAGACAAATTCAGGAAGAACAGAAGAAACTGGTCAGATCAAATATATATGCATCTTACTATATACACATACATGTGTATATATATATATATACACATGCATGTATACAGATATGTATATGCATGTACATATATACACATCTATATATTGTATGTATGCATATGTATACATATATGTATATGCATGCACATGTATACACACATCTATATATTGTATGTGTGTATGTATATGAAAATTTACAGAGGAGGCAAGATAATTTTAAAGGCACTCTAGAATTGGTTTTCATGATCTGTCTCTCAAAGGGGAGAATATTTATAAGAATGGGAAAGGCACTTTTGCAAAAATAAAGTGAACAAGATGTTATTAACAAACTAATAATTCCTAAGCCCATTAAGTTTTCTATAATGTCTTTGAGAGGCAACATGGCCCCATGTATTAGAGAGCTGACCTCAAAGTCAGGGACACCTGACCCATAATGGCTGGTGTGATCCATAGTAGCTATGTGACCCTGTAAGATCTGTTTGACTTGGTTCCTCAACTGTAAAATGAGTATAGTAATAACAACTACCTGCCTCCACCCTAGCTGCAGGAACTTTTACCCCAGGGTCAGTGAGGGGAGTTGGGTATCTGACCTGGGGAAAATCTAAGAACCTCTGCTGACAAAGAATACCAGACTCAGCTGTGCGGGAAAAGTGGTGGTGAGGAGAAGGAACCAGCACATGCTGGGAGAATGCAGAAACAGTAGAGAGGGATACTGCTGGCTGGGGGCACTTACAGGAAGCTAGAGGTATTGGTTTGAGTTCAAGGTCAGAAGGGAGAATTGAAGAGAATCAGAGGCCAGAAGCACCATCCCCCATACCCCAGGACTAGAGGTGATTATACAAACTAAACTATTACCAAAAAAAAAAAAAAAAAAAAAAAAAGCACAGGCAAAGGAGAAAGAATCCAACCATAGAGAGCTACTATGGGAATAGAGATCAGGGTTCATCTTCAGAGGAGGATACTGAAGCAAAGAAACCCTCTTCTACCCCAAAGAGTAATGTCAAATGGTCACCTGCCTGAAAATAATTCATTGAAGAACTTAAAAAAGACTTTAAAGATCAAATGAGAGAGATTGAGGAAAAACTACAAAACAAAAATAAGAATAATGCAAGAAAAACAAGATCATGAAAAGAAAGCCAACCAATTAGAAAAGGAGATCCAGAATCATAAGGAAGAAAAAGACTCCTTGAAAATCAGAATTGGGCAAGGGGAAGCCAGCAAAGTTATAAGAGATGAAGAAATTTAAAAATACATATATAAAGAATGAAAAAATAGAAGAGAATGTGAAACATCTCATAAGAAAAACAACAGATCTAGAGAACAGATCAAGAAGAGAAAACATAAAAATAATTGGACTGCCTGAAAGTTCTGATCACAAAAAGACTCTTGATACAATAATACAAGAAATAATTAAAGAAAATTGTTCAAGAGGGAAAAGTAGAAAGTAGAAAAAAAAATCTACTGATCACCACCTGAAAGAGATCCTACGAGGAAAACTCACAGGAATATTGTAGTCAAATTTCAAAACCCCCAAATCAAGGACAAATAGTACGAGCAACAAGGAAAAACAATTTATATGTGGTGGTACAACAATTAGAATTACACAAG
Source organism: Vombatus ursinus (assembly GCF_900497805.2). Classification (NCBI taxonomy): domain Eukaryota; kingdom Metazoa; phylum Chordata; class Mammalia; order Diprotodontia; family Vombatidae; genus Vombatus; species Vombatus ursinus. The sequence continues at coordinate 15,978,105 of NW_020948840.1, forward strand.
ACCGAGGCATCTAGGTGGCACAGTTGATAGAGCACTGGGCCTGAAATCAGGAGGACCTGAGTTCAAATCCAGCCTCAGACCAAACACTTGACACTTACTAGCTGGGCAAGTCACTTAACCCCAATTGCCAAAAAAAAAAAGAATTACACAAGACCCAGCAGTGGTGATACTAAAAGATTGTAGGTCTTGGAATATTATATATTGAAGAACAAAAGAACTTGGCTTCTGGCTAAAAATATCATACCCAGCAAAGCTAAGCATAATTTTGAATGAAAAAAAAAAAGGTTATTTAATCAATTGTCAGACTTTCAGGACTTTGTTTAAAAAAAAAATAAACAAACAAACCCTGAACTCAATAGGAAATTTGATATACCAATTACAAGAGACTAAATAAGGATATAATGTTTACCTTTTATGTATGGAAAATGTAAAACCTATGTCTAAGATTATTACTAGTAATTAGGTAATTTATAAGAGAGTGGGGTACAAAGAGATCATAAAAATGGGAAAAGGACCCACATGTACAAAAATATTTATAGCAGCTCTTGCTGAGGTGGCAAAGAATTGGAATTTGAGAAGATGCCCAACAATTGGGGAATGGCTGAACAAGTTGTGGTATATGAATATTATGGAATACTATTGTGCTATAAGAAATGATGAGGAAGCAGACTTCAGAAAAACCTGGAAGGACTTGTGTGGATTGATGCTGAGTGAAGTGAGCAGAACCAGGAGAACGTTGTATACAGTAACAGCCCCATTGTGCAATGACTAACTTTGATAGACTTACTTCTTCTCAGCAATTCAAGGATCTAAGACATCTCCAAAAGTCTCATGATAGAAAATGCTATCCACATCCAGATAAGGAACTATGGACTTTGAATGCAGATGGAAATATATTATTTGCTATTTTTTTCTTCCACTTTCTTTTGTTTCCTCTTTCTTGTGGTTCCTCCTATTGGTTCTAGTTCTTCCTTACAACATGACTAATGTGAAAATGTTTAATAGGAATGTATAGGTAGAGCCTATATCAGATTGCATGCTGTCTTGGGGAGGAAGGTAGGGAAGGAGGGAAAGAAATTTAAAACTCAAAAGCATATGGAAGTGATTGTTGAAAACTATAAATAAATTAATAAAAAATTTAAAAAAAAGAGTGGGGTACATGACTTCAAAAAGAAAAACCATTCAACAACAGCTAAAAGAGTAATTATATTTTACAAATGAGGTCCAAGAGGAAGAACCTATACAGAGGAATTAGATGGGGGAGGGGGGCTATTGGTTCTGGAAATCTACTTTCATTGGGAATGGGTTTGAGAGGAAAACACATACACGTTTAGAAGGGTATAAAAGTCTTCTGATTTCAGAAAGAAATAAAACTCTAAGGGGATAGGGAGGGGGTAGAGGATAAAGGAGGAATCTTTGGATAGGAAGGTGAGGGAATAGGTTAAAAAAGGGATGAAGAAGGGGGTTTAGACTTAGGGAAATGCGAGGTTAAGGGAGGGATTGTTGGAGTGGGGGAAGATTAAGTAATAGGAGGGTAAGGTAGCAGGTAAAAGTAAAGTAAAGGAGTTAGGAAAGATAGGAAAAAAAAGATATGCACAAACATAAAACAAAGATTAGGAATAGAATCTCTTAAGAAAAGTGTACATTTATATATGTATGTATATATCAATATCTATATATAAATATATCCACACTCACTTGTAGCCTTGGGGTGGTGGGTAGGGGTGAAGAAGGGGTGAAAAGAACAAAGTAAAAAGTGTACAACAGAGAACAAAAGAAAACCTACAAGGAAGCAAAGAAAAAATGGATAACTTTCAACATAATGCACAGTATTTCATAAATAGGCTTTCTTGAAAAGTTATTGCTATATATTTTGAATCCTCTCCTATGTTCTGCTGTGCATGACATGTTTTTTCTTTTCTTATTTTATATTTAAGTTTAATATTTAAGTTTATATTATTTCTTTTCTTTTCTTATCATGTATTTAAGTTTTAGCATTTGTCTAAAATAAAAAAAAAATCACACCGAGAAAAAAAATATAGATGTGCTAAGATTTGCACCTGTGGAATGAGTATCCATACTGAAAGGCCCTGTAGGAATATGAAAGAAGGGTTATATCTAATGTGGAGCCTCTTCTGCTTGGTACAGTGGAAAAATCACTGGTTTTAGAGTTCAAGCACCTAGGCTCAAATTCTACCCCTGATGAGGTATAACCAAGGCTTTTGACCTCCCAGGGCTTCGCAGCCTCTTTATCTGCAGAATGAAGAGGTTGAATTAGATGGCCTCAGAAGTCTCTTCCAGCCCTGGACATTAGGGTCATACGTTTATGCTATAATCCCTCCTGAACCCTACTATTTATTTAGGAAGAAAAGATACAGTCATAAACAAAAATAAGTAAACACCCTTAGCGACAAATCAGGCTGTTCTTTCTTTTTCCCATTTTCATTTCTTTTTAAAAATAATTATACCTTATTTATTTTAACATTCATTTTTTTAAAATCTTGAATTCCAAATTCTTTCCTACCTCCCACCTCCCCTCCCTCATTCATTGAGAAGGCAAGCAATAGAATATCAAGGATACATGTGAAATCATGCAAACCATATTTCCATATTAGCTGTTTTTTGTCCCTTTTCAATTACTCAGTCTGATTAACTGAAAATGACCTGTAAAAGCCTTCTTTGAGACGTCATTTAACTGTTACTTGTCAGTTTTCAGCAGTTAGCCATACTTTTATCTTATTGACAACTTAGTTCTGCCATCTTGTGGTGATGAGGGCAATGGCAGGCTTAAAAGCAACTTTTTCTAACTGTGTAAAGGCATGGGGAGAAAAGCTAACTTTTTTTTTGTTTTACTAGGAATATCCTAAGCATATTCCAAGAATAACTTGCAGTGAAAAACAGGGACTCCCTGTACAAAGCAGTGTGTTCTAAGTTTGGTTGAGGCAATAAATGTTTTAAGGATTCACAGAAGGCTAAGTGTGGTAATTCCCCCTCCTTCCTTTTTCCTCTGAAATATAGATGAATGTAGCAGTAATAGAACTCTGGCTGGGGCAGTATTCCTGCTGCAAGATTAATAATGGAATTGGCTTGTGGCTATACGCAGCCTATCATATGCTAATGGATTTACTAGGAAATGAATTTGGATGGGGTGGGGGATAGAAACATTGAGAATGTTTTTTGCCTCCTCACCAAATTAATTCTCATTCTCTCTCTCTCTCTCTCTCTCTCTCCCCCTTAGAGTAGAAGGGTATAGAAGATAGAAAGCATTTAAAAAATCAACCAAAACATTTTCCTTTAAGTTTTCTACTTTTTTCCATTTCTTTTTTTTTCTTTTGAGACTTCATGTCTCTAATTCCACTTTAAAAAATGAAGCCTGGATGTATGGGCACAAGCTCTGTGCCACTCAATTGGACTCCTGTCTTTAGAGAGGAGTAGGAGGGATGAGTGAGAGGAAACTTTGGGGCTTGTAGAGAAAATGAATTAAGAAGTGAGAAACCTGGAAAGGATAAGCAACAAAGTTGAACATGAGAAGGCAGGGGAGCCTCTCTTGAACATTTATCCTGGAGTTTATACCAGGAAGTTGTAAAAACAGAATTTAGGGAAGTTTCTGAGGTTCAGGTAACTATAAGGAGAGCAGTTTGACTTGGCATTGAGAGGGTAAATCTAGGGATTAGGTTTTAAAATCTTGCTTTCACTACTATCAAAAAAGTTGAATTCTGTATAATAATAATATATACAGGAGACTTCTATAGTAGGTTATCATAATATATTTGATGCATATTAGTACATTAATCTGGCTTTTGTCAGGCTGTCACTTTATGTCATATGCCCCAGTTTAAAGGCACATTTCTGTGGTCCTGGTCTGTGGAGTTATTTTGTCCTTTCTTACAGGGTGATATAGTGGTTAGAACTCTTTACTTGGCAGCAAAAGATCTAGGCTCAACTCCAGGCCCTGTCATTTGTAAGCTATGTGACTTTGGGTAAATTACTTTGCTTCACTGATCTTCAGTTTTTTCATCTATAGAATGGAGATAATAATGACTGTCATCACACTTTTTGAAAAAAATCAAATGAGACATTATATGTGGAAGTGCATTGTAACTCTGAATGCTTCAGTTCAACCTTTGGATATCAAGTCAGGACAGGCCCGCCTCCTTGAAATCTAGTCATACCTTTTCATCTGAAGTGATTCTTTGCAATATTTTTCAATAAATACTCCGTAGAGGATCTACTCAATGCCCTGGAGGGCTTCCTTTGGCTCTTTTTACATATTCATGCTTACCAGTGTGGCACTCAGCACATCCGTGTGTTATTTCTCTCTCTCTTTACTTCGAATTCAATTCAACTTGACAAACATCACGGAGTCAAGAGATAGTGGGAAAATAGCTGGAATTGGAGTCAGAGGGACTGGGTTTGAATCTTGGTTCTTCCACTTACTATCTGTGAGATCTTGAACAAATCATTTAACCCCTCAGAGTCTCAGTTACAGCCCCCTCTGTAAAATGAGGGAGTTGGTTTCAAGGACTTCTAAAGTCCCCTACAGTTCTAAACTTATGATCCTATAATTAATTAGTCTTGACTAGGTACAGCTTATTATCTACTAATATCACCTGTCCAAGATGGCCAAATGCAATGGTTTGCCCCTTAAATTATGTGTTGTAATCTGGGCACTATGGGCTATTCATCCATTTTGTTGTTCCAGTGTGAATGTTTAGACCAGCCTTTTTTGCGATGAGTATGAATTTTATTGACAAGGCCTTGTGATATGCTCAGGTTCAATTCAATCAAGACAGTTTTGGCTGCAAACAGAAGCACTATATATCTTCCCCATCAGTATAGAATCTTTCTTCTATTTGGACTTTGTATAGGACATTTTATGTAAGGCAGCTAGGTGGTGCAGTGGATAGAGAGCTGGTCCTAGAGTCAGGAAGACTCATCTTCCTGAGCTCAAATTTGTCCTCAGACACTTACTAGCTGTCACCCTAGGTGAATCACTTAACCCTGTTTGCCTCAGGTTCCTCACCTGTATAATGAGCTGGAGAAGGAAATGGCAAACCACTCCAGACTCTTTGCCAAGAAAACTAATTCAACCTCTTCATTCTGCAGATAAAGAGGCTGTGAAGCCCCGGGAGGTCAAAAGCCTTGGTTATACCTCATCAGGGGTAGATTTGAGCCTAGGTGCTTGAACTCTAAAACCAGCGATTTTTCCACTGTACCAAGCAGAAGAGGCTCCACATTAGATATAATCCTTCTTTCATATTCCTACAGGGCCTTTCAGTATGGATACTCATTCCACAGGTGCAAATCTTAGCACATCTATATTTTTTTCTCGGTGTGATTTTTTTTTTATTTTAGACAAATGATGAAACTTAAATACATGATAAGAAAAGAAATATTATAACCTTAAATATTAAACTTAAATACTGCAATAACAACAAAACATTATCCAAGATGCTGGTAAATACCACTGTAACCCTAAAGCACCTTAAAAGCTCCTATAATCAGGAATAAAATACTATCATGATGCTATTATAAGTAATAGCAACTCGTATTTATAGAGAGTTTAAGCATTTCTTTCCCAGCAACCCTTGGTTGCTAGTAACTAGTCCAAGTATTATTATCCCTATTTTACAGATGAAGAAACTGAAGCTCAGAGTTTTAAATGACTTTCCCATGACCATACACAAGACTAGAAAGTAGAGTTCTGAGTTTAGAAGATGGCATACTGCCCAGTCTGGCTGAAACATGATGCTGTGAAAAGGTATGTGCTAGGAGGTGGAATGTCATGTATGAAGAACAGCAATGGACCAGAGTCATAGGAAGATAAGAGATAAGGAGAAATACTTTCCCTTTCCCCTCAGCTCTGTTTTTGGTATGTGTAGACTTTATTTAAAATGTCCTTGAAAAAATAAAATCTTCAGTTTTGAAGTCAGGAGAGCCCAGACTTTCTGTCCTTTTTATAGGGCTCCTGAGGTGACCAGTAGAAAAATATTTACACTTTTTTAAATTTTTAAACATTTTTATTCATTTTGAACAAATATAAAAAGACAAATAAAAGAACATTTCCATGTACACAGCACACACAAAAAGGACATTTCCATGTACATAGCACAGCATAAAAAGAGGATTTAATATAAAATCATAAATTTCCATTTCACACTGTTAACTTTTTAAAAAATTTTATAATAAATACTACACATGATTTTTAAAGCTATCCTGCTTGTCTGTGTTTCCTTCTAAATTATCTTTTGTTTTCTTCTGTGCACTTTTTATTTTTTCTCTTTCCCTCCCCACCCTGCCCTAAAGAAGGTTATTATTAGACACAAATATATATATATATATATAATATATATGTAAAACCATATTATACATACTTCTATTTATCAGTTCTTTCTCTGGACGTGTATAGCATCTTCCTTCATATGTCCTTTGTAGTTGATTTGAGTATTCCTAATACTCAAAATGACTTAGATCTTCAGTTATTCTTAGAACAATATTGTTGTTACTGTATACAATGTTTTCTTGGTTCTGCTCACTTCAGTCTTCATTATTTTACACAAGTCTTTCCATATTTTCCTAAAATCAACCAGCTCATCATTTCTTAGAGTATAGTAGTATTCTATCATAATAATATGCCACAACTTATTTAGCCATTCCCCAGTTGATGGGTATCCCTTCAATTTCCAGTTCTTTGCCACCACAAAGAGAGTGGTTATAAAAAATATTTACATTTTAAACTGATTTCCAGGCCCCAAAAGGTAATCTGGGCTGGAAAACTTAGAATTCTTCCCTTCTGCTTAATTCAGGTGCAGGAAGAAGACTGAAAAGAACATAAAACTAACTATAATACTCAGAACTCTGGGCAGATTCCTTTCTCTCTGACTTGGCAGGTCAAAGAAGACAGCAGCTTTACTTTGTCCTGTTGTCCTCATGGTTCTCAGTTATGTGCCCTACCTCTCCCAGGGGTGGGGAGCCTGTGGCCTTGAGGCCACATGTGACCTTCTAGGTCCTTGGGTGAGGCCTTTTGACTGAGTCTAAGTTTTACAGAACAAATCCCTTTATTAAGGGGATTTGTTCTGTGAAGTTTGAAGTTTGAAGTTAGAGTCTAACCTATAGACTAAACAGGTTTCAGGGTGACAAGTCTACTACCTTAGAATCAAGATTACATTATTAAGGCAAAACTATACAATAAACAAGCACACCGGGTAACCTAAAAGTCGAATAACTCCCCAACCTCAAAAAAACCAAGGCTTCAATGTCTTGCCTCTAGCCTGAGTGGATGTGCCCATACACCTGCTGCTGAGTGACTGAAGTTACCTACTGTTCTAGACTGGGCTAGGAAACTGCTCTATGATGGACTGTTATTTTGCAACAAAGAGCCCCCATAGTCATTACCCCTACACAAATTATCCAACCTTATTGCCTAGTGTACTTCTCTCTGTGGGAAGCAGCCAGCTGGCTTAGAGCTGGATGTTGAGATGTGTTGCTAAGTAAGCCCATCTGCAAATTGGAGGTTGGAAGGAGGAGCAGATCTTTCTCCAACAGATGGGTTAGACTAAGCACCTACTATATGCCAGGCACTGTGCTAAGTTCAGTATCCAAGGGCCAGTGATAAGCAACAGGTTTTTCCTCTGCTCCCTCTTTTGTAATAACTGTTGTCCTTTACCACTGTCTTTGCTGAGCCTGAGAATATACAGGTGGATGTGGATGAGGGTCTCTGCCCCAGCGAGGTTTCAGTCAGGAGGTCAGTCATTAGCCATGAAAGAGAAAGCTTAGAACTTGCTCAGCTTGGCCTTATTTTCCAGTTCCTCTACTTATCTGTATGACCAGACTGGTAGAGCCTTTGAGTTAAGACCCTGAAGATCTTGTACATATCATTCTAGTACACAACCTGGCCCTGGATCAGTGACCCCGAAACTCGGTTGTAGAAACCAGACATCATTGTTTTTGGATTCAAAGTCAGCCTTCACAGACTGAAGCTCTGTCCGTATCTGGTAGAGTTTGGCCAGTGCTGATCCTGACTTTTCTTTCTTCTGATATTTCTCCACCTTGTTCCAAACCTCCTAGAGACCTGCTATTTCACTGCCATGTTGAAAGTGAGGGAGATACTGCCAATTTTTTAAAAGAGCTCAGGCATGGTCTTATGGATCTGGTTCACCTTTTCCTAATTAAAGGCATCCTTATGTTTCATAATACATGACTGTATTTAGGGCTGTTGTCATGTTAAAAAAAATTCCTGGTCTTGCTCACAAAGTAGATTGGACAGGCTATCAGAAGAGATCTTCATAACTGAGATGGAAATGGCCAGACCAGCATCAGTGTTTTCCATTGCGGCTTTCTGCTGCTTCTTTGCTTTATCTTTCAGCTGCTAGAGATTTCCATTTTCCCTTTCTACTACCCTGGGGACAATTTGTTCTTTAGGCTGCATGATATATTTTTTAGGCTTTACTTTGGAAAAAAAATTATTTTTTTTCCCCAAATAACAAGCATTTATGTTCTCTCTCCCACTCCTCTCCACACAATTGAACAATACAAAGGAAAAAAAGAAAGGAAAAAATCCTATAACAAATATGCATAGTCAAGCAAAACAAATTCCCACATAGTTCACGTCAAAAAACGTATCTCATTCTGAATTTTAAGTCCATTGTCTCTGGGAGAAGGTGGGTAGTATACTTTACTTACAGTTTTCTGTAATTACAGTCAGCCATTGTATGGTAAGCACAAAGTCTTTCAAAGTAATTTTTAATAGTATTGTTCTCATTGTCATAATTGTTCTAGTTCTGCTCATTTAACTCTGAATCAAGTCATAGAGGTCTTCATGTTTTCCTTGGAAACTCCATTTAATCTTTGGGCTTTCTAATCTTGAATACATCCAGCTCATGCCTGAAGCACTCTTGGTGTTCATGCTGTTATCATGGTCTCAGCATTAGCCCAATTCAGCATCAGTTCTGTCTACTGAGCCATGTCTGAATCTGGGCCACCTCTAGATTCCCCCAGCACTCTTTATCAATCTGTGTCTTTAGTCTAATTGACTGAATGGAAGTAACTGGAGTCTTTTGCTCCACATTTACTGTTTGAAACATCTTTGAATTTTCAATCATTTCCCTGGAACAGCACATCCCATCTGCAAAGGCAAACTCAAAGCTAGGACACCATTCAACCATAGTAGGTACTCTGGAAATAGCCACTGGCTGCTTAAGAAGAGGGCAGTGGGAAGCATCCCAAATGAAATCACTTCATTTACTTGACAGTTTTAAGTAGGTTTGGACATATGCCCAGCAGTGTGCTAGGGATGGTGGAGATAGGACAATTATATGACATAGTCCATTAACATTTCATTAAGAAGACTCTGCTCTCTGTACATGAGGCTTTGGAAGAAGACATTTCCCAGTTCAATCACCTAGGCATGTTTTCTGAACCAAAAAATGAGGAAACATGGACTGACAAAAGATATAATACCATATAACAAACATTTATTTATGAAGCACCCACTATGTATAGAGAATTGTGCTATGTACTAGGGAGACCCAAAGTTCAGGTAAGACATGCTCTCAAGGACCTTATTGGATGATACAGTTGGGGGGATAAGATACTAATATAGAGAGCTAAAATGCATATCATTATAGGATAAATTAATCGAAGTGCTATGAAACAAAGTACTATGTAATATCTGAGGGATGACAGGCTTTTACTAAAGGGGGAAAAGGTGGATCATAGGTTTCCTGGAGGAAATGACAATTCAATTAGTAAAGAATAGTGAAAACTGAAATTTATACAGGATTTTAAGGTTTTCAAAGGGGAAGGAAGAGAACAAGCATTTATAAAGCCCCTACTATGTGCTAAGAGCTTTGATCTCACTGTTGCCCCAGGACTAGATGCTATTTTGGTCTCCATTTTATAGATGAGGAAACTGAGGAAGACAGAGGTGACCTAGAGTCACATAGACAATAAATGTCTGAGACCAGATTTGAACTCTCCATTATGCCATCTACCCACCTAGATAACAACAATTATAATAATAATAGCTAACACTTAACATAGCAATTATGGCTTCCTGATTCCAGGCTTGACACTTTATCCACCACACCACCAAAGTGATGTTTATATATTCTACATTATCTCCTTTGAGCCTCACAACAACTGCTTCTGAAGTAAATACTATGGCTATTTTAAATTTCTGTTTATTGATGAAGAACCTAAAACTCAAAGAGGTTAAATAACTTGTTCTGGGTCACATAACTATTAAATGTTAGATGCTAGATTTGAACCTAGATGTTAGTAATATTAAGTACAGCACTGTAGCCATTATTCCATGCTATCATCTAAAGACGGGGAAAGAGAGAGCATCCCAGTATAGGGAACATCTTGACGAAAGTCATGGTGCTGTGAGAATGTTAGGTATTCTAGAGACAGGCAGCTAGGTGGCACAGTGGATATCAGGAAGACTCATCTTCCTGAGTTCAAATAACCTTAACCTTGTTTGTCTCAGTTTTCTCACCTGTAAAATGAGCTGGAAAAGGAAATGACAAACCACTCCAGTATCTCTCCCAAGAAGAGCCCAAATGGGGTCATGAAGAGTCAGACACAACTAAACAACAACAACAACAAATTGAAGAGACAGGGAGTTGCCTTGATTTGGCCCCAGCATATAGCACACAAATGGAAGAAAGAAGAGTGGCATCAGTTTGTGGGGAGATTTGAAGGAGTTTGAACTTTACTTAGGAAGCACTAAGGTGGGGCAGCTGGTGGTGCAGTGGATAGAGCTCCAGCCTTGGAGTCAGGAGGACCTGAGTTGCCTCACCAAAAAAAAGCAAGAAAAAAAAAAAGGAAGCACTAAGGAGTCATTTGGAGATTTTTGAGCAAATAAATGACATAACCAGATCTATGGATAAGAAAGATATTTTCTGGAATCCGTATGAAGAATGGATAAGGAGAGAGAAAGAGTAGAGGCTGGGAATGTTTATAAGGAATTTATCACAACAGTCCAGGCAAACGGTAAGAAAAGCTTATCTAAGAATGGAGGTAGTAGGAATAAAAAGGAGAGAACAGATTTGAGGGATGCTATGGAGGTGGAATTGACAGGAGTTGGCAACTGATTGATTATAAATGAAGGTGAGAGATGACATGAAGGACCAGGTGAGTGATAGTGCAATTGACAGAAATAGTGCAGTCAGAAAGGAGAACAAGCATTGTGGGAGAGATAAATAGCTTAGTTTTAGACACATACCAATTGGATGTCCATGGGGTGATGTCTTATATGTAGAAGAAAGGTCAGTATTCCCAAATACACTTTTGTGCAGTTCAAATGTTTTGATTTGCATTTTTCCTATTATTAGTGATTTGGAGCATTCTTTCCAATGGTTATTAATCATTTGAAATTCCTTTAAGAATTGTTTGTTCGTATCATTTGACCACTTCTCTATTGGCTTTTGGGCTTAGATATTTCTGCTAATTCTATAGCCTGGATAGCAAACCCTTATCAATGATATTTGATGCAAAGAATTTTTTCCAGTCATAGATGCTTTCTTATTGATTTTAGGTCCCTAATAACCTTTTTTAAACTTCTGTCTTTTCCAGTCCAAAAATCATTCTCATCAGCTGAAAAAAAAAAAACAAAAACAAATCCAAAACAAAACTAACAAAAATAAGAGCTCTGCAGCTTTGTATCTATAATCTTTTACTATCATCCCATCCACATTCACCCTAAGCAAGGTTCCTGTCCCTTCTTTGAAGGGAAGGTGTCTGGAATAAGGGCACTCTAATTCATCTAACCTTTTCCTTTTACGGATGAGATGATGGAGGCCCACAAATTTTAAGTGACTTGTCCAAGGTCACACAGATAATAAGTAGCAGTGTTAAGACTCAAACCTGGTTCCTCTGACTTCATGGCTAGCCAGTGTTTTTTACTCTACATCATATCCTGTCATATAAAGACTCCCATGACTTTTGTTTCCTTTGTCCAATAGCAATGAAGGTGTGTTGTAGCCACCAATGGGGACTTTTCTCTGTGCCTTTTCTCTGCAGATACCACATACTTAGGCTTAATTCTTATAAGATAGTGATATACAGTCAACCTGGAGAGGTAATTTCTCCACAAAATAAGTACAAATATGTTCAACTCTTAATTACCTTAACCAATGGAGGGAAAATGGGATTCCTAGAGCAATAGTTCATAAATTCATGAGATCAGACTTAGAGCTGGACCTTTGGGGCTAAGGCACAGAAATGTTGAGTAGACTTTTCCAGGATCTTAGAGCTGTTAAATGATGGAGGCAAGACTTGTTTTTGTTTCTGTTTTTGTTTTGTTTCTTGGTAAGGCAATTGGGGTTAAGTGACTTGCCCAAGGTCACTCAGCTAGTACGGGTCAAGTGTTTGGTCTGAGGCCTGATTTGAACTCAGGTCCTCCTGACTTTAGGGCTGGTGCTCTATCCACTGAGCCACCTAGCTGCCCTCACAAGATTTGAACCAAGGTCATTCTGAGTCTCCTCCTAGTGCGCTGTCTGCTGTACTCTGCAGACCATATAATCTGGTCATGGCTCCCAGTGGATAGCGGCTGCTACATATGAATGGGAATTTGTCCTTTTGCCTTCTCCTACTGCAGACTATAGTATTATATAGACCTGGTTGATCCCTATTACACAGCAAATCTAGACTCTGGCTGGGCAGCCATGAGAAAGACAACTCATTTCTTCCATATGGAGAATTAGCCACCATTCTGTATTCAGGAATGAAAGAAAAACTTGAGTACCATTATTTCTTTTGCTCACTAGATGTCACTCTTGGAGTTAAGAATTTTTTTAGCCACTATTCTACCATACTAAAATACACTTAAGGCTACTACAAAAGAATAAATACTTGGAAATTCAAGACCAAATGAAAGTGATTTAAAAAAATAAATCATCTGTTTGACATATTCTATGATCCCTTTGATCATGATTACTTTAGAGCCAGGGTTCTTTACCTGGCATCCACAGATCCCTGAGGGCCCATGTATGTATTTTAAGGGATATTTTGCTAACTATATTTCAATAAAATTGGGGTTTTAATCCTATTTTTAAAATTGGGGCATTTACAAACATTATTTTGAGAAGGGATCTATAGGCATCGCCAGACCGACAAAGGGGCCCATGGCACATAAAAATGGTAGTGAACCCTCCCTCAAACAATCCAAAATTGTTTACATGTGCATATTGTCTCAGATGGTATAGCTAGACTTAGATGTAATAAAATCAAACTCACTTAAAAGATGCATGTAAAAGACTTGGAAGTGAGAAAAACAGGAAGAGGAAGGACGCTTTTGTTTAAGAATCTGTTAGTTTGGAGGACAAGAACTATGTTATTTTTTCACCTTGGTAATTCCATGGTCTAGCATGGCATCCTGCACCTAGTAAGCAGCTAATAAATGTTTGATAAATTGACTTGGACTAATTCTAGTCTCCAGGTTTGGTACTAAAAGAGTAAAGTACTCCAGGGCCTGGTACTGAAGAAATGTACATTGAACATTGTTGAATGAATGAACTTATTTATTGGTTTAATGGTTGGTTTTGGAATGGTGTCTCCTGCATATGACTATAAAATGGGACTGCTGAACCTTGTTCAGTGCCTAGCACAGCACTGAACATACAATGGCCACTCAATAAAGACATATGAATTGATTGATATGTTTGCCTACCAACAACTTGGCAACCCAATGGGAGAGCAAACATGCTGAGAGAAACCAGGGCAGAGTATGGGATTTTGGGAAGGTGGACAGGCATGCAAGTGTACAGGCTTGACCTAAACCCTGGAACATCTCTGGGATTTTTCCTCTTCTCACCACTTCCACAATCCCTGTTGCAGTTCAGGCCTTCATCATCATTTACTTGGACTATTGCATAGCCTCATAAATGATCTTCCTCAAATTCCTCATCAGTCTGGATTCCACATATATGCTGAAATATTTCCTATGGCATGGGAAAATACCTTAGAATTACATTGTGTAATGAACAGAGAGCTTGCCTTAGAGTCAGGAAGTCCTGAGGGGAAGGTCCTCCTCTGACACAAACTAGCTCCATGACCTGGAACATGTCATTTAAATTTTCAGGGTCCCCAGACAATTGCTAAGACTGTAGGTTTGCAGAGTAGGTGCCAATATCCTCAGGTAGAGGGAGAGCCACACAAAAGGGAGGCTTAGAATTCACTATGTCATTTCTCTGGTTAAAAAAACAAAAACAAACAACAATAACAAACTTTCAGTGATTCCCTATTGCCCCTCAAATAAAATACAGACTATATGTTTTTACCTTTCAGGCCCTCCACAATCTGGTTACAACCTATGATACCCATCTTAGGGATCGGAATAGGTATTGGACCTATGATTTCCTTCCATATTATTTCCCTTTACTCCATATTCCAGCCAAACTGGACTACTAGTTATTCCCTGAACTCACAGCTGTCTTCCACATGCCTCTGGTATGGACTCAGTCCTTTCCTCCCCTCAAAGAAACCTTCAAATTACAGCTCAGGTGTTAATTCTTATTCTAGGCATTCCTGGTCACCCCCCTATTTAAAAAAAAATAATGAAAAGAGTATCTATTTTCTCTCCTCACCTCCCACCCCACTGAGGAAAAAAAGGAAAAAATAAAAACAAATTCATTGTAACAAATATACATAGTGAAGCAAAACAAACTCTCTCATTGGCTGTATGTAAAAATATACATCTCATTCTGTACTCTAAATCTGTCAGTAGGTAGATAGGATGTTTCAGCATCATTCTTTGGAATCAGGGATGTTCATCATATTGATCCTAGTTCTCAGAGCTTTCCGAGTTATTTGTCTTTACAGTGTGGTTGTCATTGTATAAATTGTCCCCCTGGTTCTGCTCATTTCAACCCTCATCAGTTTGAAAAATCTTCATATCACTCAATAAATACTTGTTGAATGAATGAATGAGTAAATGGATGAATTACAGTGCAATGTTCTTCCTCCACACCACCCTGCTGCTCAATAACAATAATACTAGATTGTATCTGTATAGTTCTTTATAGTTCTTCTCAAAGTACCTTTATATACATGATCCCACTTGGAGGGAGGACAGTTATTTATTATCCCTACTTTAAAGATGAGGAAAATAAAGCTCAAAGAGATTAAACATCTTGCTCAAACCTGATATTATTTTCATGGGATCATAGGATCAGAGTCAGAGCTAGGAGGGACCTAGAGGCCATTATCTAGTCTAAGCCTTCCATTTTAAAGATGAGTAAACTGAGGCTTATTGAAGTTAAATTATTTGCCCAAGGACATATAGGTGGTAAGTGACATAGGTTGGATTTGAACCCAGATGCTCAGACTCCAAAACCCATGTTATTTCTCCAATACTATTCCATAATAAATATTCTGCATTATGGTGTTTGTCTCTTATCACCAACCAGATTATCAATACCTAGTAAATAGTGGAGCCAAGCAGCAAACCCAGTTCTTTTAACTCATTGCAGTTCAGAGCTCCTTCCGTGACATTTTGCTGCTTTTATTTTGCATAAATGACAATAACTGTGATCTCATGGAGCTAAAGACAAGTCCTGTGGACATTGAAGGGCAACCAATTCTGATAGTGCCTGGGGACACAGAGGAGTTGAGATATCAGATTAGGGAAGCATCATTGGCTGGACTACAGTTTCTGAATAAATTGGGAGTTCAGAGTTCAAACACTATGGTACAATGGAAAGAAGGAGGGGCTTAACATTTAGGACATCTGGACTGGAAGCTGGCCTCACCTATTGACTAGGTGTATGACCTTGGGCAAGTCACAGAATAACAATAAAGGACAGCATTTATATAGTGTCTTAAGATTTGCAAAGCACTTTCCAAATGTTTTCTCATTTGATCCTCACAAAAACCCTATAGGTGCAATCCTATTTTACAGCTGAGGAAACTGAGGCAGGCAGAAGTTAAATGACTTACCCAGGGTCACACAGCTAGTAAGTGAGGCCAGATTTGAACTTAGGTCTTTCTGATTCCAGGCCCAGCGCCCTATCCATTGTGCCACCTAGCTGTCTAGATAATAATGATAGTAGTGATAATGGTAACAATAATGACTTTTTATAGCACTTACTATGTGCTAGGCATTTTGCTAAGTGCTTTATAATATTATATTTTTAATCCTCGCAACAACCCTGGAAGGTAAATGCTATTATTATTATCCACATTTTACAGATGGGGAAACAGAGGCAGGCAGAAATTAAGTGATTTGCCCAGGATCGCACTGCAAGTAAGGGTCTGAGGCCAGATTTAAACTGAGCTCTTCCTGACTCTAGGCTCCAGCACTATTGTGCACCATGGTGCCCCCTAGCTGCTTTTTGCCTCTATAACTCTCTTTGTCTCACTGCGTTTTTGTTGTTTTTTTTTTTAAGATTAAATGAAAAATATGAAAGTGCAAAACATTTTGCAAAACTTAAAGTGATATACAAGAAGCCCCAGTTACTTGAGTTCTTCAAACATCCCTGACTTCACTGGTGGGAGCTCTTCATCCATTGCTGCAGATTACAACACTTTCATTGACCTTAATGGAGAATAAGGTTCTGTGGCTTTAAAAGTCTACTTTATTAGCTCAGACCCTAGGGATGAGGCTTTTTGCGCTTATCTCTACTCAGTCTTTGACAAAGGCATATAGTACATCCCTGGGACCATCCTGAAAATCTGTCAGAGGATCGTAGATTTAGAGCTGGAAGGGACTTTCAGGGTCATCTACTCCAATGACCTCACTGAAGAAGCCAAGGCCCAGAGACATGAGGTAACTTGCCTAGGTAGTAAGTCACAGAGCAAGAATTAGAAC
Organism: Vombatus ursinus; assembly: GCF_900497805.2. Lineage (NCBI taxonomy): Eukaryota > Metazoa > Chordata > Mammalia > Diprotodontia > Vombatidae > Vombatus > Vombatus ursinus. The sequence goes on from NW_020948840.1 coordinate 15,994,915, forward strand.
CCAGGTCCCCTGGCTCCCCCATTTAGCCCTCTTTATATTGCACTATGTTGCCTTCCCAGATGAGTAGGAACTGGGAGAGCCTGAGCTCCAAGAACCCAGGGTTACCTCCATGCCAGAATGAAGCGTTGAAGTATTAGGGTGGTGGAGGAAATGAAAGCGGCTTTTCTAATGAACAAGGAATTTTAAGAAAAATTTAATATGGATTAACAGGAAATGTGTGATTTCCCTAAACTGAAGCCTGGCCTTTTGAGCATCTGCCTCCCTTTCACATGACAGGGGCAGTTGACCAAGGATAAATTTCTGATCAGCTGGCTCTTTAGGGGATGATACATTCCCTATGAGAGTGGTTTTATCACAAAGGAAAGAAATAGGATTTCTGTAACTGAGGAAAGAGGGATGGCACTGAGGGATCATTTTTCTTTCCTTGCTTTAATAGATACTCTTCTCTTAAATGATGCAGTCACAATACTCCAGAATTATGGATTATAGCCCAAATGGTTGTTCTCTTTTTTGGTGTTCTTTTCCTTTTGTTTCAAAAAAGAAAAAAGACAATTATTCGGTCTTATTAATAATTTTAATTTTTTGGTTAATAATAATGAGTATGAAAGTGCTTTGAAAATTAAAAATGCCCTTTGACCCAGCATACCACTACTTGGTCTATTGCCAAAGATGATTAGGAAAAAAGGAAAATAACCTATATGTTCTGAAATGTTTATAGTAGTTCTCTTTGTTGTGTCAAAGAACTGGAAATTGCAGGGATGCCCATCAATTGGGGAATGGTTGAACAAGTTGTGGTATATGATTGTGATGGAATACCGTTATCCAATAAAAAATGATGAGCTCAATGATTTGAGAAAAACATGGAAAGACTTGCATGAAATAATGAAGAGCAAAATGAGCAGAACCAAAAGAACATTGTATATAGTAACAGCAATATTATTTTAAGAACAACTTTGAGTGAATAAGTTATTTTGACTATTATAAATACCCAAATTAACTATAAAGGACACACGAAGAAAGATGCTATCTGCATCCAGAGAAAGAACTGCTAAATAGAAGTATGTATAGAACAATTTTACATGCATATGCTTATTTGTGTCTAATGGTAGCCATCTCTAGGGAGAGGAGGAGAAGAAAGGGAAGAAAAAAAAGGAAAAAGAAAAGAAATTTACATGGTTTTTTTGTATGCTTGAAAGGAATAGCAAATTGTGCATAGTAGAATTGCAGTTTCATGTGCAATCATCTTTTTATTATACTATTTTATGGAAATGCTTATTTTATCTCATAAATTAAAAAATTAATAATGCTTTAGAAATATCATATTAACAAATATAATATATTTGTAATACTTTGTAAGTATATAGCACCTTCAAATGAACAGACTTCTTTTCAGATCTGTTGTGGCAAACTTATTCAAGGACATGCGCAAGAGCCATGGGTGGATTGGGACCAGAATCATTGAAGGGAAAATCTGAATATCCAAATTAATTAGATTATATTTATATGTGAGTATGTGTTTTAAATCTTTTATATTAAAAAAAACAGTAAGTCACACTGCTTTGTAGTTGAATAGCACTTGGAAAAATTTTCCAAACATTTTCACATTGATTATATCTTACAAACTTCAAATGAGAAAATAGATATTAAGCCCTTTGAAAGTATTGAAACATTGTAGACAAATTCCTTCTTTCCATTTTCATCCTTCTTCTTTGGCAGGATGGGTAGTCTCATTCTACTTTACAGATGAGGAACCTGATGTCTAGAATAGCTGTGACAAACATGGGTAGATAGTGAGAGGCAATATGATACTGTAATCAACCTGTTAGGACTTCTAACCCTAGGATCTTCATACTAGACTAGAGCTCTGTTAGTGGAGAGTGAGGTATCTGAAAATTATTGTCAAAGTATCTGGAATAAAAATCCTTGGAATCCCAAAGATTGGGGGTCCATTTTTGTGTGATGCCTAGTCTACTGGACTTTTATCCAGTCAGTCATAAAATACATCTGGGTTTCTTTTTTTTTTTTTTCCTTAGAAATGTTTCTTACCAATAAAACACAAGTCCAGTCTTTATCTGGATTTTTCTCTCTTCACTGCCAGCACCCTAGTCCAGGCTCTCATCATGTCATAGAATTCTTTCAATAGCTCCCTACCAGGCATTCATGATTAGGCCATCTTGTATTCTATCCATCTAGTATACCAGTGGCAGACCACTCTTCTAAAAAACTGCTTTCATCATATCGTTCTCCTTTGCAAAAGCCATGATATGGTTCTGACATTAAAACAACTGCTTTCCACATCAGATTTAAATTCCTCTGCTTGATTTTTGAGGTCCTGCTTATCCTGGCCCAATTCCACCCATCTAACCTTATCACCCAGCCCTCCATGTCCAATTTTCCATTCCAGTTAGGGCATTCTCTCCACTGTCTCATGAACAGGCCATATTCATTCTTATTCCCATGCTTTTTTTGAGTCCCAATAGTCAAGCAAAAAAATTTAAATTTGACGTGGAAGGCGCAAAGAAAATCATTAGAGAGATATGAGATTGGAATGGAGGGTGGAATAGGCATGTAACAATGAATCATCAGTGGAAAACCCATACACTCCTCTTGTATCCACATGATCTCAAGGGAATTAGAATTTGCCTCCAGAAGACTATAGGTCTTTCTGTGGAGCCTCTATGGAAGGATATGGATAAGAGTCACTAGAAGAAGATACAGTGTGGTTAGGTTTTGATTTGCACCATTGGAGGGTTGAGGATGAGATCACTATCTAAAATCTGTTTCTCTTCACAAAGATGTGCTCATGCATTTACATATTGGTTTGAACAAAGGGACACAGGGCTGTAGAATATGACCTTGAGGGTTATCTTTGTCATAGAATCATAAAATTGATTTACCCAAGGTTACCAAGAGGCAGATACCTGGGGCTAGACTCCAGGTCTTCTTATTTTCCAGTCCAGTGTTCCAAAATACATGTGTTTAGTTTGATATTCTTCCCAACCCGAATTCTCTTATGCTCAATTCTTTGCTCCTTCTAGCTTTTCCTAACTTGCCCCCATCACTGACCATCTCACACAGGTTAACTGTTCCAATAGTTCTGATCAGTCCATATTGAGGCTTGGCATACAGCCCGATCTTTTGCATTTGGCCAAGTTATTGAGGAAAAGGTCACTTTACCCCATACCCATTATCTGTGATTGAGCTAATGCTGCCAAGTGAGCTGGCATGAATAGACACTGGGGACTGGCTATCTAAGGAGATTGTTCTGAGCCTTAGAGCTATGACTGTCCCTGGTGAGATAAAGAAATACTTGTGATCCCAGAAGCAGGTTAAAGGGGAGAAGGAAAACAAAGGTATTGGGAGAAGAGATAGGAAGGAGAGAGAAAGAACAGAAGACCAGAAAAATAAGTGAGAATAAGGATGCAGATAGTAGATAATAAAGAAGAGCTACTAATAATAACTGGTGCCTCCCCAGTGAAGCTTGTGTATATATTGTATCCACTGGGAAGCTAACATGGTGTAGTAGAAAGAATATTGGATTTGGAGTCAGGAGACTTGGGTTCAAATCTGGATCCGACACTTACAATCTGCGTGGTCGTGATCAAGATAAATTCCTCTGACCCTTAGATCCTTTTTCTGAACAATGGGAAGAATGATATTTTCATTGTCTTCCTCCTAGGGTGGTTATAAGGAAAGAGCTTTATGGACCTTAGATCTCAAGACTTCAAAGGATCAAAAAGCTCATCAATATGGGTACCCCTATATTAGCAGGGCATATAGGACATATGTAAAATAGGAAAAATAGTAGCATCTGCCTTTCCAAGGTTGTTGTGAAGATCAAATGAGATAACATTTGTAAAGTGATTTGCAAACCTTGAAGTGCTAGCTATTTATTATTCCCTCCAATAGCCTAGAGCACAGTCTATCTATGCCTTCATATCCTGTACAAGTTGTAAATACACAAAAGTCCACCCCATTGGTTGGAAATCATCTTTTTATAGGCCTCTGGATCTATGAGTACCAATGCTGTGTTCAAATTGTCCATGGGTTTCCTTTTGTTCTTACTATATGACCAGCCCACCTATCTCCTTTACCTTTCTTTGATGATATCCTTTATTCCACTTCTTGGACATAATTCTTTTTTGTTAATATCTTGCAGCCTATTCATGCTCACCATGAACCTCTTTGTTTTCCTTTGTGTGAATTTTTATTAAGATTCTCTGGAGACTGTGGTATTCCATGATTCATAGGCTTATGGTATTCCTGTGTGAATATTGGTGTTTAAAAGTTGGGTTTCTGTTTCAGACAGATGTTTGAGGTCATTAAAATGCCCAATTTCCTAAATTCAATCTAGCCTGCCCTTTTAATCCTATTTAATGCTAGACTCAGATAGATAATTGTCTGTCTGTAGTTCAAGATAACCCTCAATGGTCCAGCTGTATATCTTAGTCTGGACTATCTTCATCCACTTGATTTTTCCTGTGTAAGTGGCTTGATTGAGTTCTTTTGAGTTATAATGGGTCCTATGGGGGAGAGGGTGAGGAAGGGTTCTAGGCTTGATGCAATTTGCATAATATCAATCAATAATAGAAGTTTCATTCAGTTTCAGAAGCCTAGACCTTTGCCCCTTTTCGACAAAAGGAATTTAGCTCCTTTGTTTACAGACCCCAGAAGACCCTTAAACTTTTAGATTCCTTATAAACTCACTTTATCTCTCTTTGAAAGCCTTAGCCTTACCTTTTAATCTTATTCAAATGCACCTTTGCCACCAGCCCTAAAAAGAAGTTTGTCTACTGGTCCCAGAAAACCCTTAAACTTTTAGGTTCTTTATCTACTCTCTTTATCTCCCTTCCAAAGCAACCTTCTACCTTTCAGTTCCCTTCATTATCTGTTCTCATTGTTTATCCAAATCTCTCTGACCTTCCAAACGAAATTCTCACCTAAACCCTTTTCCCAACCAACCCCCCTTCCTCTGGCCACCCAAAGTTACTTTAGTGTATTTAAGATCCAACTTAGCCCCAATTCAGATGCTGAGAACCTCTCACACCTAGAGGCTGAGACTCTCATGTGCCTCATCCTTATGGGCATCACCTGGCCTATATGTGATTTATCCACTCTAGCCCCCATTCAGATGCTGAGAATCTCTCATGCCCAAAAGGCTGAGACTCTCATGCCCGCTCATCCCTATGGGCGGCATTACTAATGTTTGGGTTCCTTAGGAGTCTGGCCTATATTCTTTATCTCTAACAAACTATTTCTCTGGCTGGAAGAAGATTTGGGTTGAATTCTTTCAGGCAGGGTCCGGCACCACGATCTTGGGGTGCCTCTGTGCATCTGGGAGCACCCCAAAACCTCTAACCCTCTTCAGAAGCATGTGGAAGATCTTATTACTTATGAGGAATCCCTCTTCTATTATGCTTTGGGCATCCTCCATGACTATGTCAAACACTTTTTGCCAGCATGTACTCCCTGTTTTATGTCTTTCTTATATTTAGAAGGCTGTCAAACGAAGTTATCTCTGTTATTGCTTCTACCAAGGAATCTTGTTTGATCTAAATGTGGTATCCCTTGCCTCTTCTACCCAGATAATAGGTGGCTAGACAATGCAGTGGATAGAGCACTGGGATTAGAGTCAGGAAGACTTGTGTTCAAATCTGGTCTTAGACACATAATAGCTACGTACATGGGCAAGTCACTTAATCTCTGTCTGCCTCAGTTTTTTCAATTGTAAAATAGGGATGATAATAGCACCTACCTCCCAGGGTCATTGCAAGGATCAAATGAAATAATATTTATAAAATGCTTAGCAAAATGCTTGGCACATAGTAGGTGCTTAATAAGTGATTGTTCCTTTCCCCTTATAGCATATTTAGTAAGCATTTCAGTTAAGGGCATAGAGGTTTGCTATGGGTTTTTAATCATTTGTATGAAGGATCCTCTCACCACTCCCAATTGAAGAGAATATTGGGATATTCTCTGACTTCTTCCTTTTGGTAATGACTAAGGGGTTCCTACTATGTGGGAAGGAAAAGTCTTTTCATGGGCTATTGAGCTAGAACTCTGTTGATACATTAAAGGGGCAATCCCTGCCCCTCAGACCTTTTCTTCTTGTTGGTCTTGAAGTGTCAGGATGACTCTCTGAGCTATGGAAGGTTGGGTGGCAGCATCAAGTCCTACCCAACATCAAGTACTGATCTAATGGGCTTCTAGGCAAGTCAGTGTCTGTGATAGGGCTGCCTGTTGTTTGTGCCTTTTTTTTCCTTTGGTGTAAGGCCTTGTGAGATCTTAAAAGGCAGCTGTCCTCTTCTTCTTCCAAGGTACTCAGGCAGCAGAATAGCAGCTACCAAAGCACTTGGGGTAGAGGGAGAAGGAGGGAGAAAGAAGGGAAGGGAGGAGGGAAGGAGATGGAAAGGAGAAGAAGAGGGAGAGGGAGAAAGAATTGGAAAAAAGGAGCCCACTTGGTATTAATTGGGGTGTACTCAATGGAGGCGAAATATGAAAGGCAGAAATTCCTTGTAAATGACCCAGTGAAACTTGTGTATTATCCTCTCAACTGATTGTAATTGTCCTATGATTCTTTGTTGTTTGGCATCCTCTTTTTGTGGGGGGATAAAACTACCCATTGTACTTGGCACATTTTTTTTTTTACTCTGGGGAACTTTTCTTACCCCTTCCTTCTTTACTGGAGAGAAAGCTTAGAGCAGAAGTTCTTAACCTTTATTTGAGTCATGGACCCCTCTGGTAGTCTGGTGAGACCCATGGACACTTTTCAGAAAAAATGTCTTTGCAAGTATAATATAAAATATATAGGACTATGAAAGAAACCAATTCTACTGAAATACACATATCAAAATATTAAACAAACCAACAAAGCAAGTTCACAGGTCTCAAGTTAAGAACCCCTACCGCAGGCTATGACCAAAAACAGAATCATTCTTCACGAATCTAAGGTGGAAGTGGAAATGAATTACAGGGAAGCTTAGTTCCCTGTTGAGAAGGCTGGCAACCTAGGAGCAATGAGTCTAGGCAAACCTTGAGGGCAGGCAGAGGGCCTGGGACTGATGAATGTCTGAAGCCCCCATGGCTTCAGCCTAGCAGTACCTGGCTGGCGGCTGTGACTAGATGAAGACCCACACGAGACATCTCATTGGAGAAGAGCCTGTAAGGAAGCATTGTACTCCATCAACTCAAATGCCTTTTTTCATAAAGCACAGTCAGATTCTGTATTCTTTGCACCTCAATCAATTTTATGACTATAAAGATACATAGTCTGGTATATAATATTCTTTACAAAAGCCTGCCTATTCCCTTCTCATACTTTGATCAAAGATGGCCTCAATATTTGTGTAAATTTTCTCAAAAAGATTTTTGCAAGTGTGGGAAAAATAGGCATATCTGTCAGTACTTATTGCTATTTCCTCATCACCTCATTTTTGGGGGAACAAGATATTAGCATCTTTGATTTCCCCCCCCAAAACATTTGATATTGGTTCATCTTAGAGGTACCTTGAGATCCATCAATGCCCTCCAAATTGTATCAGCCCCAGGATGGATTTTCCATTCTAAATGATATTGTCCTTGGATGCCATATCTCTTTGCTTGGCAAGGAAATCAAGTTTTTGCTGCTGGCTGAGGTGGTTTCTAGGCTTCCTCATTTTTGACTCCCTCATTGTGGCAACTGATTTACTGTACACCTTAAATTGCTATAAATAAGCTACAGGCAATAAGAGTTCATCTTATTGTTTATTCTTGCTTCATTTATTCTTATCCTTGAGAACCTGCTGGAAGAGGTCAGTTTGTGAACTCTTAGACATATCTCTTGGCCTCACACCCCTCCCTATCTCTCCCCATTCCTACTGCTTAATTCAGTCTTTCCATTCTTTTTTCCCCACTGCTATCTAATTGCAAACCTCTACTTCAGCAAAACTGGGTGATCTCCTCATGGTTCCATGGATATGTTTTGTGTGTCTAGGCCTCCTTTTTGCTTTTTTGCCAGCTATTCTCCTCAATCCAGTTCAATATTTGTTGAATACTGACTTTGTTAAAGGCACCAAGCAATAAATCAAGCCCAATTGGTAGCAATTGCTGACTTCTGGGGTATAAATGTCCACACTGAAAATTTAAAAATCAGCTCTTACTAGCCCCTCTAAGTTGGCTCCAGTATACCCTGACTAGCAGTAAGCTTTTAGGCATATCACTGGTCCTTTCTTAGTTACCTCTTAATAAAGTAATGATTGGGGCAGCTAGGTATGCGGTGGATAGAGCACCGGCCCTGGATTCAGGAGGACCTGAGTTCAAATCCAGCCTCAGACACATAACACTTACTAGCTGTGTGACCCTGGGCAAGTCACTTAACCCAAATGCCTAGCCAAAAAACAAACAAACAAACAAACAAAAAACAAACACAAAAGGGAAGATTAAAAAAAAATAATGATCAGTTTAACAGAGGGGCTAAAGACTTGATAGTCCTTAAAGTACCTTCCTGTTCTAACATGCTAGGATTCTTGAGGTAAGGTAGTCAAGTAAAGCTAACCAATGCAAATGAACCAGCCTTTGGTTCTTCCATCAAGTCATATTTTCTCTCCTGCAGGAAGTCTGGGAGATGATCTGTTTCTCTTCTGTTGCTGTCTGGTAAAGCAGCTGGGTGGCACATTAGATAGAGCTCTAGGCCCCGAGTCAGGAAGACTCATCTTCATGAGTTCAAATCTGGCCTCAGACACTTACTACCTGTGTGACCCTTGGTAAGTCATATTACCCTGTTTGCCTCAGTTTCCTCATCTGCAAAATGAGCTGGAGGAAGAAATGGCAAACCACTCCAGTGTCTTTGCCATGAAAACAAGAAAACTGCCAATGAGGTCATGAAGAGTTGGACACAATTGAACCACAACAAAAAGCAAAAAGCTTTTGCTTTATTTGATGTTACTCTGATCTTTGGTCACCGTGGTTCAGAGACTTGCTGTGGCCGTTTGATTTGTGGCTGCATAAAGGCTGAAGTGATGATTTTTGTGTTGTCTGCCCTGTTAGAATGTGTATTCCTTGAGAGGAGTGACCATTATTTTCCTTCATATCTCTAGCACTTAGCTTAGTCCCTGGCACTTAGTAAGTGCCTCATGCTTGTCACCCAGCTGATAAGCTTAAAATGACTATTAAGAATACATTCATTCTTTTAGATAGTTAGATGGCTCAATGGGTAGAAGAGAGTGAGATATGGAGTTAGGAAGACCTGACTTTGAATCCTACCTTGGACACTTACTAGCTGTGTGACCCTAGGCAAGTCACTTAACCTTGTTTGCCTCAGTTTCCTCATCTTTGAAATATGGCTAATAATAGCCCTTACCTTCACAGAATTGTTTTGAGAATCAATTGAAATAACACATGTAAAGTGCCACATAAATGCTAGCCATTAGCATAATTATTCTTTTAGGCTGAGGTATGTGAGCATCGGTGAGGAATGTGGGGTTGTGGAATGGCAGGAAGACATAAGGATGCTCACCAGCTGCTGTGACTGGCTTCCCTTCCCACTAGGCTGACAAAAATAATGCAGGCTAATTTCACTCAAAGTGATGCTTATACTTCCTAGATTCATAGGATGCTATTGCCAGAAGGAGCCTCATGATGCAGGTGACAAAATGGAGGTCCCAAGAAAGGAAGTGATTTGCCTGAGCTCCCACAGCCAGTCAAGAGGCAAAGCCAGAACTTGAGGCCAGGTCTCTTCTTTCTACTATATGATTCTGCCTTCAGCATCATTCTCTGGGCTCCTCTCTCACAGAGCTTCTGACAGATACAAAGGGATAGAAATGAGTGTCAGCAGCACAGAGAAATCATAATGCATCCTGACACCTCCCCTCTTCCCCTTTTCTTGGATTAGCTTGATTTATTTTCATTTTCTTTTTATTCTAGGTTTATAGGAGATGCTGATTACTGCCATCAACATCACCATCAACAGACACTGGGTGCTTGGCTCAGGACTGTAAGCCATCCAGTGTGCCCTGCTGCTCCCATGCTATCTATCCATACTATGAAGCTAATAGTTAGCTGATGTTTGGGGAAAAGAAACCAATGTTTCCTACTAGATACAGAGAAGCTATTGCCTCTACATATCAGTATGTAGGTCTGTAATGAGCACCCTTCATCAAAGGATCTCCAAGCGCTTTACTAATAGCCTACCCTATCTTTTTGGAGATATCAACAGGAAAGAACAGTAAACTTCATCAAAACTATGCAATTTCTGTTTTGCAGAATTTAAAGGGGGCAGCTAGGTGGTACAGTGTATAGAGCACCAGGCCTGAAGTCAAAAAGACTCATCTGCCCGAGTTCAAATCCGGCCACCAGACACTTACTAGCTGAGCGACCCTGGGCAAGTCACCTAACCCTGTCTGCCTCAGTTTCCTCATCTATAAAATGAGCTGGAGAAGGAAATGGCAAACCACTCCAGTGTCTTTGCCAAGAAAACCCCAATGGGGTCACAAAGAATCGGACATGACTGAAATGACCGAATGACAACACAAATAAGATGATAAATAGATAGAAGGATGATAGACATATACATTTTCAAAACTGGGCCATTGATTTAATTGGTTGAGGGAGGTTCTTGCTATGAATGCAGATCAGTTCCTGTTCTGTAATTTATAGTCTTGGAGAGATGTCTGGGACACTAAGAAGTTAAATGACTTGTCTAAGGTCATAAAGCCAATAGGTGTCAGAGATGGGACTTGAATGCAAGGTCTTACTGAAACTGAAGCTACTTCTCTATGTATCATGCTATACCATTTATCAGAAAAATATACACATCAGCTATTCTTATTAAATTATCATTATCATCACCATCATCAACATCATCATCATCATCACCACTTGTCATTGTTTCTCTCTGCAAAGAGGACCATGCATAATAAGAAGTGAAAGTATCCAGTTTAAGGATAAAAGTAGGACATTTAAAACACACACACACACACACACACACACACACATACACAGGTATACCACCTTGAATTCTTATCTTCAAGAGAAAGAGAATATGTTCTTTGTAATTGAGATGCTCAGATGATTTAGAACAAATCAAAAATGGAATGGGTTCCCAGTGCCTTGAAGGACTTTTCCCAGAGGATGGGAGGAACTTTCAGAGGAATTATAAAGAGGATGTCTACAGTGGGTGAGCTGATGGACTGGATAACCTCTAAGGGCCCTTCTCTCTTCCCAATTCCAATTCTGCGTCTCAGTTTCTGTGTGTGCCTAGTATGGTTCTATTATTTTTATTACATCCAAAGAGCTGTTGCTTTTCATTGGTCTGAGTTCAGCATTTCCCTTAGATGATTTGCCTGTCTTCAAAGTGATTATAAATGCTTTCTGGAAAACTAGTGCTAGCTGGAAGGAGAAACACTGCTCCTGTAGAAGCTCAACTGACTGGCAAATATGGTATAGAGAATTTTGAGCATAATGATTGTTCAGCCAACTAGATCAAATCTTATTTCTGAAAGCTGTTTCCTCGCCTCGCTGATATATTTGTTCCTGACTCATTCTGATCAGTGGGGCATTGAGTCATAAGGAGCAGATTGGAAATTATTTTATTGATTTTTTTTCTTTCTTTTTTATTTACCAAAGGTGAGAGAGAATTTCTCTTTGCTGAGCTTGATTTAGCTGCAAGCAATGTGAAGAACTTTCAGAAGAGTCCATTGGAAGCATCAAAGGGCCGCTACTTGGTCCTGGCATGGAAATGCTCAGTGAAACCTGTTCTGGCCTTGGGAAAAGGAAGCTTTGCTTTGATTTATCTAGTAAATAAGTTATTATTATTATTATTATTATTATTTTGCCACTCTGTAAATAGTGATACTAGGGAGGCTAATAACCAGGGAAACAAGTCCAATATGGGTGGGTGGCTTAGTGGTAAGGCCATGGAGTGTCACTAGTTCCTCTAAGAGTTTATGATTTGGGGGCAGCTAGATGATAAAGTAGATAGAGCATCAGCCCTGGAGGCAGAAGATCCTGAGTTCAAATCTGGCCTCATACACTAGCTTTGTGACTGTGGGCAAGTCATTTAACCCTGATTGCCTTTTCCCTCCGCCTGCACCCACCTAAAAGTTTTTGATTTGGTTAATATAAAGGTCAAGTGATCTGGTTTATAGTTTGGGGGTACTGAAGGCAATGTGGTACAGTGAAAGAGAGGTCCAGTGAAAAGAAAGATGATTCTGAAGGATCTGGGTTCACATTCTACCTTTACTATTTTCTGCCTATGGAATCTTGGGCAAATCACTTAACCTCTTTGATTCCTCAATTTCCTCACCTATAAAATGAAAAAGTTGGACTATGTGATTTCCGAGATCCCCTCCAGCTCTAAATCTATAATTCTGTAGTTGCCAGATTCAGAACCTGGGCTTAATTAGGGAAGGAAACCTTGGTAGTAGCACTTCCCTAAGCACAAGTGAAAAGCTTGTTTGTAAATAGTCAAGCTCCCTCCCTTGCTCCTGAAATAAAAATTTAGCAGGTAGGGGTGGTAGAGGGGCAGGCAGAAAGGGGGAGATTGGTGGGAAAGGGTGGATGGTGAGGAGGGGAGGAAATTTTTCTTTCTTCTGAAGGCCTTTTTTGGGGGGAGGTGTGGAAATTAAGGAAAAATGAAAATACTTTATATTAACAGTATTTTCTTCATATCATCATGGGAACTCAGAGGCTATCTATTCCTGGAAGCAAAGGAGGCATGGTATGGTAGAAAGGACTTTGAAAATGCAGTCAAGGAACAGTCAGGTTTGCATGATGCCCCTGACAAATGGCAGCCCCAGTGACCATGAGCAAGGGTCTGAGCCTCATTTTATTTACCTGTAAAATAGTGATAATAATACCTATAGTATGTTCTCTATTGAACTCTACCATGCTATTCTTCTTTCCTCAATGATTTCAGTCCCTGGTTTATAATCTTTCTCTCCATCCCACCTCTTTCCCTCATATCAGAGGACTTCAACGTATATATTGATGACCCCTAAAATACCCTGACTTCCCAGTTGCTCAATGCATTCAATTCCTATGACCTGCTCCACTTAATCTCAGCTACATACAGAGATGGTCATCACCTTGATTTGCCATCATGCACAAATGTTCTACTACCATGTTCATAAACTCTGAAATGCCTTTATCTGATTATAATCTTTTCTTATTCCATCTGCCCCATGCTCTTTACTTCTGCCATGAACACCATTGCCTCCATTCCTCAGGTCTTTCCCAGGCCATCACTCCTGCACTGACTAGACTTTCCTTTCTTCCAACCTATTGAACCAACTCAGCTCTGATCTATATTCCACTCTAAAAGCCCTTTCCCCCTTGTCCTAAAACTGATCACACTCTAACAACCCCCAACCCTGGATTACTCTGGGTTCCTTCACTCCTATTTACATGCTGTTGAACACAGGTATGAGAAATGTGAAATTATGCTAATTGGGTCCACTACAAATTAATGTGATCTAATCTTAACTAGGTGCTTAGTGCAGCAATGAAATTATTCAACTCCTCCATAATTGATTCATTATCCCACTCTATACAGTGGTTATTCCAAACCTTCTCATACTTCCTCAAGCCTCATGGCACCCTCAACCCTCACCCTCTCAGCTGAGGACCTCAATTCATATTGCAGTGAAAAAATTGAGACCATTAGCTAAGAACTCCCTCTTCTCCCCTCCCCTTTTCCATCTCATATCACTCGGACATTTTCTCCCATTATTTCCTTCACTCTTGTATCACATGAAGAGGAGGCCCTTCTCTTTGCTAATGCAAAGACTGTACAAATGCCCTTGGTACCATTCCCTCTGGTCTTTTTTTGTGTTCCAAATGTGACTAATTTATTTTACTCTAATGTAAAACCAAAGCTTTCACTATAGCACAGAGACCAATTTGATGAAAGGTCATGGAAAAGTGGTATAGGATGTGTAGGACATGATGTACAAATTGGAGAGTCAGGTCATTTATAATGTGACACTACATTGTCATTGAAGAACAAATTTAAAATAATACTGAGAAACTCAACTCAAATGTGGCATAAACATTATAACTTCCACGCATGCCTTCAAGTATTTCTCCTTATAATGGACTCAAAAACCTCTAGACTTCAGCATAGTAGCACTACCACAATTCCTTGGAAGAATAAAAAGTTCACATTGTTGAAATTTCACAGAAGAATATTAAAACTAAAGCAGAGTGGATTCATTTCTCATCATTTCCAAGGATAGATTTGATACTTAAAAACTATATTAAGCTTCCAATTCAAATCCTACCCAACATGACCTAGATTGAAGACTTTTCTATCAATTAAAGGTGAGAGCATCAGTTTTACACCTGATCATAGTGTTCTAGTATATTCCAGTCTAGTAAGGCTGGCATTATTCACTTTACCAGATAGAGAAATGTTTTGGCTCCAACTTGTACTTAGTAGCAATGTCAAAACAGATGTTATTACTTCCAGCTGTCCAAGCAAGATTTATTGAAGTTTCAATCTTTCTCATTAAGCTTTTGATAGATTGACCCTCCAAATCAGTGCCATCATTCACATGTGTATACAGCTGGATGGCAGCAACCTTGTAATTCAGGGGAAAATTATTCAGAGACCATTTGAATTTGAACATGTCAAAACTCATCTGATAGCCAGCAAGCCAACCTTCATAAGTCAATACAGCCCAACAGTAGATGGTTGAACAAGAAATCAATGTCAACATTTCCGCCAAAACTGAAACAGTCCCATTTATAGGAGGCCTTTAATTTTCTTCTCTTCTCTCGTGTTTGTTACAAATTTAGTGTCAAGTCACCTTCAAAACATCAGCTGACTTATTCTCCATGCTGATTTCTGTCCCCAGGATATTTTCTGTGTTTCGTTTTTGAATGAAGGCAAGCCCATAGTCACAGATCTTATACTTGGTTTCCAAATTACCTGAAACTTTTCCTGTGTCCAGGTAAATAAATGACCAGAAGTGGAAAATTCCACTCCCTGGAAGACTTGGTTTTAAGATCTATTTTAAACATACCAAACCCATGTCCTTTGTTGAAGACATCCATGGTAGCCTTTCCCAGGTCACAGTAAGTTGGTGTGTTACACATTTCTTTCAGATACATCTGCTCAGGAAGGATCTGTGACACAGAGAGTAGCCAAGGAGGGTAGAGGAGTGAAGGAGTGCCAATATCCTTGAAGGTGCCAACTCTCCCCTTCTGATCTTCTGCAGCAGACTGGCCCCAATATACTCCCTTACCCCTTTTCTTCAATTTCTCTATTTACTGGGTCATTCCCTGCTGTTTACAAATACACTCATGTCTCACCCACCCTTAAAATAACAACAACAAAACCCTTACTTGATCCTACCATCTCCTATAGCTATTATCCTGTATCTGTCCTATATCTTCTTGGCTAGACCCTTTTAAAAATCCATTTGTTCAAGATGCCTCTACTTCCTCTCTTCTCGCTCTCTTTTAAGCCCACTGAAATCCAGTTTACAATGTCATAATTCAACTGAAACTGCTCTCTCCAAAGTTATTTAATTGGCAAATCTAATGACCTTTTCTCAATCCTCATCTTTGAGGACCTGAGTACAGAATTTGACCCTGTTGATTACTTTTTTCCTAGATACTCTCTCCCTCCTACGTTTTTGTAACCCTGTTTGTCCTATTCTCCTTCTATGTGAATCCTCAGGCTCCTTTGCTATATCTTCATCCATGTCATGCCCACTAACCATAGGTGTCTCCTGAGACTCCATCTCTTTTTCTTTTCTCCCTGAGAGATCCCTACATGAAATGATAGGTCTAGTTAAATTTTTTTTATAATAAAATGTATACACATGCTAATACTACATGCATGCACATATATGACATATATGTATACATGTATGTTTATATCCCTTTAAGATTACCACAGCACTTTATATATATTATTTGGTTTGTGTCATGCTCCTGATAACATACATTTTCTCACTTGGAGAATCTCATTAGTTTCTATGGATTTGATCATTTCAATGCAGATTATTCACAGATCTATATAGTTGATCTCCTGCGTTTCAGTCAAATATGGCCAGCTGTCTTTTGGATGGCCTATAGACATTTCAAATTCAGCACGTCCAAAACAGACCTCATTTTCTTTCCTCCCAAACCCGTACTTCTATCTAACTTACCTATTTCTATTAAGTGCCATACTACCATCCTCCTGGTCACCCTGGTTTCCAATCTCTGTGTCATTTCTTATTCCTCATTCATGTTCATTTCACATATTGAATCTGTTGCCAATCTCATTGTTTCTGCCATTACAAAGTCTAGTATACATCTCCTTCTCTCCACTAAAACAGCTCCTACTCTGCTTTAAGTCCTCATCACCTCTCACCTGGATTATTGTAATAATTTAATTAATCTCCTTGCCTCAGCTCTCTCCCCATTCCAATCCATCGACCACTTGGTTACCAAAAAGATTTTTCTAAAGGGTAGGTCTGATCATGTCAGTCTCCCCTCATCCTCACTCATCAACTCCATTGGTTTCCTATCACCTCTAGGATCAATATATATAAAGACCTCTGCTTGGAATTTAAAGCTTTTCATTACCTGGCCTCTTCCTTCCTTTCCAGTCTTTTTATACATCACTCCTCTCCAAGCATTCTGAAAACACTAACCTGTTTCCTATTCCTCAAACATTGCACATTATCACTAGTTATCCCCCATGACTGAAATACTTTGTCTTCTCTGTCTCTTAGATTTCCTGTTACTCTTCAAGACCCAGTTTAAATCCCTCCTTCTGTAGGTTACCTTTCCTAATCCTTCCAGCTACCAATGCATTCACCTATCAGATTACCTTTCTTCTATTCTCTCAAAATCTTTTATGTACCCATTTCCCCCATTAGAATATTCACTCCCTCAGGGCAGGGATTGTTTTTGCTTTTCTTTGTGCTCCAGTGCTCAGCACAGGCCTCATACATAGTAAATGCTTATTGTCCAATATCTATCTCAATCAGTTGTTGAGGATTAAATTAACAGAGTGCTTTGCAAATCATTTTATAAATGTCAGCTGTTCCTGAGTAGGATTCCTTATCTGGAAAGTGAAGGCACTGGACTAGACAGCCTCTTAGGTCACTTCCAGCTTCAGATCTAGGAGGCTTTGATCTTCATGGCAGAACAAGGTAGTCTCAGTTCCTGGTTGGATCTTCCCTTTGCTGGTGTGTTCCTGGGTAAGTCCTGTTTGGCACACTGCAAGCAAAGAGATCCTTGAAGTTTCAGGTGATGGGGAGAGTGACTGAGTCACAGCATCACCCACAGCTGCGCTCATGATATCAGACAAGGCCTTAGAGCTCTTGTCTACTCTCTTTTGTCATACCTGTGTCAGAGGTTTGGGGATCTTGACCCCACAGGTCCCAAAAGAAAAGTCTAAGGAAAATAGGGATCAATCAATTAATCAATATGTATTTATTAAGAGAAGGCAATGTGGTTCAGTGAATAGTCTTTGCCTCAGAATCCAGAAGACTTAGTCGTCATTCTTTACTTCTAACACGTGTGTGACCCTAGACAAATTGCTTAACTTCTCAGTGTACTATGTGTAGTACCCCCTCTAAAGTACCCCCACAATTTGTACTTATAACTTAGATCTACTGAGAGATGATAATCCCAGCTCCAAGGTAATCTGTTAGTCTATATTAGTGGAAAGGCATATACATAAAGAGCACACGTGATCCCCTGCAACTGAAGGATCCCATTCCTTTCTCTTCCTGTACTGAAAAATGTTTAACAACCAGCTTGGGGAGAGGTATGTGTGTAATGCATACATGACACACTTTTAAGTTTAACCTGCATTATTAATATTTTCTTCATCACTTCCTTTACTCTAGACAATCAATAATGCAATAAATCAAACACTGATTTGGAACATTCACTGATTTCTGAGATAAAAGTGTTCAAGCTGAAAATTTAACAATTAGCTTTTTCAAGCTAGTACATGATGAATCCAGCACATCATTGTCCCTGCTGGGCAGATCCTTCAGCTGGCTTTCCTTGACCTGGTCTTCAGCTTGACTCTGTCTCCTAGGCCTAGCTCTCAATCAACTTCCTAAACTCCTGTCTTGTGCCTTGACTTAGTCCCTAGAGTCCTTTGATTTTTAAAGGGCCAGCAGAGTACATGGCTAGCTACTTTCTTATTCCATCAAGTTTGACCAAAGAACCTCCTCACACCTCTCAGAGGCATAAAAAACATTTAAGTACTTTCTTACACTTCTTATCATTACATACTATGATTTTATCAATGGAACTTTGGGGAAATCAATTGGCCAAGAATGTCCAGAATGTCTTCCCCTCAATATAATTAGAAGGTTCTGATGTTAAACTATCTACAGGTATCAAATATCTAGCTATGTATAGCTATCAGGTCAATTGTAATTCTTGCACACTGAGGGCAAGCCATAATATACATTAATATGCAATCATGAGATATGCTTTGCTTCCAAGGGTCACTTCCTGTGAGGGACTGTCTGATGTTGGCAACTGCCAGGTGGGTGCTGTGGCAAGATTAGGGTAAGATCTGGGTATTTGGAAGTCAAGGCAGGGGCTGTGGTAGGCGGAGTCGTGGTGAACTGGGATGGGCTGGGTACGGAGAAGCCCTGAGGCAGTGGGCAGTGCTATGTGAGATAAGCTGGGTGCAAGGAAGTAGCCGAAGCTTGTGCTCCTGAGGCAAGGGGCAGTGCCACGTGGGAGTGGGCCGGCAGAGGAAGAGTTCCCTTTGCTTAGTCCCCTCCCTATATGCAATGTCAACCCCAGACGCCTCCTTCCTGTGACCTTCCTGACTTCCTAGGTCCCTTTGTGTAGCACTGACCCCAGACGCCTCCTTCCTGTGTCCTTCCTGACTTCCTAGGTCACGTACTCTGTCTAAGCACTAATCCCAGACACCTCCTTCCTGTATCCGGTCCTAGCCTCCTACGTCACTCCCTCTCCCTTGGTGTGCTAAACTCAGACAGCCCCTTCGGGTATCTGACCCTACAATCATTGTCTAGTAGGCGGGCTGAGGAGGAGGGGCTAAGTAGGTACTCAAGGAACGAGCGTGGTCAGATCATGCGCTCTCTTTGCTCCTGCTCTGATGGTTTGCTGTGATGGCCTCTGAATAAAGCTCTGGTGTTGGTGCCTCCTGATGGCTCGTCTCTGTGTGTTTATCCGGTTGAGGACCGAAGACTGATGAGTGAGTATTACTCTGGCAGCCTGCTCCTTATAGGAGGAGTGTTTGGTGCGGCCGGCATAAGGTCGGCGCGGCCGGTACGACTTCCAATAGGGAAAGGAGGACTTATTCAGATGTTTTTGCTTCTAACTCTATTACTGACTTCTAATCTTGTTGTTGTTCATCCTTTGTTCTTGAAGAGGACCAATGACATCATGAGGGTGTTGTATTGACTTGTTCATGAATTGGATTTAAGTGAGGCAGAATTGCACAAAGTTATGCTCTCTCCTCCAGGGTCATCTGAATACAGTGGCAAGACAAAAGTCAAGATGACTGATGATGGCCCAGGTTATAGTGGATGACCATGGCCTTTCTAAATTAAGGTCTTTTCCAGGTCTCAGTTTGTCTGAGGCAAAACCCATTCAAAGATTGAGGGGTAGGTAAAAATTGAGATAAAAGATGGTCTAGTTTACCATCACAAAAATATCAATCTGGGAGGGGAAGACCCTCTGAGTTTCTGGCCCCAACAGAAAATAAGTGCTATTTATACTCATTCTAAGCCATCAAAATCTAGGAGGCATGGGCTGGACTATTGGTTCAATGAAAGCCAGAGTAATTTGGGTTTAAAGGCATAGTTAAGTAGCTCCATTTGAAACACGATATACTTTTTAAAAGCCTGTTTTTTTTCAGAGCTATATTTCAAGAAATCATAAATGAAAACTGCATAGGGTGAAAAGTAAAATGTTCCAGCTTTTTGAAAACATAAATAAATTAAAATTAAAATCTAGCCCTCAAACCCCAAAATATCTTATGAAATATATGTAACCAAAATTGTATTCCTGTGGACAGAGCACCCACATGTAAGGATAGGATGCCTGGATTGAAAAGAGGAACCACATATGATGAGGGAAGAAGAAGGAGGAAGATAGGAGGAGCAAAGTAGGAAGAAGAGGAAAAGGAAGAAGAGAAATAAGAGGAAGAACAAGAAGGAGGAGGAGGAGGAGGAGGAGAGTTTCCTCAACTGTAAATGGAAATAATAACAATACCTACTTCCCAGGGTTGTTGTAAGAATCAAATGAGCTAATATTTGTGAAGAACTCAGCACAGTGCCTAGTACATGGTAGGCACTAAATAAATGCTTATTCCCTCACTCTATAGGGTTCAGTGACTACAATACTAGACATTGACTGAGGAAGACCTAAGTTCAAATCTGGCCTCAGACAATTACTAGCTACATGTCCCTGGACCAGTCATTTAACCCTTAACTTCCTTAACTTCCTCAATTGTAAAATGGGGATAGTAATAGTGCCTACCTCCTAGGGTTGTGGTAAAAATAAAATGAGATTATAGGATGTCCCAAAAATCTTAGTGGTATTTTAAGCTACAAAAAATGTTTGTAAGTCTTAAAGTGCTATATAAATACTAGGTGCTGTTATTATATTATTATTAATCTACCCAGCTTTAGTAGTAAGTGAGGAAAGATCTCGCCTAGCCTCCTGGCTAAAAAGTTAAGAATAAGGGTATACTTGGTACTTTGGTGCTTATACATAAACTAACCAGGAGGCTATAGATTTCTCTTTTGTTCCCTTTAGCAAAGGGGTGGGGCTAGGGTTATGGGGAGGACAAGGAAAGGACAAGCTGTTTATCTTCTCTAGAACATTGGATTTGTAATCATAGGACCAGGGTTTGAATGCCACCACTGACACTGTTGAGGTTTAAAGGTTTAGGGGTGCTGGGGCCCCAAAATCATAACACATGGGTCCTGCCTGAATGAATTCAACCCAAGCCTTCTTTCAGTCAAAAACCGGGTTTATTAAAGATCCGCCATATTGGCCAGACTCAAGCATTTGCATCGCTAACGCAGTTGGGCCAGATCTTAAGAATCTGAGCACTTTAATGGAGGAGGCCAGACGGACCTTATATACAGAAAGACTGTGGGAGGGATCTAGGAGTGACCAAGTAGTCTGGGGTGAATGCCAGGGACCTGGACCAGTTGGCCAAGGGAGAATGGAGCCTAGATAGGATTAAAGGTGGGAAGTGGGAGGGGTGCATAGGGAGGTAAAACAATGAAGAGCTAGGCTAGGTTAAGGATAACCTAGAATTGGGAGATTGGGCATACTATAATGAAAGGCCAGTTGATAGGATTACAGCCTTAGGCAAATGCCAGAGATTTGATCATGTGGGAAAGTCCAGGGCTTTTCCTTTTAGGGGTTCAGATCCCATCCCCATCAATACTTTCTGGCTGTGTGACCTTGTGCAAGGAAGGTACTTCTCCACTGTGAGCCTCAACGAGAGGTTTGGATAGAGGACCTCTGCTAAGGCTGAGGCCCCTTCCAACATGACATGACATATGTGGGTCCTATGATCATGACCTATTTGACTGAGGCTAGGGTTCTGGCTTGGGGTGTGGGAGGAGGAGACTTATACTGGTGGGGATGATTCCCACTGTCCCTACAGCTGACTAGCTCAAGATAGATCCACAAGAAGTGCCCCAGTTCCTGTCTCTGATCCAGGCAGGGTCTTGTGTTGGCCTCCAGTTGTACCAAAGACAGCTAGATGGGGAGGGAAGCACCTGTCACGAGGGCACAGTGATGGGTTGATGTAAATGCTCAGCCATTTCCCTCACTATGACTGCATACTAGGCTCTGGGGCAGCATTCCACTGCCTGCAGCTTCCTGTGATTCACAATCACTGGAGGCTATTGTTGAATCATTGTCCTGATGAAGACATAATAATTCTTGGCATGGACATTTAATAACTCCCCATGCCTAACTCTTCCTTAACTGTAGAAAAAAAAAATTGGTGTGCCTGGTTGGAAACCACCCTGGACTTCCAACACTCACCCCACAAAGCTGGGTGATCCAAGAGTGAGCACTGCTGTTACTTTGGGACTGATGTTTTCAGGGTCAAATTTTCCCTTTATTTTTGCCCATCCTGGGTGTCTGTACTGTCTTCTTGGGCCTCCCAGGCATAATGACTTTACATTGGTCTTTGAAGAAAAATAGGTAGCATTGATCACGTGGTTAAGGACACTTGGGAAGGTCTAACTTTGGTAAGTTAATTTCCTTGATATGGCTATGGTTCTTAATCTATGTTTGGGGCAGGTTCCACTGGTTTTCAGGTTCAGCATTATTATTCTGTCCAGGCTTCTTTAATTGCATTCCTGGGTAAAGCAATGGGAAATACATACCAGCGATCCTGAAATGTTTTTTATTATGGATGCCCTGGCAGTCAGTCTGGTGATGCCTGTAGACCCCTTCTCAGAATGTTTTTAAGTGAGCCAACTCAAATATGTGATTATATAGGAAACCAATTACATTAAAATATAGTTATCAAAATATTATAAAAATAAATTTGGGGATTCCCTGAAATCTATTCATAAACCCCTTGAGGATGTAGAGACCCCAGAGTAAGAATCCCAGGCTATACTGAGCACAAGGAGGTTCTCCTTTACCTTCAGGAAACCTCTTTGACTGTCAGTCAATACACATTTATTAAGCCAGGAGCTATGGTAAGTGCAGCTGAGTTTATTTTTTTCTTTAATCCTGCTTGGTCTTATCCTATAAATTAAAAAACAAAACAAAAACCAAACAACAACAACAACAGAACCCTCTTCCAGGTAAGAACTATAGATTTACATTGTTGTTTGTCCTCTGTACTCAGAGGACCAGTGATATCGCAATGTTGGGGTCAGGGAATCGTGTGTTTGACTGTGAGTGATCAGTCCCATAAGAGCTTGGAAGACTCTACCTCAGATGGGGCACAAATGGTCAGTTTGAGCATTTGGGATGGAGATGTCTTTAGATTTGTACATCTCATGTTTCCTTGTGCTATTTCTATTCTTCATTATAAAAACACTGGCTTCTCTCCTGTTCCGTTTGCTCTTTTTTGGGTTTTGATCTCAGAAGTCAAGTTAGAGGGATGACATAGTGAAAAACTAAATTTGACCCAGCTTCCTTCCCAAAGTGCCCATGTCATCATTTTACTCATTGACCCAATCAGGGAGGCAGGGTAATTGAGTTTTGGGAGCTGGAAGTCGGTGACTACTGTCAGTGGCACTAATGAGAACAGTCAGCCTATTTTCCACTCCAAGTCTGCCTGCAGGCTATAGAAGAAGGCAAGGCAATTCAGAGCCTCTGTGCTATTTGTTGTACTGTGACTGTTGAACTGATTGTGCTGATCTGGAAAGAAATTTAAAAAAAAACAAAAAGGCAAGAGACTCAGACAAGCGTTGGTTGTGGTATGGAGTTCTAAAGTAATTTTGCTTATGATATCTATGTCATGTGTGCCCTTGGGGAAGTCTGTGGCATCTGTCTATGGGCTGTAAGCTTCCTGAAATCCTTGGAGCAGAAAACAACCCAAGCTTTGGTTGATGACTTTTTGTTACAAGATCTGAGTCCTTGCCTATTACCTTAGGTAGCCCCCTTCCTGAGGTTACAGAATCCTGGCCATCAGAGCTCATAGTACCTTAACATGATTTCTGATTTGTTTTCCTTTTTCCCGTCTTTGATAACAATTCACAGCTAGACTCTTCAACATTTCTTTGCGCAAAGACTATTGCCCTCATAAATGAAATCCTACCATCTAAATCCAACTCCAGGGGATATTTCTTCCCACCAACATCCCCAAAGTATTGCTTCCTCCTTGAATATCTCTTAGTACTTACACTTATTTTATAGTTATTTGTGTACTCATCTTATACCCCTCTACCAATCCCTTTAGTGCAGGGACTGTGTTTTATTGATCTTTGCATACTTAACACATAGCACAGTACCTGAACTTCATTCATTCATTGAACAATCACTTATAAAATGTCTCCTATGTACTAGGCACTATATGGACTACACGTTAAAGATACAAAGACAGAAGCAATGCCTACTCTTGAGGCGTTTACATTTTAAAGGAGATAAGAAATGCATGTATAAACACATACGGCATGAATATGAAGTGAATAAAGAAGATGTAGTTCATTACAAGATGGGAAGGAGGGCCGTAGCAATTCCAATTGGCATTATAATAAGTTCCTCATGGAGAACTCCCTATGGTGAGGAAATCATCCATTTAATTTTGTTTCTGTTTTTGTTTTAGGATTGAGGAAGCATTCCATGATGATTATTCTTCAGTGAAATCTCATCCAAGGTATCAGATGAGCTACACAGCTCTTTCTTCTTCTCAAATTTCCCCCTTTCCTTCTCTAATCATCCTTATTCTCTTTCACAGAATCACAGAATTTCAGACTCAGAAGGAAGGAAGAGATGTCAGAGCCCATCTAGTCCAACCAGTGCCCAAACAAGAATCTCATACCAAGCAAGTGGTCATCTAGCCATGACTTGGACATCTCCAGTGAAGGGAAGTCTATCACCCCCCTCCCCCAAGGTAGCCTACTCATCCCACTTTTGAACTGCTTCAATCATTAGGAAATTTTTCTTTATTTGAATAACCTAGGAGAACTGTAATCTCATCAACTTGAGTATTCTGTGCTAATGCAGTTTCCTAGCCAGCTATGACTGATCATTCTGAGTAACTGTAGTCCATGTTTTACCATAAATTAACTTCAAAGCTCAGTACTAATGCCACCTCTTACAGAAAACAGCTTAATCCCCAAAATGTTCTCCAGTGCACACCAATCAATGCTCTTTACTAAACCATACAAGAGGTAGGCAAGTAGGTTGTTGTTGTTTAGTCATTCAGTTGTGCGTAACTCTTCATGAACCCATGGACCATAGCACACCAATCCCTTCTATCCTCAGTCTGTCCAAGCTCATGTTCATTGTTTCTATGTTAGTATCTATCCATTTCATCCTCTGCTGTCCCCTTCTTTTGCCTTCAATCTTTCTCAACATCAGGGTCTTTTCCAATGAGTCCCATCTTCATATTATGTGGCCAAAGTAAAGTAGAACTACACTAGAATTCTAGAATCTTGGAAAAATTCACCTTCAATTGAATTCAACAAGTGTTCAATTAAATTTTTTTGTTTAATTGTTTTGTTTATTGTCTAAACTTAAGAAAGTGATAGAGGAAAATGTTAATAGGGCAGATTAAATTTAAAAGTGTATCCTATATACATTTTTTTTCCCCTCTGGAGAGTTAGTTATTAAACATTTACCCATCCATTCCTGTTTTCATTGCACTCCCTTCCATTTTTTTTTCATTCCTTTCATTTTACAAAGGAGGAAATGGAGGCCCAGAAAGGAAAGAAGCAGATCCAGATTCGTTAAGTTACTAGGATGGCCAGAACTAGGAGTTCTGTTAAATGATTCTGTGTCCAGTGCTGTTTTTCAAGGCACTTTGCTATGGATTTTGTCTCATCCGCCATACTATATATTTTTTTAATTATTAAACCCTACTACATGCAAATCACTGTGCTAGGCACTGAAGATATAAAGACAAAGCAAGATACACTTTTCGGTTTTGCAGAGCTTAAAATGTAGTAGAGTGAGGGTGGGGATTAGACAAATAGAAAAATAACCACAATAAAAGTTAGAATATAGAAAGTGTTCATAGGAGAAGTCTGAGCAGGGTTATTTGAGAAGTGATCACTGAGTAAAAATTAGGATGGGGTTTCATGGAGATTAGGAATGGGAACCTTTTATGGTAATATTTATATGCTACTATTGGTATTGGCTGAGCATAATGGGATGAAGAAGTAGATCAGCCCATGCATACTACCCATACATGCCGTCAGGCAGTTGGCAACACAATATGAATTGAGGAGGACTTCCTTATTAAGTGCCTACTATGTGCTAGGCACTGGAGGTAGTAAAAGGAATATCAAGAAATCTTCCATGTGGGCTGGGCTAGTTCTTTTCCTTAAAGGTATAGAAATAGTCCTGAAGATTTAATTCTCTCAGGGGACTAATGGCCTGGGCTTCAGTATTCCCAAATACAAAAAGCCATGAGGAGTCATGTTTGATTGGCAGACAACCATGGGCAACACAGAGGTAGGCGAGCTACTGTCCATCTGAGCCAATGGGATATTGAATAGAGTTGTTGCATGTCCTATCCTGTTATGGTTAAGTAAATCTCCTTTTATTAACTGTCAGATTTTCTATTCATTTTTCCATTTCTTTCTGATATCAGACATGAACTACCTGGCTCCTGACCTACATCAAGCTTTTCCTACAGCACTGAGAATACAAATACAAAAATAAAAACAGTATCTGCATGATAGGAACTTACATTCTATTGGGGTGAGACAATACATGGGGTCCATGAACTTATATAGGAAAAAATTATACTAAAATTTAGCATTTCCTTCAATTATTTAAAAACATTATTCTGAAAGGGGATCCATAGGTTTCACCAGACTGATAAAAGGGTCTATGATACAAGAAAGGTTAAGACTCCCTATACAGACACAAGTTTCTGATAAAGATAGAAGACCCAGGACCCAGGACCCGAAGTTTTGGGGACACCCACAGTTAGTAGACATAAGATGGGTGATAGAGCAAAGGAGACTAAGAAGGAATGGTCAGATAAGTCAAGAAGCATTTATTAAGCACTTATTATATACCAAGCATTGTTCTAAGCTCTGAGCTCCCTTAAAGTTCTAAATCTATGATCCTTACTCTTAAGGATCCATTAATTAAGACCATTAGGCACTTAGCAAGACTTAGTTTCCTATTACTTGACTTCCTAGATATGTGAGCCTTTCTTCTCAATCACTATTTATTCATTCATCCATTCAACAAAGCCAATCCTGACATGGACTCCAGTTCCCAGACCTCTGGTAGCTAGCCATTCTGACTCTGAAGCTTACAAGGTCATGGCCAACTCCCATATTCCTTCACTTAAAACAGGAAAGAAGAGGCACTATAGAGACAAAAGTAACAGCAGGACAGTGTGCTCTTGGGCCATGTTGTAGACTGGTGGGGAGATAGAAGGCTGAAGTTTCTTATCACAGGAAGAGACCCTGGTAAGGAGGATGGAGCCAGACACTCAGTTTGGCTGGTTAGTGCCTTTTGAATGCACCCTGATTTCTGCCCCATAGCCAACCAAAAAGCCTCCTCTCTACCACATAGTAGACTAGAGCCAGTTACAGAATGTCTGAGCATTCTTCAAATCAGAGAGCCAGAGAGTAATCTTATGTATCAGTTTGCTTCATGGAAACAGGTCCTGGTCTCTTCATGTGGGGATTGTATCAAATGATCATACCATGCCTGCTCCCCAGCCCCCTGTTACATGTCACAGGGGTGGGGAACCTGCAACCTTGAGGCCACATGTGGTCCACTAGGTCCTCAAGTGTGGCCCGATTGTAATCCATCAAAGGGCTTCACTTGAGGACCTAGAGGGCCACATGTGACCTGGAGGCCTCACCACCCCAGATTCTTTAGGATGAAGTGGTTTCCCTTTATAATATGTGTAATTTATGTGTTTAATTACTTAAATATAGCTAGGAGTAATAGGTGGTAAAGCACACAAAAAAGTAGATTTTAAACTGTGGTATATATCATATGTATGATATATATATACATATATGCATGTGTATATGTATATATGTGTATATATCTATATATGTATATGTATATATATGGCAGAGGAAAATTCTCTTTTCAAATTCTGGGACCTTTCAGGCTTGAGGATTCAAAACTGGGCAAAGGAGATGCTTCATTGATTCATATTTTTATAACACCATAGAGCAAAAAAAGAAAAATGTAGATCTGGGGTACTTTCAAGACCTATACCTCAACTCACAGTTTTCTTTGTATTTACTTATATGTAGAAATGTTAGTTCCCTTAGTAGAATGATGCTTCTTGAGAACAGGGATTATTTCATTTTTATCTTGGCATCCCCAGGGACTAAACCAGTACCTGGAACATAGCAGGTGCGTAATAAAGGTTTGTTGATTGACTGATTAGCTGATCAAACTAAAAAAATAATGATAAAAATATTTATGGACCAACTACTACATGTAATGCTTAAATAGACACTTTGACAGCTAAAAATAAATATATGACACATTATAGACTGCCTTTTGTATCACTAGAGTCCAGTGGGAATAATATAAGGCTCTTTCTATAATAAAATGCAATAGATAGTTCAATCACTTACTTGATATGCAAGTGTCCTGATTCCTCTGGGCCTTGGTTTCCTTGCTTATTACATAAGAGGGTTGAACTATATGATCACTACTGTTCCTTCCAGTTGTAGGGTCCTATTATCCCCATCTTTTTTTATATGCCTGTATGTCTAACATGCCTACTCCTTGAGGACTAAAATTTGCCATTTATTTTGTATAAGCCCTATATAGCAGAGTCTATGTTGAAGCTCAGTATATAACTATTGAATTGTATTTGTGCTATTCTATTGCAATTCTAGATTAATTTAACACTCTTTGAGGGTGTTACTGAAACATTTCTCACAAGTGCTAATGAACAACTCATAAATACCAATGAGTCACTTCCTTTGGATCTTCAGTGAGTCAGCAGAGTAAAGTGAACAAACATTTATTAAGCACCTTCTATGTGTCAGACACTGTCCTAAGCACTGGGGATATAAAGTAAGGGAAAAGAGCCTCTGCTCTCAAGGAGCTCACAGTCTAATGTACAAACAAGATATATAGAAGACAAATTGGAGATAATCTTAGAGGGAAGGCATTAAGAGTAGGGAGGACTAGGAAAGACTGTGTGCTGGAGGAGGGATTTTAGCTGGGAATTGAAGAAAGCCAGGAAATCTAGGAGGTTGAGATGAGGAGGGAGAGAATTCCAGGTATGAGAAACAGCCAGTAAAAATGCACCAATTTGGGAGATGGAGTGTCTAATTTGAGGAATGAGAGAGAGAGAGAGAGAGGAAAAAGAAGGAGAAGGAGGAGGAAGAGGACTTATCTCTGTTGGTAATATGGTAATGTTAGGAAAGAAGGGGGTGGGGGGGATAGAATGAGTTCAGTTTTGGACATGTTAAGTTTAATATATCTATGGAACCTAAATCTAAAATATCTAAAATAAAGAGAGAGGTTAGGGCTAGATAAGGAGATCTGGGAATTAGACACATAGAGACGACCATTGACTTCATGGGAGCTGGGGAGATCATCAAGTGAAAGTGCAGAGGAAGGAGAAAAGACTTCCCGGGAATGAACCTTGGGAGACAACGATTGTTATTAGGTCTGACCTGGAGGAGTATGCCATAAAGGACACAGAGAAGTGGTCAGATAGGTAAATGGAGAACTAGAACAGAAAAGTGTCGTGACAACCTATACAGAGGGAGTATAAATGAGAACAGGGCCATTGGTAATTTCACAGGCTGGTCCTGAGGTCAAGGATGACTGAGAAAAGGCCTTTGGATTTGGCATTTAAGAGATTGTTAGTAAGGAAAAAGGGGGTGGGGGAGGGAAAGAGAGGCTGGAGCTGCGAGCACCAGAGGATGGTGTCAGACTGCAATGAATTAAGAAGAGAGTGAGAGGAAAGGAAGTGGAAAGCCTAGGTGGTAGACAGACTTGTCTTGGGAGTTTATCCCCAAAGGGGAGTAGATAAAGGACAATTGCTAGAGGAGATAAAGGAACCTAGTAAGCCAGTAAGTGTTTGTTTGTTGTTGTTGTTGTTTAAATGGATAGAGAGAGGTATGTTTGTAGGCAGTAGGAAATCAGCCTGTAGACTGGGAGAGATTGAAGATAAGGAAGAGACTAGGAATGATAGAGGAAGCAATCTAGTATAGAATGCTGAATGCAGAATGGGATGGAATACTTATGTAGAGGGGTTTGCTTTGGCCAGCAGAAGGGCCAGCTCTTCTGTGAGATGGGGGTGAAGGAGGAGATGGTGGCAGAAGGCCATCGAAATGATGTGAGATGAGAAGGAGCAAAAAGAAGGCTCCTTATGAATGGCCTCAATTTTTCCAGTGAAATATGAGTTAAGATTCCCAGCTGAAAGGGTGGATGGAGAACTATGAGAGGTTTGAGGAGGGATGAGAAGATTTGGAAAAGCTGCTGTGGTAAGTGGGAGAGTGAGTCAGGGAGATGTAAAATGATTGTCTTGCAGCAGCAAGGGAGTATTTGAGGTTATTTAACGAAATGTGTAGTGGACCCAGTCAGTATGTTTCTGTGATTTTCTCCAGCTACATTCAGCACCACAGGAGCAGGATTAAAGGCAGTGGATGAAGGAAATTGCCCAAGGCTGAGGCTTGGAGGGCTAGATAGAATAAGGTGGGGCAGGGAATGGACTTGGGAAAGAAAAGGGACTGCTAGGGTTGAACTGATTAACCAAGAGGTCAACCTTTAGGAATAAATCTGCCAACTGGCCATTTGTAAGCACCTACTGTGTTCCATGAACTATGCCAGGTGCTAAGGATATAGGAACAAAAAATAAAAAAGAATTTGGTCCCTACCATCAAGTTTATATTCAATAGGGGAACCATACATATTCATAAGTAAATACAAAATGTATACAAAGTAAACAAGTACCTAGGAGAATGATGCTTTGCACACAGTTGGCCCTGAATAAATTCTTCTTTTAGAAGGCAGTCTTGGTTCTATCAATATGCACTGAGGATGGTGACGCCAGAGCAGAGCAGTAATGGACTTTGAAGGTGAGTGAAGGGATTTGAATGACCAGAGAAAAGCTGGTGGGAGCCAGCACAGGGATGTGTAGATACCATTGTTGAATCTTTGAGAAAGGACAGGTTGGAGCCCAGGCAGGAGCATCTGGGCTGTATCAGAGGAATCACGAGTTGTTGGTTTTCCAGTCTCCTTGTAGCTTCCTGAAAGACAGAAAAGTCCACAAGAAGATGCTGAGTGTGAGCATTGTAAGGAAGGTAATGGATGAGGAACTTCCATGTGTTGTCTACTTTGAGACAGGCTAGAAAAATCTCAGCCCCCAACGGCCCTAAAGCTAAGTAATTTCTAGAAGTCTGGTGAATCACAGCCTCCAAATCAAGTTAGATAGGATTCAGATGTAAAGTGAAAAATGGGGTCTGTGTGATGTCAGAATAAACTTCTCTTTGCCTTCTGGCTGGTGCTCAGGGTAAGGAAAAGACTGGGCCAGCCCCAGCATAGTTAACACTCCATAAGTAAATGAAGATCCCTAATGACCTTAGGAGAGACACAGGGGATCCACCCTTGGAAAGGAAGGTAGTGCTGCAAAGCACCCTGGGTATCATATGCAAAAGAAGGAGAGGAAAGAGGAAGCCTCCAGAACCAGTGGGACATCATCACCAGCTGGTGCCTAGTTCCCACCTGAAGAGTCTTGTAGTTCCTTCCTCTCCCCTACTTGAGAGGCAGAGAATGAAAGACACACACTGTGAAGGTGAGGAAAGGAGCAAGCCCCCTCTGCAGCTCTCTAGGGAAGAAGGGGTCTGCGGTGGTGGTGGGGCCCTGTAGTGGGGCACCCTGGGGACAAAGTGGTGAGAGTTTGAGTGTGATTGGGGAAGTTTCACTCCACCTACTGCTTCTGGGGTTCCTGGGGAAGGGCAGACAGTAAAACCGTCCCGTGAGGCAGGGTGTTTATCTCCTCTCTATAACCTGAACCTGAGAGGAGCTTCTTTAGAGCTCTTGGGCAACAACAACTGGGCTGCTCTGGGGATGAGAAAACAAAAGCTTAACCAGTACTGGGGGTTGTCTGCTGGAGGAAGGGAAACTTGCTTTCATTCTAACTTTTGACCTTCCTGGCTTCTCAGACTTTTCGGGGTGGGGGTACAGGTAGCCTGGAGCAAAGACTGAGCAATCTCTCTTCCTCCCCACAGCTCTGGAAGGTCAGAGCTCTGGGGAGTATAACGCTGAGTGGGCCAAATTTCCACAACCCTGATGAAAAAATTTGGGGCTGGAAGTCAGGCCTCAGGGTCTGTTTTTTCTTTTGTAAAATGAAGGGATTGGACAAGGAAGGTACTCTTTAAGGTTCCTTCTAGCTCTAACAGTCTGTGAGTCTATGAAATGTAGGATCCATTTGATTCCCCTCTCTGCTTCAGTATGATTAGAAATGAGTCTCCAGTGACCTTGGGCAAATTTACTGAAATTGTTTCCTCATTGAAAAATGAGAGTGGATGAGATGATTTCTAAAGTGTTCTCTAGCTCCAACATTATACTTTGAGGGTTTTATTTGGGGGGGGGGTAAGTATGGACTTCAACCCATCTTTAAAAAACCCTTCCCAAAACCTTTATTTATTTGCTATAAGGATTATCACTTACCTTCCTCCTCATCCCCCGAGGGTTAAGTGGCTTGACCAATGTCACATAGGCAACAGGTCTCATCTGGGATCCAGCTGTAGCCTCTCTGACTCCAAAGCTGGTACTTCTTAAGAGTGTGCACATTAAGCCTGTTTCTTGAATCTGACTGCCCTTTCCCAGCTCTCCCCTGTGTCCTCCTCTGTAAAATGAGCATCAGAGGGTTGGAATATATTATCTCAGATGTAACAGTGAAGTTCAGAGCAGAATGGACATTTGCAGAATCATAGAATGGGTGTGTGTGTTCAGTTTTTCAGTTGTGTCCCACTCTTCATGACCCCATTTGGGGTTTTCTTGGCAAAGACACTGGTTTACCATTTCCTTGTCTAGCTCATTTTACAGATGAGGAAACTGAGGTCAATAGGGTTAAGTGACTTGCCCAGGGTCACGCTAGTAAGTGCCGAAGGCCAGATTTGAACTCAGGAAGATGTCTTTGTGACTCCAGGGACAGCCATCTATCCACTGTGCCACCTAACTGTCCCCAGGGTTACAGAATGCAGAACACCTACTATGTGTAAGATGTTGTGCTCAGCACTAAGGATATGAACAGAAAATGAAAAACAGTTCCAGCCCTAAGAAGCTTATATTCTACCAAGTTAGCTATTTCTTATGTAATCTGCCTATTCTAAAAGGATGTTAAAGATTTTTAGAGATTTAGCTACCATATTCTATTCAGTAAAAAGGGTGAGAGAGAAAGAGGGAGAGAGGAAGGGAGAAGAGAGAAGGAAGAGGGAGAGATTCCATACTTACCCTGTTGGTAATAAGTACTACCTCACTGAAGTAGAAGTGCTGTCTCAGCAATCTGAGAGGTTAGATTAGTGTGGGTTTATCTAATCAGAAAGCTCTGAGCCCCCACCTACTGGCAAACACCACCTACTCCCAGTATTTGCTGTATTTCACTCAGTCCCAGACTTGTCACCTTGACATAATGGAATCAACATCCTACAGAAATAGATAGGCTTGCTTGGAAACTATATAAGGTACTTTATCCTTTATTGGGACAATAATAGCAATAAAACAATATATAATAAAACATCTCTCCCATGGCTACAGCTTCTAGACCCAGGCAACCCCTATCCCATACAAAGGATGCTCTGGGAATATATATTCTGGTTTGTCTAATTCCTTAAAGTTACTATTCCTGTCAAAGGTGAATTGAAAATCAAGAAACAACCTCCAACTGATGTCTGACTCGTACTTCCAGTAGGGCCAGTCTTTTATTTTTTTAATTCAATTTTATTTTATTTTCAGTTCCAGATTCTCTCCCTCCCCCACCCATTGAGAAGGCAAGAAATACAGAAGTCATTACAAAAGGGCCAGTCTTTAGATGAAGACTCAAGAACTCTGAACAGTTTCTCCTCAGGGTGTGGGAGCATAGCTAGAAGTAACTTCCTAAAGACTGGTCTTTTTCCATTCAGTGTTCTTCCTGTTGCTGCTTGGGACTTCTCATTACTCTTTTTTTTTTTTTGTAAGTTTTAAAATTTATTTTAAACTTAAATACAAAATAAGAAAAGGAAAAAAAAAACATTGCCCCTATACACAGCAGAACATGAGAGGATTCAATATAAAACAATAAATTTCCATTTCAAGAAGACCTATATAATAAATACTACATATTGTTTTCAAAGCTGTCCAGCTTTTCTTTGCTTCCTTGTAGTTTTCCTTTTGTTCTGTGTTGTGTACTTTTTCCTTTATTTTCTCCCCCTCCCCTTCTCCCAAAGAAGGCTACAATTAAGCATATGCACACATATCTATAAACATACACATATGTAACACATATACACTCATACATATACACTCATATGTAAGACCATACTATGCTTATTTCTACTTGTTACCTGTTTCTCTGAAGATAGATAGCATCTTCCTTCAGAAGCCCAAGTCTTTTCATCTTTTTCTAAATTTTTTATTTTTTTTTTTTAATTTTTAGGCAATTGGGGTTAAGTGACTTACCCAGGGTCACACAGCTAGTAAGTGTCAAGTGTTTGGAATAAGGCCAAATTTGAGCTCAGGTCCTCCTGACTTCAGAATTGGTGCTCTATTCACTTCCCATCTAGCTGCCCCTCTTTCCATCTTTTTCTAAACCAATCAGCTTATTATTTTTGTACACCGCAACAAAATTCCAACCCAATCACATTCTATTTGGGAGATTGTCTAGGAAAGATTTTTCCCCCAATTTTCTGCATTCCTTCTATCCTTGGCTGTATAGATTTTATGTATATGAGAACATTTTAATTTAAAATAATCAAAATTATCCATTTTACACTTCAACAATGTTCTCACCTCCTAATATAGTTTAAGGTCTGACACTACTGAATCTGCTTCCTTTACATCTTTTCCCCCTTGGTTTCTTTGAACTTCCTGACCTTTTGTTCTTCCAAATGAACTTTGTTATTATTTTTTCTAACTTACTAAGTTAATTTTTTCTAGTAGTTTAATTGGGATGGTACTACATATATAGATTGGTTAGGTAAAATTGTCAATTTTTTTATTATATTGGCTTTACCTACCCATGAACAATAAATAATTGCTTCAATTATTTAGATCTGACTTAATTTGTATGAAAAGAGTTTTATGTTTATGTTCCTATAGTTCCTGCCTCTGTTTTGGTAGGTATACTCTCAAGTATTTTATATTGTCTAGTTATTTTAAATGGTCTAAAACAATATTGAATAATATTGCTGATACAGTGTAATTTCCCAATTTTTCTCTTTTGATTAAATCTATTTTAGCCTTAATTTTGTCTGAAATCATGATTATTATTAATCTTTTTTTTAAATCTTGCTTTTACTGATATCTTTTGTTTTTATATCACCTTCATTTTTTAATATATCCCTTCTCTTCCCCTGGAGTGAGTCATCTCTTGTAACAAAGAATTAAAAAGAAAGAGGAAGAAAAGCAGATCAACAAAACCACCCAACATATCACCTATGTCTAACAGTATATGTAATGTTCTATACCAATAGACCCCACACTTCTTCAAAGTAGGGAGGGAGGTACATTTTCTCAACTCTTCTCCCAGGTGATCAATAGAATCATACAATTTTCAATTTCCTTTTCTTTTTTGCTCTTTTCATTTGCAACATCATAGTTTTTGAATATATTGTTTTTCTGATTCTGCTTACTTCTCTTTGCATCTGTTCACATAAGCCTTCCTATACTTCTCTGAATTTTTTATATTCATCATTTTTTAGTCTAGTAATATTCTATCACATCCATCATATACCACAATTTGTTTAGGCATTTCCCAACTGATGAATATCTACCTTGTTTCTAGTTCTACCCTGTTTTCTAGTTCCAACCCCAAAAGTGCTACTATGAATGTTGCTGGCATACATAGGATCTTTCCCTGATTACTTACTGGAGTGAGTTCCTCACCAGTGCAGCCAGGGGGGAGTGGAGTCAGTGGTGGGCCATTCTAGGCTGTCATTCCTCTTACTTCCTTTTACCTCAGTCCACATGTCCGGCAGTAAAGAAGTCTATCACATTCTCTCAATCCAAGACCTTGTCTATGGCCCCGTTTTGTTGGCTGCTATGTTTTATCACCTTCTTTTGCATGCTTTTCTCTCAATACTAATTGGACAGCCAAAGCCCAGCCACTCCATGAAGACGAAGAGGGGTCAAAGATGGAGAGGGACACTATATATAGCCATAATGATATTTATAGAGGTGAGCCAAACTTTGTTGTTTTGGTTGAACCTCCCAATTAGCTGGAATCTTAAGCACTTATATTCAAGGGTCGTTGGGAGGATCAAATGATATAATATTGGTAATGCACTTAGCACAATGCTTGGCACATAGTGTATACTTTAAAAATGCTATTATTATTAAGATAATGAGACAGCCTACAGTGCTGGCGGCTTCCCCCTAAATCTATATCAGAATTATGATTGTGTTGATCCAGACCCCTGAGGGTTAAACAGCTGAGGTTGGTAGATGCGTATATTAAAACGCTGTCCACGGTTGGGCACCTCAGCTATTGTGGCAGCTACTGAGGCTTGGGATAGATATAATTTTGTAGCAGGGGAGGAGAGAAATAGCATAGCTGGGGCTTCTTGTTTGTCTCCAGCCCTTTATTTTGCCTTTGTGTGGCTGAGTCTATCATTAATTGGAATGTGAAAGAAAGGAAGTAAAGAACTGCCATATAAAGAACTCTCTTATTTATTAAAAGCCAAGAGGAGGCTCAAGCGACTTCCCAATATATTGAATTTGATTATCTGTCTGTGAAGGACAAGAGGACCAAAGACTCTGAAAATTAGGCCTGTGGTATTTGGCAAGTATGCTTTATGAATAAAACATTGTGGGAGGACATCTACTGATAGCAATGAGATTTCCTTACCAGGTCCATCAGAGGACCCCAAAGCACGTTAGAGTCATTTTTGCTAAGTGTCGCACCTTCTGGGTTGTTCCTAATACCGCCATTTAAAAGGGGGAGAAAAATTGGGGAGGGGGTGGCCTGATACGTTGCCATTGTTTTGTGATTTGGAACAAGTTATTTCATTTGAGTCAATGAAGCCCCGGAGTCCCAATTCCCCATTGGAACCATTAGACCATCCTTCCTACTGCAGCTGAGTGTTTCAGTGAATCTGCTCTTGACTCTGATTGTAAGTATCAATCAGGAAAACAGCAATCATCCAATAAGGGGAAAAGACTAACACATCATTGAGAGATGTTAGTACAGAGCAGGGCATGGAGAGAAGCAAAGGATATTCATATTATTCTCTGGGGCAGCTTATAGAGCAGAAAATCTGGAAATGTGTGCAGATGAAATTGTAGCTGTCAGACACAATCCCCACAATGTTCACAGTGGAAAATATTGCTTAGTAGCATAAATTTAAATAATTCAGCCTGGATTTCAAGAAGGGCTCACTAACCCTTTATGAACCATGAAGTAGTTATTCAGAGGATGGGGGCTCCTTCCATGGACCCACTTCCATGGACCCTAAGGGCACCAAAAATCATAGACTATTAGGATTTGAAGGGTCTCTGGATATCATCTATATCACAGGTTCTCAAAGAGCAGTCTGGTGACCTTTGGAGGGTCCCTGTGATGCTTTTAGGGGGTCCATGAGGTAAAAACTATTTTCCTAATGACACTAAGATATTTTAATATTTAATCTGGTAAATATTAATAGATATAACCAGCGATATGGTGGAGTCAAGTTCTACAAAAGTCAACTCCTACAGGTTCTCTTAACTATGTAGTACACATAAATTTTTTTCTCCAAAAAATTCATGTTAGGAAGGAAACATACATTTATTAAGTACTTACTATATGCCAGGCACTATGCTGAGCATATTACAAACACTTACTTCACTTGATCCTCGCATCAACCCTGGGAGATAGGTGCTGATATTATCCCCATTTTGTTTGTTGTTGCTGAGTTGTTTCAGGCATGACCAACTCTTTGTGGCCCCAGTTGGGGTTTTCTTGGCAAAGATACTGGAGCAGTTTGCAATTTCCTTTTCCAGCTCATTTTACAGATGAGGAAACTGAGGCAAACAAGGTTAAGTGACTTGACCAGAGACACACAACTAGTAAATGTGTCTGAGGCCAGAATTTATTTCAGGTCTTTTTGACTCCAGGCCTAATGTTCTATCTACAGGGCCATCTAGTGCAAGTCTCTTACCTCCTCTGTCCTCTTACTATGGGGGTAGGTAATGGGCAATGCAAAGGACTATGGTGAATCCTAGCTCTATCACTTCATAGCTGTGTGACCTTGGGTAAGTCTTTTTACTGTCTCCGTAGGGGCTGGACTAAGAAGGTCTTTGGTGTCCCTTTCACTCTTAACATTCTTTAATTGTGTGAAAACGAAGGGAGTTAGACCTCTGTCATTTCTGAGATCATAAGGTCATTGAGCTAGAGCTGGAGGCGACCTCAGAAGACATCTGGACCAGTCCCTTCATTTTACAGACAAGGAGATGGTGATCTAGAAGGACAAGTGATGGTTACAGGTAGTAAAGGTCAGAGAGACTTTAAACCCTTCTCCTAGCTCCAAAGCCAATGCTGCTGCTTTTCACTGTAACATACTCTCTCATAGGTCACTTGACAATTCTAAAATTCTGTTTTTAAAATAGTTTTGTATTGTCTCCCTCCTCCTCCCCCCTCGCCCACATACCCTCCTCCATTTTTTCTCCTGTGGGGCAGCATGGAACAGTGTCAAGAGCATTACATCTGGAATCAGAAGATCTGGGTTCAAATTCCATCTCTTGTATGACCTTAGGGAATCAGTGTATCAACAAACATATTAATTGCCTCCCTCCCTCAGTCTCAGTCTCCTCATCTGTAAAATGAAGAGGTTGGATTGGATGGCCTCTGAAGGGGTCCCTTCCCTCCCCACATCTGTGATATGATTATGGGGTCTTTGAGATTTTGCTGAAAGCAGCTGAGCTTTTAGCATTAGAAAAAAAAAATCCCACTAAACCCAGTGATTTGATTACCAGAAGGTGGCAGTACTAGCTCAGATTATGTCCTCATTTTTTTCCCCTAGCTGCTTGGGGGGCTGTCACTTTGGCAGGGCTGGTGTGTAAATCACCTCCTGTTCCCATTTGTATCATTTAACTGAATTCGACTGCAAGTTGTTTGTAATCTGCTGGGTCATTAGATGGATCCAGTCAAGTCTGCCAAGTGTTTACTACTCCCTGCCTACCTCCCTCTGACTCTACCTGCCGATGACACCACAGGAAGTCCCAGGTCAGCTGCTTCCTACCGCCCAGACCCAACTCATTCAGAACGAGGCCCCCATGACTGCCTTGGCTGCAGTCCACAAGGCTCCTGGGAGCCAACCTGACGTAGGTATCAGCCCCTTCTCTGTCAAGGGTAAATGAACAACTTGGAAAAATGTATCCTGTGCTTACACGTCTGCTCTGGGGACAGGCTTCTTCCCTCTGTCTGCTCTCAGCTTTGCTCACACTTCTGCATCAGCTGTCCTTGCCAAGGGCAAAGCCACATGGGTCTAGACTTCAGCGGCCATTGATCCTCGCTGGGGGAGAGTCGATGATTAATTAGGGCTTGTCCATCAAGATGGCAGGTGACACTGGTAGTAAATAGGGATGTGCTCAGATGCTTAAAAATTTAGCAGGTTGAAAAAAGTTCAGTTTCAATAATCTTTCCTTTTTCTACTTGTAGTTAGGAGCTGAAGAGCCGGAGGGCGTGATCAACCAACACAAGGAGAAGCTTATGGTGTAGCTCACTGATTTGGTTTCGTTTAATTTAATTCAATTGTTTCATTCCATTCAACTCAATGCAATTCAATTCAACTAAGCAAACATTTATTAAGCACCTACATTTTGCAAGCCCCATATTAGGCACCAACAAAGATAAGTGACACAACCCACACACTAAAGGAGTCTTGTAATCTTTTTTTTTAAGTTCTTTTTAAAAATGTTTTTATTAATTTATTTTGATTTATCAACAATCACATCCATAAGCTTTTGAGTTTAAAATTTTTCTCCCTCTCCCTCTTCAAGATGGCACTCAATCTGATATAGGCTTTACATATACATTCCTATTAAACATATTTTCACATTAGTGATGTTGTAAGGAAGAATTAGAACCAATAGGAGGAACCACAAGAAAGAAGAAACAAAACACAACAGAAGAAAAAAATAGCAAATAGTATGCTTCGATCTGCACTCAAACTCCATAGTTCTTTCTCTGGATGTGGATAGCATTTTCTGTCATGAGACTTTTGGAGAAGTCTTAGGTCCTTGCATTGCTGAGAACGGTTAAGTCTATCAATATTAGTCATCGAACAACGTGGCTGTTAACGTGTATAATGTTCTCCTGATTCTGCTCACTTCACTCAGCATCAGTCCATACAAATCTTTCCAGGTTTTTCTGAAGTCTTTCTGCTCATCATTTCTTATAGCACAATAGTATTCCATTACATTCGTATACAACAACTTGTTCGGCTATTCCCCAATTGATGGGCATCCCCTCAATTTCCAATTCTTTGCCACCACAAAAAGGGCTGCTACAAATATTTTCGTACATGTGGGTCCTTTTCCCATCTTTATTATCTCTTTGGCATACAGCCCTAGAAGTGCTATTGCTGGGTCAAAGGGTATGCCTTATAATGTAATAGGGGAAATAAAATAGTACTCAAATAATTGATACCTAATAGAATAAAAATAAGAGTACAAAAGATACACACACAGAGTACAAAGAAGTCCAGAAGAGAGAGAAAGCAAGAAATGCAAGGGGACCAGGGGAGTTTCATGGAGGCGGTTGACATTTAAAGGATGGTTAGCTTTTAAACAAGTATACATGGGTTAGAGAAGGACATTCCAGTCATAGGGGGAGAGTGTGAACAGAGTTACTAAGGAAGAAGAGTGTAGGATATGTTCAAAGAATGGTCTGGCTACAGGTAGAGTACATGACAGGAAGCAGAGAGAGAAAGCTGCAAGGGTAGACTGAGGCAGGATTTTGGAGCATGTGAATGCCAAACTAAGGAAGTTAGGCTGTTTTAGGTGGGCAATAGGGAGATGCTAAAAGTAGAATGATACATTGGGATCTGTGCATTAGGAAGATGTCATTGTAGTTAAGATGGATAAAGTTCTGTGGCCTTCAGCAAAGGCACTGCCCAAGTGTGGTCAAGGGAAGGGGCCATCAGATTTTTTCCAAGTTCTTTCTATGCCATGCAATCTGGGAAGGATTCCATGTGAACTGATTATTTTGTATTTTGAATATACCCTGGGAAAGAGAGTGTTAAAGCTGACTGGTTACTCTAGAAAATGATTATAGCTCAAGGCACACATTGCCACCACACCAGGATCTCCCATTGCTGCTCTGTTAGCTCCAGGCCTGGGACCAGCCACTCCACAGGAATTCCAAGACATCTTCATTTGTTCTACCTGCCATCTGCTGCTCCCAAATACCAGACAGTGACAAGTCATCAACTCAGGCTTCCGGTGTTTTACTTCCAAGGTTGCCATTTTGTCACCTGCCAGCCAGGTGTCCTAGGAAACACCTTGCATTTGTATAGTGACTTTCAGAGAGAGCTTTCAAATCAGGTGCAGCAGGTTGGATATGGAAACCTCCAAGTCCTTTGCAACTCTAGGACTAGGGTTCTTTGGCCCAAACTGGCCCTGGATGTCAACTTATTAACTTGTCTGGAAGAGACCATGATTTTAAGCCTTCCCAAGTCCATTTTATTGATAGTTTCTATGAGTTATTATCAAGGGTAGCTAGGTGGTATAGTGGATAGAACACTGGACCTGAAGTCAGAAGGATTCTTTTTACTGGGTTGAAATCCGGCCTCAGACACTTATTAGCTGTGTGACCCTAGGCAAGTCATTTAACCCTGTTTATCTCAGTTTTATCATCTATAGAATGAGCTGGAGAAGGAAATGGCAAGCCACTCTAGTATCTCTGCCAAGAAAACCCCAAAATGGGGCCACATAGAGTCAGACATGACTGAAAGGACTGAACAACAGCACCAGCAACATGAGTTATTCTCACTATCCTAGGGACTGCTGCTCCTTGCACATAGTCAGAGTTGGTTTTGAGACCCTTTCTTTTCACTTAAGGAAGGCTGTATGTATGTTGGAGACAGTTCTGGTTCTGGGGTCAGGGGACCTGGGTTCAAATCCTGACTCTAATGCTTATCATGTGTGTGAACTTGGGTAAGTCACTTTTCACGGTCCTAAATTTTCTTATCTGTAAAGTGAGGGGATTGAATTAGGTGGGCTCTGAGGTTCCTTTCAAATCTGAATCTAAAGATCCATTCTCTAAAATCTGTGATCAATAAGCCATCTCCCTTCTTTGATGGGGAATGTGCTAGGCCTGACATGTAGGTGGAGTTGGCAGTAACTTACATGGTGTGATTCACAGGGCACTTCTTGTCTTACCTAATGATTCCAGCCTGGTACCTGAAATGTCACTGTTAGGCATCAGATCAGGGGGTCTTTCCTTGAGATACTTGGTGTAGGTTAGTAAAGGGGGCCCTTTATGGAAAGCCATGGGAGCTCTAGGCTTCTGCATAATGGTTTAAGCTGGTAAAAGGGAAATGGGAGGGCACTAAACTCAATATTTGCCTTCCCAACTCTGCTTTAAGCCAGCTTCAGGTTAGGAGGATTCCTGTTCAAAGTCTGTTGGGCTTCTTCCCATGTTGTCTGCCCATGAGGAAAATTTCTAAGAACTAAGAGCACACTACTGTTCCCTCCCGTTTCCCCTATGTAAACATATAAAGTACGTTCCTCCAGGGTACCAGGCAAATAATCTGTGAGCAGAATCTTAGTGTGTTAGACCTGGAAGAAACCTTTGATATTGTCGAGTCTAACCCCTTCATTTCACAGATGAGGAAACTGAGGTCAAAAGAGATGAGAGGCAAAGAATCCTGAGGGACTCATGTGAGCACAGATGAACAGACTGTGGCATATAAATGTAATGGGACATTATAGGGTCAAAAGGAATAAGAAATATGAAGAATTCAGAGAAATATGGGAAGAATTGTGTGGATTGATTCAGATCAGAGAAAGCAGAGCCAAACAGACACCACACACTGTGACTAGAACATTGTAAAGAAAGTTGACATTCAGAGGCGATAAAGCTGTGGCCAAAGATAAGGTCAAGGGTGGTACTACACTATCCAAGCTAAAGAATGTGTCCTTTAATCAATAAAATAAAACTTTGGAAAGTGACACATTATCACCAGAGTCATAGCTAGCAAATTCTGTGCCCAGGGCATTTCAATTTGTGAGGGAATAGGAATCATCCAGTAACAGTACTAATAGCTAAAGTTTACATAGCTCTTCTAATTAACAAACAGTACTAATAGCTAACATTTACAAAGCTCTTCTAATTAACGAGGATTTTGTCTCACAGCTCCTGGAAATTATCTCAGTGTAGGGAAGATGGAAATCCTGGAAACTGCAAGGCTACTGCTGGGGAAGCCCATGGCCTTGGGGAGGAAGAATCAGAATAGGGTGGGGTGAGAATTGGAGGAACTCCCCTATGTGGCAGCCTCAGCAGGGGAAGAAGTGTGCTTTCTGATAGCTTCATATTTTAATGAAGGATTCTTCCAAGTCTTGCCTCTGACACATACACATACCTCTCATCCATCCAGGGCAGCTTTCTAAGGCTTGCTGCGTTGGTGGAGGGAGTTTTGTCACCAGGATCTCCCTGCACAGGTGAAATCACCTCTCTGGATTTTTGTTTAAAGTTGCTAAGCTC
The DNA here is from genome assembly GCF_900497805.2 of Vombatus ursinus. NCBI lineage: Eukaryota > Metazoa > Chordata > Mammalia > Diprotodontia > Vombatidae > Vombatus > Vombatus ursinus. The sequence continues at coordinate 16,038,380 of NW_020948840.1, forward strand.
TTTCTTTACTATAGGACTTCAGTGGCTGTGATCGCTGTATCTTAAGGGAAAGTCCCGGTTGTACTTCTGGTTAACAGTCACATTCATGCCGCTTTTGCAGTTTTGGAGATATATATGTTCACTGAATATACTTTGTAGGGGAGTTTGTTTGGGGGTTGTGTCTGTTGTGCCAAAACAAAATGTGTCAACCGAACACATTTAGTTTACAAAACTAAAAATAAATCAAAAGTATCAGATTTGGAGTAAGAAGATATGGATTCAGATTTCTGTTCTGTTTACTACTTCTCTTACCTTGGGCAAGTAATTTCACTTGTCTGGTCTTTGTTTTACAAATGTATTCGTATCCCCAGAGCCTTAGCATTGTGCCAAGCACATAATAGGTGATTAATAAATTCTTATTTATTCACAACATCTCTCACATCCAATCCCTTCTCTCCACTTACACAGGAACCACCATAGTTTAGGTGCTCATCACCTCTTTCCTAGGTACTTTGGAGAGCCTTCTCATTGGTTTCAAATCATTCTCCCTTCTGGTCCACTCTCTATGAGCTGCCAAAATGATTTTTCTTAAACACACATATGACCATGAAACACCCCATTCAGTTAATCCTAATAGCTTCCTGTTGCCTCTGGGATAAAATATAAGCTCCTCTGTTTAGCTTTTAATGCCCTGTACAACCTGACCCCCAACCAGTCTTTCCAGGCTTTTTGGACATTACTCCCCCTCTCCCAGGGATATGCTGAAGCCAGTTCAGCCTGGTTACTAGAAAATTTTCACTGGGAATATTTACACCTCAAAAATCAGCAGCTGAAAATCAGAGCTTCATTTATTGTTTTGCTGATTGTCAAGATTTATGAAACTTAAGGAGAAAATGATAATACAGGTTAAATTTGTTTTTTTTAAACCTAAATATCAAATGAAAAAAGAAAAAAATTGCCATGTGCACAGCAGACCATAAGAGAGGATTCATCTTTTCTTTGCTTCCTTGTTGGTTTTCTTTGTTCTCTGCTGTGTACTTTTTCCTTTATTTTTTCCCTCCCTCTCCCCACCACCCAAAGAAGACTACAATTAAGTGTATATATATGTATATATATAATATATATGTACATATATATACACACACATACACACATATGCATAGATATCCATAAACATAGACATAAATACATGTATATACAGAGACATATATACTTATACATATAACGTAAGACTACAATGTGCTTATTTCCTCCTATCATCTGTATCTCTTTTTTCATATACTAAATTCTGCTCTTGTTCTTTATTTTATCTCATTTTTATAATGTTTTCTGAAAGCAATATATTATTGAATTCAAATTTTTGATCTGCTATCCATTTGCATTTTATGGATAAATTCATCCCCTTTACATTCTAAGCTACCATTATTTGTTGTGTATTTTCTTCCTTCCTATTTTTCCTCAGTATCCTTCTCACCCTATTTACCCTATCCCTCCTTCTGCCTCTGCTTTACTTCTACCTACTACCTTTTCCTCCTATTCCTTAACCTAACCACCCCTCTATGAGTCCCTTATCTTCTCCTCTACCCCCTCCTAAATCTTAATCTACACAGCCTGCTATACCCTGCCCCATCCTGTTCCCTCACCTTTTTATTTCTTTATGAATCTGTAAGACTTTTATGCCCTTCTAAATGTATATATTCTCTCTTTACCCCAGATCTGATGTGAGTCACTATCAGGTCTCCTCCGCCATCTGATTCCTTTGTATCAATTCTTCTTCTTGTGCCTCATTTGTAGGAGATAATTACTCTTTTTGCCTTTTCCTACATAATTTTTCTTTTTAGGATCACATCATACTCAGCTCTATCCCAGTCTTTCTTTTGAACTACCCATTTACTAATGACAACCTTAGGCACATGGTTTACATTTCCACATATAAAAAGCAAACATTTTCTCCTTTTTGAGTCCCTTGTATTTGATCTGTGATGTTTACCTTATATTTCTCCTGGATCCTGTATGTCAAATTTTCTATTGAGTTCTGGTCTTTTTGTGACAAAATCCTAAAAGTCAGTCAATTCATCAAATATCCATTTTTCCCATTCAGGATTATGTTTAACTTTGCTGGGTATGATATTTTTGGCTATAACCCCAGTTCTTTTTCTTTTGCTCTTCAATATATAGTGTTCCAAGATCTGTAATCTTTTAGTGTAGTCACTACTAGGTCTTGTGTAATTCTTCTTGGTTTTCTTGGATTGTTCTTATTTTTTTTTTAAATTTTCCCTCAATCTCTCTTATTTAGTCTTTTTTTTTTTAGTTCTTCTAAGAATTCTTTTTGGTCAGGTAACCATTTGGTGTTACTCTTTGGGGTAGGAGATGCTTTTTTTGCTTTAACATCCTCCTTTGAAGATGAATCCCAGTCTTCTCCATTCTCACAGTAATTGTCTATGGTTGAGTTCTTTCTTCTTTGCTCACCCATTTTCATTTTGTTTTGCTTTCTTTTTAGCAGCTTGTTATTATAATCATTTCTAGTCCTGGAGTATGGGAATGGTGCCTCTGGCCTCAGTTCCTTCTTACTGTTATTTTTTGAACTTTTTCCTGGGCCCAACCTCTGCACTCCTTTCCACCTCCACACTTTAGCTAGTCACCCTCCTCCTCCACACACACACACACACACACACACACACACACACACACACACACACTCACTGTATGCTGGAAATGCTCTTGCTCCCTGAGAACACTCCAGTGGCTGTAATCTTTAGTTTTCCCCTCTGTCCTGGAATGGGAACCAAGAACTCAGCTCTCCTATAAGTGCCTACAGTTAGCAGCCTCCCTGCCCCACTGCTTCTGCACTCATGGGGTATATATAGGTTTCTTCTTGCCTTCTCCGCAGCTTGGGACCACATCTTGGTAGCGCAGCTGGGCCTGGCATTCCTCAGCAGCAGAGGGGTTCAGTCTTCCCCTGATCAGATGTCTGACCCCCTACTCTGTGAGGTGAGAATTCCTGTGGCTGAGGCTGAGGTGACCTCCCAACCCAGCTGCCCCTAGAGCTTGTTGTTTGTTGTTTCAGGGGAGATAGCCTAGAGGTATTTGCACCTTACTGAGGCTGAACCTCTATCCTGGCATCTTTCTTCGGATCTTCTCCAGTTGTCCCAGGAAGACCACTGCTCTGCCCCAACTCTTGTTTATTTTTGTACCTCTATGTTCATCCTGAGGCACTGTTTTGTCTTGTTTGTGGAGGAAATCTGGAGAGTTTGGAATTTTCAGACCTACTCTGCCATCTTCCCAGAGTCCTCTAATGCAGGTTAAATTTGAAAGTGTGTCATATGCATTTCATTTTTAGAAAGCCTGTTGTTAAACATTTACTGGCTCACATGTCACACTCACACGTGTGTACTTCTGTCCCTCCCTTGATCTGTGTTCAAGTCAAATATGCCTTCTCTCTTTTTCCCTCACACACAACACTTCCTCTTCCTGCTCAGCACCTTGGACTGGCTGCCCTAGGTGCCTAGAATACTTGGCCACCTCATGGAGACCTTCTTTACCTTTAAGACAAAGCTCATGAATGATGTTCTGCATAAAGTCTTTCTTCATCCCCCTAACTGTTAGTGCCCTCATTTCTAAGCTAACTGGTATTTAACTACTTTGGATATATCTGTATTTATTCACTTTATATTAATGCTGTATATGTTTATGTATGTGCTTGTCTCATCTATTAGAATAGAAGCCCTTTGGGAATAGGAATGACTCCATTATTTAACCTATTACCTTCAGCACCTACCTAGCACAGTACCTAGCACAGAGTAGATGCTTAATAATAAATTGGAGGTTAGTTTGTTTATTTGGAAAAGAAGGGGGTTAGAATAGATGATCTGATTTTTTTTTTTTAGCTTTAAATACTCTAAGTGACTTGCCCAAGTTTCCACAGCTATATAGTGTTCTGGCCAAAGCTGGGGCCCAGGTTGAATGAGTACAAGTCAATCTCATGAATCCTACCTTGGTCTCTACAAACCCCTGTGGGTCACAGATCCTGCAGCTCAGTCTCTGGATTCAAGCATCTCATAGCCAGAGCAGTCTGGTATTTCTAAGGAGTTCTGTTGTCATGGTGACTTCTTTATGTTATTTGTCACTGGTCCTCAGAAGAGCTCAGGCAAAAACCAGCAAATGAGGTTCTTAAACAGCTCCTAAATAAAAACCATAAAGGGAGATCAGAAGCAGACAAGCAACTTGTTCAGCAGGTGGAGAATCAATATCATCAGTGCCATCCATAAACATTTATTGAGCACTTATCATGCTGGGCACTGGGCTAGGTGCTGGTAAAAGGAAAATGATTAAAATGTGGTTTCTGCCCTCTGGGGGCTTGCAGTCTAGCTGGGTATTCTGGGCATAGGCATAAAAACACCCCGAGCCAAGGAAGCAGGTGCTCCATGCCAAATGAAGAGTAAGACAGTGAGAGCTAGCAGAATTTAGAGCAGGGTTGCTGCTAGTGAGGATTGTCAGAGAAGTTTTTGTCAAGAATGTAGGATGTGAAGAAAGGATGGGCTAAACTTCAGTCAGTAGAAAGAAGGAGACAGAACATTCCAGAAAAGGGAAATGGTGTGAATAAAGATAACAAGTAGGATTGTTCATGGCATGTTCAAGGGAATGACAGCTCTGATACTATCTGGGTGACTTTGGGTTTGCTCCTTTACCAGTCTGGGCCTCAGTTTCCTCATCTGTAAAATGATAGAATTGGATTAGACCAAATGAGAATTTCTGTAAGGCAAACCATAAGGTCCTACATAAGTGTTAGCTCTTATTAGTATTATTACTAGATGATTCCTGTTCCCTTTGAACTCTATATATATGTTCTTATGAATAGAACAATTTGGTCTGAGGAGGGGGCTCCCTTATCAGGATAGTAGGAGAGCTTTGGAGCAGGATAGTAATGTATTCAAGATAGAGTTTTAGGAAGATTAAGAGCAGAATGCAAAGAAAAGATTGGGATTGGGGAAGACTTGAAGTGGGGGTGGGGAGGACAATTAGTAGAGTGATCATCACTTGGGTGATAAGAATAATAGCTTGCATTTAAACAAGACTTTCAAGTTTGACAGTCTTCACAACAACCTCTATGAAGGAGGTAGTACAAGTAGCATTGAGTCCATCTTATAGATAAGGGAAATGAGGTTCAGAAAGGTTGAAATGCTTTAGGTCACACAACTAAGCATCAGAGCTAGGATCTGAAGATAGGTCTTGAGTTCAGAACTTTTGAAGGAGTAGAAAGGGAGTGGGGCAGATATGAGAGAATCAGTAGGATTTGGTATATGACAACATGTATATACATATACACATGTACACACACATATATGTATATATATACACACATACATACATATATGTATATCTCTTCCCTGACCAATTTTTATTTAAAAAAATATTGATGCTTTTTGTTGTTACATCAATTTATTTCTAAATGTATACTCTGTTCTTCTATCCAGAGAGTCATATCCTATAATCAAAACTTTTACAAAAAAAGGAAAGAAAAGCAATTTCACAAAACCAGTACATTGTCCTTGTCTGACAATACATTATTCCATTCTCATAGGCCCCACACCCCTGCAAAGAAGGGAAGGCATATTTTTGAAACTATTCTTTCGGTGCAAGCTTTGTCAAAATTATACAATGTTCAGTTTCATTTTATTACTATTCTTTCCATTTTAATTATAGTCATTGTACATATCATTTTCTTGGTTTTGCTTACTATACTCTGTATCAATTCATGTAATTCTTTTTAATGCTTTTCTGATTTTTTCATATTTGTTTGTCTTTTTAATAGTGAAGTAATACTCCTTTGCATTCATGACCATTCCCTAGTGGGTGCCCTGCCCAGGCTTTAAGTGAGACTTTTTCAAATTAAGGGAGTGACTTAGCACATGACACCACAATATCTACTGCTAGGACTTATTTTCTCTAGGAGAGGGAAACCATTGTAATAACTCTAGAAGAGTTGGCCTAGGATTTGGACAAGAAAGTGGAGTCATAACTATGGAGTCTGAATGCAGATTGAAGTATACTATTTGATCTCTTTTTTTTTGTAGTTTTATTTCTTCTTTCTCATGTTTCCTCCCATTGGTTCCAATACTTCTTTACAACATGATTAATGTGAAAATATGTTTAGTATGAATGTATTTGCAGAGCCTATATCAGATTGCATGCTGTCTTGGGGAGGGGAAAGGGGAGGAAGGGGAAGAAAATTGAAAACTCAAGAGTTTATAGAAGTGAATGTTGAAAACTAAAGATAAATAAAATTTTGAAAAGTAGGATCATGTTGCATGGCATAAGCTGGTGGAAGACCTTTAGGTACAACGTATGGGGATGAAGTATCCTGGGGAAGGAAGTATCCTGCCTATGCCTTTGCCATATGTTGGTCTATTGGCTCATAGACTAAATTATCCTACCTTAGGTACACTCTACTATGCAGGAGAGCAATAGCTTCCCCAACACCAAAGGACCCACTTCTCCTAGGTGATTGGGCTGTGAAGCATGTGGGCAGGCAGTATTGTAGCATTCTTCTCTAGCTACATGTCAAGCAGTAGAATCTCTGAGTCAAAAGGGATGCACAATTTAATGACTTTTTTCACTTAATTCTTAATTGCTCTTAGAATGGTTGTCCCAATTTCCAGCACTACCAAGACTGAACTCATATGTTCATCTTTCCATAAGCCCTCCAATAATGACTATTCCTGTGTCTAAAACAATATACAGCTATTGGTATTTTTGTTTGTTTTTTTTATTGCCTACATTTGCCCTATATGTTTCCCTCTCCCAGAGAGCCATCTCTTATAATCAAATAATTTTTTAAAAGGAAAAAGAGAAAAAAAAATTCAGTAAAACCAATCAATAATAACAAAAAAGGCACTATTCAATGCTCTATAACCATGGACCCCCACATCTGCAAAGAAACAAAGGGAGGTATCTTTTCATACTGCTACTTTGAGAGCAATTTCCATCATAATTTTTTAACATTTAGCTTAGATTATTTTATTGTTGTTGTTCTTTCCCTTTAAATTGTTGTAGTCTTTGTGCATATTATTTTCCTGGCTCTGCTTACTATACTTTGCATCAATTCATATAAATATATCTATGTTTCTCTGCATTCATCATTTCGATTGCTTCTTATAGCACAGTAATATCCTATAACACTGGAGTATCACAATTTGTTTAGTTGCTCCCCAGATGATGTACATCTACCTTTGCTTCCTTTTCTTTGCTACCACAAAAAGTGCTGCTATAAATATTCTGGTATTTATGGAACCTGTTTTTTTGTCAGTGACCTCCTTGAGGTTTCTGCCTAGCAGTGGAATCTCTCCATCAAAAGGTTGGGATATTTTCACCACTTTATTTGCATAATTCCAAATTGTCTTCCAAATCAAATTGTACCAATTCACAATTCCACCAACAATGCTTTAGTGTCTCTATATTTCTATATTCCTTTAAATATTGACTGTCTTTTCTTGTCTGTGCTAAGTTGCTTTGTACAGGTGAAACTTCAGAGATATTTTGATTTGTGATTTAGAGTATTCATTTATATTCTTGTTAGTACCTTGTAATTCTTTTGAGAACTTTTCATATCTTTTGGTTGCTCAAATATTGGCTACTCACTTTTGGTCTTATATGTTTCTATTGGCTGTTTTTATTCCTTGGAGAGCAAAACTTTGATAGAAATATTTTATATGAATATTTTTCCCCATTTGATTGCTTCATCTTCTCCTAGTTGTAGTTATTTTGTTCAAGCAAAAGCTTTTCATTTTCATGTAATCAAAATATTTTAGTTTCACAATAGCCTCTTCCTTGTTTGATTAATAATTCATCGCCTCATTGTTTGTGGGAAAGGTACCTGGTTTAGTTATCTCTTAGTTTTTCATGGTTTGATCTTTAATATTTAGGTCACTATCCATTTTGAGTTTATTGTGGCACAGTAAGTGTGGTGGTAAGTGTGTGGTAAGACAAGGGTTTAATCTTAATTCTGCTTTACTGCTTTCTATTTTTACCAGCAGTTCTTGTTACTGCTGAAGTTCATTCCTAGGTAATTTAGGTTTTGTAGTTTATCAAACATTCCATTATTGAGTTGAATTATTTCTGATTCTTCCTTGTATAATCTGTTCCATTGATCTACTTTTTAATTTTTAATTAGATTCAAATATAATTTTGATGTTTATTGATTTATAATGTAGTTTGATGTCTGGTAGTGCTATTTTCCCTTCACTATTAACTTTTCATTATATCCTTTGATATTCTAGGTATTTTGTTCCTCCAAATGAATTTATTATATCTAGTTCTGGAAAATATGCCTTATTAGTTTCATTTGCATAACACTATATCACTAAATGACTTCTGGTAGTATTGTGATTTTATTTTATTATCACGGTCTTACCCATAAGCATTGAATATCCCTGCAATTACTGAATTTGTTTTTGTTTTTTTTAATAGTGTTATCTATACAGGTATTGAATGTGCTTTGCTAAACTAAGTCCCAAATTTTTTTTTGCATTCTGTAGTTATTACTTTTTTTCTTTTAAAGAAAGAAATTTCTTTTTGTTTCTTTTAAAAATGTATTTATTTATTTTCAGTTTTCAACATTCGCTTCCATAAGATTTTGAGTTCTAAATTTTCTCCTCCTCCCCCTTCTTTTTGTAGTTATTTCAAATGGAACTTTCATTCCTATATTTGGCTTCTGCATTTTATTATTGCTATCTAGAAAGGCTATTTATTTGGGTGAGTTTATTTTGTAACTTGATACTTAACTGAAGCTATTAATTACTTCAGGGTTTTGTTTTGTTTTGTTTTGTTTTTGTTGTTGCCAAATCTCTCTTATTTCCTAATTAATCCATCATATCATCAGTAAATAAAGATTGTTTTGCCTCCCCTGCCTATCTGTCTGAATTTAATTCTTTTTTTCTTGTCTTGCTGCTATTGTTAGCATTTCTAGAATCATGTCAAATAAAAGCAGGGAAAGGAGGCAACTTTATTTTGCTCCTGTGTTTCTTGGAAAAGCTTCTAGTGTTTCATCACTGTATATAATACTAGATTTTGGTTTTAGGTAGTTACTTATATTTAAAAAAAAATCCTCCAACGAATATAAATTTGTGAGAAAAGTAATATTGAATAGAAGTACTGTATATTAGAAACTATCCTATTTCCCAAATCATATAATCCAATTTACCCCCTGCTCTTGACCATTGTTACCTTTATGATGATTTTCTTTCCCAATGGCAAGAAGTCTTGTATGCTTCCTCACCCCACCTTGGCTCTTTCCCTTTCATTCTTATAGCTATATTGAATCAATATCTGACACTGTTTGAGGGACAAAAGGAGGGTGTTCCAGTTAGAGTCTCTGAAGCATTGGGGTACTCCATCTAAGCCTGGGCTCTAGTCAGAAGGCAGCACATTTTCATCCTCTTTCCTTCTTGCTTTGTACAAAGTCAGCGCCTGTCATTTATTGCTGGAAAGACAGAGGCTGCCTCTGCAGGCAGAGTCTTGGATGGAGCTTGAGCCCAAGCCTATGATTCAGCTTTTATCTTTGCTACAATAATGTGTGCAATGACTGAGCACTCTGAGAGGAATATAGTTCTCTTGTGTTAATTCATAAAGATGTTACTTTGTAAGAGTTCTCTCTTTGTTCTGTGGACTCAGCTATAATTACTCTGCCTTTTATACATAATTTTTCTTTTTTTTAAGGGTTAGAAAGTTTAAGTGGCACTGAGAAAATAACTAACCTGCTGTATTGCTGGTCACGTTACTTTGCCACAGTTCTAGTTTAACAATGATCTTTCGAAGGCAACATCACTGCCTGAATGAATCAGTGAAAGAGTACTGAAATTGCAGCCAGATATCTGAGTTCAAATCCTAGCCCTATCATACATTTGCTGTATGTCCATGGGCAAGTTATTTAACTTCTCCAGGCCTCAGTTTCCTCAACCATAAAATAGAAGAATGTGACTAATTGAAATCTAAAGTCCTTTGGAGCTTTAAAATTATGATCCTTGTTTGACAGACGGGGACACTAAGGGCCCTACAAGTTCAATGATTTGCTTAACGTCAAACTGCTCGTAGGTAATGGATCTGGGACTTGCAAAATCACAAAATGTCAAATCTGGAAGGGGCCTTGGGAGGTTAGGTATTTGCTCCCATTCTTTTTTTTTTTGCTTTGTTTTGAAAGAATTTATTTTTAGTTCAGTAACCATTGGCAAAACACATATACAAGCAACAATAAAAATAACTATACATAAATTGATAAATTCTATGATCTTTAATTTTTTAATGTTTATATCACTGTTTATCACGAACATTGCCCAGAATTTCAGGGTCAGTAAAAGAATTTAAAAAGTCTTGTGGATGCTGGTAATATGGCAAAGTCTTAGAGAGTTGCTCATGTCTCAGCTTGAAGGAAAGGTTTTCTACCTAGGGAACAGTTGCATGCTTTGGAAAGATATGAATCAAGAAGGAGTGTGGCTGTTGTCTCAGATTGTTACTCCCAAGAGAGCCTCAGTGGCATTGGGAAGCCAAGAGACCAGAATGAGTTTTACACAATAGATGAGTGCTGGCTTCCCAGGCAGAGGGAGCAAGGTCATCTCAGAGCTGAGTAGCTGAGTGTACTGTGAGAGTGACTCTCCCCCCAGGCACTCCTCCCACGCTCCCTGCCTAATCAAGCAGAGGGTTGGGGATACAACCAGTTCAGGTACTTCAGGTCAGGAAATCAAGTCTCTTTTCCTGCTATACCATCAGGAAATGGAGGGACATCAATGGAGATATGAGTGGAGTGAGTGTTCTATTCTACTGAATAGAAAAGAGGGTGATAATAATAATAAATAACAATGGTAATGATAATTAGCATTTATACAGCACTTTAAGTTTTGCAAAGCACTTTTTAAGTATTATCGTATTTGATCCTCACAACAATAGATATTATCCCCATTTTGCAGATGAGGAAACCTAGGCAGACAGAAATTAATGGACTTGCCTCGGGTCACATAGTCAGTAAGTGTCTGAGAAAGAATTTCAACTTGGGTTTTTCTGACTCCAGGGCCAATGCTCTATTTACTGGGCCACCTAGCTGCTTCTATCCTCAATTATTGTAATTTCCAGGGAATAGACAATTTATGGAGCCCTAAGGGGGAGAGGTCATTGAAGAGAGAAGCCCGGTCCTTCTGTTAATTTTCCTTACCAGTGTTAATGAACGTGGCGAATGATGCTAAATTTGTGGCCTACGGATCTAGGGACAATATTGCTGTAAAAAAAGCCCCCCATCTCCTTCCCCCCCCCAAAAAAAAACCAGATTGCAGACCTCTTAACCCTCTTTTGTTTTTCTAGATGTTATTCTGAGGGTGTCCATGTAGGAGGAGGCTCACGTATGTCTTTGAAATGCTTTGTTCCAGTCCACTCTTAGCCCAGGCCTAAAAGGGGCAGACCGATCTGTCACATTCCTATGCTGTCTGTCACTGCCACCGCCAGTAAGCATCTCTATAATCCTCTTCCTCCTAAACAGTTTCATTTATTCCCTGACACTGTGTAAATGAATCCCTCCTACTTCAAGGGTAACAAAGTATCAGCTTCCCTACTGGATTCAGAGTCTCTGAAGAAAGATATGGTTATCTAGGGGTCTTAAATTTAGTTGTTTTTTTTTTCTTTTTGGCGAGGCGATCAGGGTTAAGTGACTTCAATTTAGTTTCTTTAGAGATAGAAGCTTATATTTCTAAGTTGCTGTGGCCTATGGAATGACAGGTCATGTTGCTGAAAGCCTTGGAGAGGCTTCTCAGGGCAGATGATTTTTTTAAAAGCCAATCAAATAGATTATTGTAGTTTGGTTTTTTTTTTTGCTAAGCTTTTTTTCACTAGTCTAATTTTTCCATCTAAGATATATTCATAAAATATATGTATATATGTACTTATGTGTGTGTTAGTTTCTGTGAGTTACCCATGTGTCAGACGCTTCCTCTAGAAATGAAGGGTCTAGTCAAACCTCTTCACTGACTTGTTCCCACCCAGATAACTGAGGAATGAAGCATTTAACACTTTCTGTGTTTCCCATTGCTCTGGTATAACAACTAGCACTCCCTTGGGGCAGCTAGGTGGCGCAGTGGATAGAGCTCTGACCTTGGAGTTAGAAGGACCTGAGTTCAAATCTAGCCTCAGACACTTGGCACTTACTGGCTGTGTGACCCTGGGCAAGTCACTTAATTCAAATTGCCTCACCAAAAAAAACAAAAACAAAAACAAAAAACTAGCCCTCCCTATAAGCACACAAGGTCCCAAGGCTCAGAGCATGAACAGACTTATTTTCAAGTGAAGAGAAACAAATAACACTTGTATCTGAGCTTATAGAAAATAAAAACTATCCTATATAAGAAGATCCTATAAGAAAATTAAAAAAAAAAAACTATAAAAACAACAGTAAACAGTTGTCTTCCAGAAACCTGTTTTATCTTAGTCACTTACAGTAGAGGTATCAAACATGCACCCCATGGTAACATGCTAATATTAAAATGTAATTAGAAAGTCTTTAACAAAATAAAGAATACTATAATAAAAATTGATAATATTAACTTGGAGTTTTCTAAGACAATATGTAGCCCAGAGGGATTGCTATGGAGGGTTTAGTGGCCTCTATTTAATTGGGTTAGACAGGTTAATTGATTTGCCCAGGTCATATAGGGAGTCACTGTCTGAGATGGGATTTGAACTTAGTTCTTTCTAACTCTAGGTCTAGCACTCTGTTCACTGTGACCCCTAGCTGTTGTATATATGTGTTTGTGTGTGTGTGTGTGTGTGTGTGGGTGGGTGTGTGTGTGGGTGTGGGTGTGGGTGTATGCCAAGCTCATTATTGTAATTTAATTTGCACAAGTTATATATAACTAGAAAAGGATCTGTACTAATCGTGTAGTAAGAATGAGTAATACTCCATGGATAGACTAGCACTAGCATTTGTAAAACATTAAAGGACCTAGAGAAAGGTCCAGTGCACTGGGTAGACCTCCAAGAAGAATTCATGGAAAGATATAGTCAAAAATTGTGCAGGATGAGGGTTTCAGGATTTTAGAGTTCGAAGGGACCTCACCAGATGGATAGTCCAACCCACATTTGAAGAGAAGTCACCACTACAACACGCCCATCTTTTCATCCTCTGTTCATTGTTCCTAGTCCTGACCTGTGGGGCCAAACAGAACACATCTGTGATAGTCCATGGCTAGGCATGTGCACATTACCTGGTTTGAACAGACTCTATGGTTCAAAGGCAGTCTCAAGGGGGTAGCCCCTAGGCTGTGGAGGGGATGGGATTCCCCATGTGACAATCAGAGGATGCTGCTCACCAATAGCCCCTGCCACGTATGCAGTTAGATTAGAAAGTTTTCTTTGCTTTATGCAAAAAGAAGGTTTTGTACACTGTTGACATAGTCCCTGGCATTCCTCTGGTCCTATAAAAAGCACCCACTAAGCTAGATTCCTGCCATCTCAGACCTAGTGGATTCTCCTCACTGCTGGCTACATTTGTCACAGTTCAAGTATCATCTGCAAAGAAAAAGTTAGTCAAGGGAAAGTCTTGGTACTAAACCAGGATAACCAGCATATAGTTGAGATCCATTTATAAGCTAACTGAAGTTTCTTTTATACCCTCTTACTAACACTGAGTTAATCATTTACATCCCCTCTAATACCTACTTATTACCTGTGTGACCTCAGGCAAGTCACTCTCTAGGCCATAAGTTACTCATCTGTAAAATGGGGGAGTCAGACCAAATGACCTCTAAAGTCCCTTCTGGTTTTAAACTCTGATCCTATGATGGTGCCTGATAGCATATGTAGTGATCTATACTGAAGGACAGAAGGAGCTACAATTTTCTCAATGTTTCTCTAAGGTCAAGCTTGGTTGTGGTTGTGGTTATTATTATTGATAATAACATTAATTATCATTATCATTATTATTAATAATAAAGTGTATTCATTTTTGTTTTGTTTTCTATCACCTTCATTTCCCAATATATTGCTCCCCCACTAAGCTAGGTCATTATAGTAATACTGTGTTTTTTGTTGCTGTTGTTATTGTTTGTACATGTCCTTTAAAAGAGCTTATTTCTAGGATCCATGATACTATTGGTGTGATTATCCCTCCAGTGATTCAGATTGCAACTGTGCTATACCTAGTAGACTGTTCTGGTATTACTGTGGTAAAAACAAACAAACAAACAAAGTCACCTGGAGGCCAGTCTTTTGGTACTGAGTCTACCCAAAAGTAGGCTAATCCCTCAGTGAGTTAGGGGAATGTACACCCCAAGCATGTAAGACCCTCCCTGGTAGAATGGGCAGATGAGGACTATTTGTTCAAATGACCACAAAGGTGACTGAAGCAAGACCTATGGATTGATTAGAGCTTTGTCAGAATTGAAGACCCCAAGGTCATCCTCTGCATCCCAGAACATTGCCAGTTGTCTTGACTTTTGTCTTGTCACTGGACTTTGATGGCTCTTGAGGAGAGAGTGAGGCTGATGACTGTACAACCCTGTCTTGTTTAAATCCATTCATATGCAAGTCAAGATATCACCCTATGATGTCATTGGTCCACTTCAAAAATGAAGAATGAGCAACAACAAGGCTAATCCCTGGACAACACTCATACAAAACATCTCTGGGCCCACGCTTGAAGCTCTTCCACCTTGTTAAGACCCACCAGAGCCTATATACTCATTGGTTTAACCTTCAAGACCCCAGGTCACTTCCATACCATGAAGTGGTATTGTATTGGGACAGTAATAGAAATTAAAAGAAGTATTCCTTGAAAAAATTTAAAGACACTTTGGTAGCTGCCAAAGGTATCAGCAGGGACACTGCTATGAATTGCCCTCTAGAGTTAGTGCTGACAGAGTAGTATTGAATCATTTATTACCCATGGGCCTTAGAGATATCTGTGAGGAATAAGAAATACCACTGATCTTAGGGGACACTGACATGTCAGTTTGCTGCTGCTGTGTGAATCAGTATAGTATGGAAACCAGGATATTCCTCAAAAAAGCTGGAGTAAACTAGAGATATTTTATACAGTAACCCAGGGCTCATATTCTCAGCTGGAAATGTGTAGAAGGCCCTCCATTCTCTCTCTCCCTCTCCATATTGATATATATGTATACATATAGACATATATGTAAGTATGTATACACACATATCCATAAGTATGCATATGTGTTATTTATGTATACATATGTATGCCTCAACAAAATCCTACCCCAATTTCTTACTATATCATAGACGTAACTCACAGTTCTTTGACATTATGCCAGTGGAACCAAAGTTCTGGAATATTCTATCATTCTGTAAAGGCTTTTAGTTCATTTCTCACAACAGTTGTCCAATAACTATTAAGTGCTTAATATGTGCCAGGCATTGTGTTAAGCACTGGAGAGACAAAGAAAGGCAAAAAACAGTGCCTGCTCTCAAGAATCTCATGAAGTAATGGGGGGGACAAGAAAAGAACTATGTGCAAATATGATAGATGCAGGATAAATTGTAAATAGTCAACAGTGGCAATTAAGGGGGATTGGGAAAGACTTCCTGTAGAAGGTGGAATTTTAGCAGAGAATTAAAAGAAGCCAAGGAAG
This sequence comes from Vombatus ursinus, assembly GCF_900497805.2. Classification (NCBI taxonomy): domain Eukaryota; kingdom Metazoa; phylum Chordata; class Mammalia; order Diprotodontia; family Vombatidae; genus Vombatus; species Vombatus ursinus. The sequence continues at coordinate 16,053,982 of NW_020948840.1, forward strand.
CTAGGAGATGGAGATGGGGAGACGGAGCATGCCAAGAATGGGAGACAGTGAAAATGCCCAGAGGTGAGAGATGGAGTATTTTGTTTGAGTAACAGCAAGGAGAACTCTGTCACTGAATCACAGAGAAAGGAACTGGCTGAGAGGGGAGAAGGAATGTAATATGTAAGAAGATTGGAAAGGTAGGAAGGGGCCAGGTTATGAAGGTTTAAAACCAAATAGGATTTTATATTTGATCCAGGAAGTAATAAGGAGTCACTGGAGTTCATTAAATTGAAATGGTCAGGAAGATAATTTCTGATGGCAGAATGGAAGATGAAATGGAGTGGGAAAAGATTTGTGGCAGAGAGATCAACCAGCAGCCTATTGCAATAGTTCAGGCATGAGATGATGACGGCCTCCACCAGGGTGGTGGCAGTATCAGAGGAGATAAGGAGCAGTATTTGAGAGATGTTACAAAGTTAAAATCAACAAGCCTTGGCAACAGATTGGACATGGGGGATGAGAACGAGTGAGGAATTGAGGATGACACCTGGGTGGAGAGCCTGAGTAATTGGGAAGGTAGTGGTATCCTCAACAACAATAAGTAAGTTAGGAAGAAGGGAGGCTTTGCTGGGGGGAAGAAAATATATTCAGTTTTGAATATGTTGAATTTAAGGTGCCTGCAGGACCTCCAGTCTGAGGTGTACAATAAGCAAATGGAGATGTGAGACTGGATACCAACAGGAATTAAATATACTACCTATAGGATCTAGACTCACTCTCTCAACACTTTGCTCACACTTGTAATAAGGGTCTTCAGAGCTCAGCTGACGACATCTCCCCTCAAAGTTCTAGGGGACTCTGAGGGGATAGAGGTGCTTTTCTTTAGTACTATCACTCACGAGCCTCATCTAATATGTCCTCCCAATATCAATTGACAAGTCACCATCTCCCCCAAATCAATCCCCAGTTAATATCTTTCTAATATCAGTTAACCCATTGAGATCTCCTCAATATGAATTAGCCAATTAGCATAAATTAGCTTTTACAAAAGGATATTGAAAATACATCAAATCAGAACTACAAAAACACCCTCGCTAACCAAAGTATACTTTCCTCTTTTTCACATCATGATCCCTGGGGAGAAGGGGCTGAAATTGAAAGTAGTTGCTACAAAACATCCTCCAGATGTCTTCTGGTTGTTGTATAGTTAATCGATAAGTCACATCTGGCTTGGAGGACATACTATTTCACCTGTCAAGTCAATCTACCACTAGGCTGAGTCAAGCAGGTAACTTCTTGGGGTATGTTCTTCACCAGGTGTGGCTGCTGTGACTCTGATATGCTTTACTATGGATTCCTTTTTCTGGACCTATAGTGGCTCTTCTGATCCTTTGAAGCTCACAAGGTAGTCTTCTGGTGTTGTCTTTCTCTGCTACTCATTCACCTACCATCATGGGAAAATAGATACAACAGAGATGGAAGAAACAGAGATAGCTATGGGTTCATGGCCACATGTACCAGGTGGTGAATTTAAGGTAGTTGATGGCACTTGCTAATTCTTGTTATTAGAGAGTATTACAGTATTTTTTCCTCACTCCAAGCCACAAGGAAAGAGTGAACTTTGCTCTATTCATTCCTTTTGTGTGCACACAATTGTATCTCATCAAGCAGTTATAAGACTTTTTGTTACCCCCAATAATCCTGCAAGAAATAGGATATCTGTATATGATTTGATTTGTGGGCAGGGCCTTTTCATTACATACCTCTATAGCTTTCTTTCTTTTTTTTCTTTTTTTTTAGGCAACTGGGGTTAAGTGACTTGCTCAGGGTCACACAGCTAGTAAGTGTGAAGTGTTTGGTTTGAGGCTGGATTTAAACTCAGGTACTCCTGACTTCAGGGCCAGTGCTCTATCCACTGCACCACTTACCTGCCCCTCCTCTATACCTTTCTGGAGAGAGACTCACCAAGCCTCTTTCACATCACAAAGAATATATGGGGTGGGGAGATCATTGTAGGGGCAATTTGAGGGAAGGTATTTGCAAGGGCTTTGGTGAGGTGAGGTGTCACCCTTTCATCAGAGAATTGAGTAAAGGAAGAGAGAATGAGGGATGATATCAAAGGGTTTTGAGGTATAAAGAAGGAGAGAAGAGGAAATTCATGGTAAATCATCTTTATTTTCTCAGCAAAATATTACCCAGGGTCCTCAGCTGAGAGAATCAGTAGAAAGAATGGCTTTGGAGGCTTTGAAGAAAGAGGAGAAGGGTTAGAACAGTCTTTGTGGAGAATAGGATAGAAAATCAATTAAGAAGAAGAAAAACTATTATCTTGCTGCAGTTGTAAGGAAGTCCAACTTTACTTATATAAATAGGCAATTGATGCCCAAAGATGGAGAATGTGTAAATGAACAAACGTTGAAAGAAACTATCATATCCTATGGAAGTTTAATGAATGTAAAATAATGACCACAATGAAGAGACCAAAAAAGATGAGAAAATGCCTTCATAAGCAAGCATGCATTTGTTCTTGCTAGATGGAGAGGTGTTGCAATCAAAAATACACCAGTTTAGAGTGTAAACTCATTTGAAAAATCTTATGGGAGAGAATGATATATATACATGCATATGCAATATTGCATCATAAAATCACGAGAAGCAATAGAAAGAAAAGCAAGTTTATAAAAAACTTGGCAAGAGACCCAGTTAAACCAGATTATCTTCAGGCTTTTAAGGATGAAACTGGGAAGATGACAACAAACAGATGAAAAATGGAAAGATTTGTTAAGATTTCTTATTACATGATTATTTATATGTAAGCTGAGTCAATATAATAATGACAATTCTTCCTAAGTTAATTTACTTATTCAGTGTCATATCAATCAAACTGCCTAAGAATTATAGAGCTAGAAAAAAATAACGAATTTCATCTGGAAGAACAAAAGGTCAAGAATATCAAGAGAATCAATGAAAAAAATGTGAAGGAAGGTAGCCTCGTAGTTTTGATTTAGAAGTACATTACAAAGCAATAATCATGAAAATAATCTGGTACTAGTTAATAAATAGAGTGGTTAATCATTAGAATAGACTAGGTACACAATACACAGCAGTAAATGACTATAGTAATCTAATGTTTGACAAATCCAAAGATCCAAGCTTTTGGGGCAAGAACTCACCATTTGATAGAAATTGCTAGAAAAACTGGAAAGTAGTTTGGCAAAAACTAGATATAGACCAACATCTCACACCATATACCAAGATAAAATCAAAATGGTACATGATTTAGACATAAAGGGTGATATCATTAGTAAATTAGGGGAGCATGGAAAAATGTACCTGTCATATCTATTAATAAGGGAAGAGTTAATGACCAAACAGGATATAGAGAGGATTGTGGTAAGTAAAATAGATAATTTTGATTACATGAAATTAAAAAAGATTTTGCACAAACAAAAAGAATGTAGCCAAAAATTAGAAGAAAAATAGAAAATGGGAAAATATTATAGCAAGTTTCTCTGATAAAGGCCTAATTTCTCAAATATATAGGGAACCTAGCCAGACTTACAAAATTACCGCCATTCCCCAATTGATAAATGGCCAAAGGATATGAACAGGCAGTTTTCAGACAAAGAAATCAAAGCTATCAATAGTCACATGAAAAACTGCTTTAAACCACTATTGATTAGAGAAATGCAAATTAAAACAACTCTGAGACACCACCTCACACCTATCAGATTGACTAATATGACAGAAAAGGAAACTAACTAATGTGGGAGGGAATATGTAAAAATAGGGCCACTAATGCATTATTGATGCAGTTGTGAACTAGTCCAACCATTCTGGAGAACACTTTGGAACTATGCCCAAAGCGCTATAAAACTATACATACTTCTTTACCCAGCAATACTTCTACTAGGTCTGTATCCCAAAGAGATCAAAGAAAAGGGAGAAATACTCACATGTACAAAATATTTACAGCAGCTCATTTTGTGATGGCAAAGAACTGGAAATAGAGAGAGTGCCTGTCATTTAGGGAATGGGTGAACAAGTCGTGGTATATGACTGTGATGGAATACTATTGTGCTGTAAGTAATGACAAACAGGATGGTTTCAGAAAAACCAGGTAAGACTTATATGAACCCATGCAAAACGAAGTGAGCAGAATGAGGAGAACATTGTACACGGTAACAGCAATACTGTAAGGATGATCAACTATGAAAGACTCAGCTATTCTGATCAAAACAATGTCTGAGACAATTCCAAAGGACCCATGATGGAAAATGCTATCTACTTCTAGAGAGAGAACTGATGAACCCTGAGGGCAGATTGAAGCATACTTTTTTTACTTTAAAAAATAGATAAACCTTCTCTAAGGGAAACATTTGAAAATAATTATTATTACAATCTTTTCTTCATCAATGACAATGCAGTTACCACATTTGGGCTCTCACATCACACTCTGATGTGTGGCATTAAAGGAAAAAAAAAGATGGGAGGAGCATCTGGTCTTTGCCAAAAATACACAGAAGAGATCTGTCCTAGAGGCAACACAGTTTTAAGGGCACTGAAGGATCATCAGTTCTTGAGATATATGAAGGAGAATAAGATGACGAATGCTTGGGGGAAAAATCAGACATCATTACTGGAAAAAATGGTTAAGAGAATATCAATAGCTACCAATCTATACTTCTATTTTCCCACCTACAAAATCATTATGAGCAAAGTCTCCTCAGACAACTTCGTGGCATTTTTAATGAAGAGCAGGAACTAGCAGGGTTTTGTAAATGATATTCAATAGTAGACTACATCTTTACAGTCATGCAATTGAATGAAAGTTGTAGAGAATATACAATTCTACTGCCCTTATTGCTTTACTATTAAAAAAATTCATTCTGCATGGTTCTTTTTCAATAAGGAGTTTCATACGCATGTTAAATTCATACAAGATTCCCCCAAAAAATTACTTTGAAGAATAGAAATTACTTTGTTGGACAACTATCTGATTATTAATATCAAGTAAGGCCCCAAACCAGGAGAAGCAGGCTCACTAAAGGAACTTGCCACTGTTATGGAGGACAGTGTAGAATCCAGATTGAAAAGGGATTATTCAGTATAGATGATAAGGTCCTTCAGTAGCTCTTGATTGTGGATGAAATTTTGCTAATTGTGTTAAGCCCTGAGACAATGTAGTCTCTCTTAAACAATATACTTAATAATTCAAAAGAGTTAAACCTTTCTACTTCCTCATCTGTAAGAAGAAGACAGTGTAATAAATAGCCTCTGAGATTCCTTCTGAGTCCAACTCCATGATCCTATGATTGTTCTTTTCATACAAGAAAATCCAAGTGGATGAAGTCCATATGATGCAAATGGATGAGCAAACCATAGAACCAATCCATCAGTCAGTGATTTTGCATAATTGGGCGGACACTGCAGATGGCCAATCAATGGTGCACAGAATTGAAAAGGAAGAGAGAAGGCTGAATTCCATTTAAAGAATTGTACAATATCTTTAAAGATCTCAAAGCCCTGAAACAAAGGCTTATCAATACTCTTCCAATGATGCTATATGACTGTGAGTTTCTCAGTAATTAAAATTGTTGAACAACCCAAAGGCAACTGAGAGGTACATGGTAGGGAAGAGTAGACTATAGCATATTAACAATGAAGAAATTTGCAGAAGGAGAAGAGTAAAGGATACCTCCAGGGAAATCTGTGCCTTGAAAAGAAGTTGAGTTAGACATGTTTGAAGAGTAAAAAATAAAAGAAAGCCCATATCCTTCACTGACATCTCTACAACGTCAAAGGGTTTATAGGAAGACTTAAGCACATTAGATAGAAACACCTCACCTTAAATATACCAATTTTTTTTCTTTTTCTTTTTTTTTGGTGAGGCAATTGGGGTTAAGTGACTTGCCCAGGGTCACACAGCTAGAGTTTGGATTTGAACTCAGGTCCTCTTAACTCCAAGGCCAGAGCTCTATCGACTGCGCCACCTAGCTGCCCCTAAACATATAATTTTCCAGCTCTGGAAATCGACTGCCATTATTACTAAAAAGGATCTGTCAATCAATTCCCTTATGGCTCCACTCACAATACATGTGACCAAATCCTTCCCTAGTCACTCTTCCCTTATGTGTTGTCTCTCCCTGTTAGAACATAAGCTCCTTCAAATCAGGACTGCCTTATTTTTGTATTAAAAACTTTGCACAGTGTTTGGCACATAGTAAGCATTTAATACATACTTTTCCATTCGCTAAATCATCACGGATTGAGATGTTAGAGTATGCACATGTGCATTTATAAATGAATATTTAGAATAATGGAAATCTTAGAATGATAGAGCTAGAATGGATTTTGGATATTATGTAGTTCAGCTCTTTATTATGTGGATTAAGGAAGTTTATGTCAAGTGAGATTAGATGATCTGCTCTTGCTCATAGTCCCACAGATAAGAAAAAGAATTAGGCCTAGATCCCTCTCTCCCGACTCCTAGTCAAGTATTGTTTTTTTTTTCCCTCCTTGATCATTTGGCCTCCACTCATATGTGTGGTTTAATAACATCAATATTTACCTTTCATTTTACCTCTCACAGGAATTGGGAATGGCAGAGGAAGAGTGGGGTGCCTGCTGCCTCCTCAGGCCTGATGGTTTAATTCCTCAGTATGCTGATTAGACCAGTTCAGGGATAGGTGGCGGGGATTGTCAGGAGGATGAACATGGAAAGTAAGCTTTTCAATGACCAGTGACAAAGCTTTTATTCAGTTGTTGCGTATAGAGCCTTACAAGTCATTTTACAAACCTGGACCTATGTAACTGTTCTGAAACAACTTGATTAGAGTACTGGTACTTCATGGGGGCATGCGTAGGCATGAAAAATGGATGGATATAGTAAAATAAGCCTGTGAAATATGATAAAGTGGTATATGGCAGGCCTATAAGAATAACCACGAAAGGTTATAGCCTCCGAAGGGTATATCCGAAGGATGGTAGGAATGACTAATGCGAGTAGCTGATGGTTTTAAAGCTAGCCGAGGGGCAAGTGAGGTGGTACTGGAGAAATCCTACCTCTGACTAGGAAAAGCAATAGCATGTTCCAAAGAAGACACTATCGGAAATAAGGGAACAAAATGATGGATGTTAAACTGAGCTACATGACCAACTATAGGACAGAGGAAACTGGTTTTTAGGTGGGCTTAAGGATTAACCTACGCTTAGGTGGAAGAATGATTTTTACATGGCCTCTAAATTGTTTCAGTGGCCAGACTGAAAATAGGAATGTGAAGACTGATTGTTTTGTAGTTTGGACTATGACCAACATGGCCCCACATCCTTTATACTTTTGGGTAGATGGAAGCAGGGAAGACTTTGAGATTTGCCTGAATTGGGCTATCCTGGACTATGTCCTAGCACAACATTAGAAAAGGTTCCTATTGGCAGTAATGGATTATTATACCCAGCGGGAAAAGGTGGTACTGTTCAGGGAAGGAAGATGTAGCTCTGCATGACCTAACCTTGGTGACTCTCTTTTGTCAATGAAGAATTCTTCAGATCATGGAGTTGGACCAAAGCCTGGCTATCAATGAGAAATTGTTAGAAAACTTTTCAGAGATGCTGGCTTAACTGGCAGCTTCGTTTAGCCTAGTTCCTACTGTTCTATAGAGTAAGTTGGGGAATAAATGCTGAAGGGTGAGCATTAAAAGGAGAATGTATACTGGAACTAGATAAAGCTGGTTCAAGAACAGCTGTGTGTAAATAGAAGACTGACATCTCCATGGATTTTCTAAATGTATACCCAATGTATTATACTCCTAGAATGTCTCTTTTCTTAGACCAAAGTAGGAGGAACTCTGTGGAGTCATATGTCAGTTGGAGATGAATGTTTTTGATCTGCAAAGGTTTAGGAGGGAAAATTTTGTGTGTACCTATGCCACAACTTAAAAAAGGACTTTCATCTCCTATATTAATTATATTATATTTATGTATTCTATCACATATACATATAAGTATATTGTGTATGTACATATGTATTTGGCATATGTGCATATATGTATATGCTACATATACATATATGCATATATACTGGATTTTTAAAAAATGTATTTATAATCCCATTTCTTAGTAAAGTTTCTGACACATAGAAAGCATTTAATAAATGTGCTCTTTCTCCCTCCTTCTCCTTTTTGCTGTTTCTGGCTCTCTCTCTCTCTATATATACATAGATAGATAAAGATTTATATCTATATATCTAGATAAATTATATATGGGGGTGTGATTAATATCTTTTTACAGTGTAAATCCGTCAGTTCGGTACCAATATATAGCAGACTCTCCTAGTGAAGAGAAGGATATAAATTGCTGAGAAATGGTGCCTTGTGACCATTATTAAAGTAAATCACAATTGATTTCAATATATGCCAAAGATTAAATTGGAACAGTGTAACTGTTGCTAACATGTAAAGTTAGATATTGGCAAGGTAGAGTGCCAAAGTTATGAAGTCTGAAAATATGTCTGATGGCTTAAGGGAAAAAAAAGAACTCTATGTCTGTTTCCTCTTCAGTCCTGGGTCTGCAGGCTAGTAGACCAATGGCCCCTCAGTGGCATTGACACTACATTAACTTTGTTAAGACAATATTATGCTCCCTTCTTTCTCATCCCACCCACAGGGGTATAAAATAGAAGGCGCCCCTCAATAGCATTGGCAGTCATCATAGTGTTGTTCAGTTGTACCTGCTTCCTCATGACCCCATTTGGGGTTTTATTGACAGAGATAGCAGTGTGGTTTGCCATTTCCTTCTCCAGCTCATTTTACAGATGAGGAACTAAGGCAAACAGGGTTAAGTGACTTGCCCAGGGTCACACAGCTACCAAGTGTCTGAGGTTGGATTTGAACTCAGGAATATGAGTCTTTCTGACTTTAGGTTTGGCACTCTATTCATTGAGCCACCTAGCTGCCCAGTCATTATGATAGTTTGATTTTAAGACTGTGCTGTTGCAAGTATGCTATCTCAAGGATGAGTAAAAATGACATAGACAAAATTGTTTTCATATGTAATAGAGAAATTTTTTTAAAAGACACAGGCTGCTCTTGATTGAATACAGAAAAGCCAACAACCATGACCGGAGGATGTAACTAAATAAAGAACTATGATTTATATGGGACACCCAGAAATGCCTAATATAGGACATCTGAGTGTGTTGCTAGGCTGTGCACGCAAGAGCTCGGATATAGACAGAGGAACAGGACATTCACTGGGGATGAGATAAAGTGACATTTGTGAGTCTCAGAGAAGAAAGATGAGGTTTAGAGAATTTAGTGAGCTGTAACCAAGGTATTAGCATACTTGAGCTACCGACATAAAGTAAGCTTCTCTCTGCCCCTAGCCTTCCTTCTTTTTTTTTTCCCAGAGCAATTCAGGCTTATAAAGTACTTAATTAATTCCAGGTATCCATATGTTACTCTATGACCCCAGTGGCCACAATGGAAGGGAGCATCTGGGAACAAACTTGGGATATATGTAGCAGTGAAAAATAAGGGCTGGGAGAAGGAAGGGATCCATGGACCAGATGTCAGCAGTAACTAGGTTTAGGTACTCGGATCAAATTTATACTGAAGTTTTTGAAGGCATTTATTAGGGCATTTCAGTAACATGCAGTCTTTTCAGACAAGCCAGAGAATAATTCTTTATGTCAGGCCACTAGACTGGTCATTCAAGAAGAAAATGATCTATTCTGCCTTCTGTAAAGCTGGATTTTCCTGTCTTTGTAAGCACTATCAAAGGAAGATAATTTAAACTCTCTCTCTCCCTCCATCTCTTTCTCTCTCTCTTTCCTCCTGTCTATCTGTGTCTCTCTCTCTGTCTCTATCTCTCTCTGTCTCTGTCTGTCTGTCTCTCTCTTTCTCCACCTCTCTCCCTCCTTCAGTCCCTCCCTCCAGGGACTTAGAACCATTATTCTGAATATACTACAAAGTAATGAAACAGATTTTAAATTCGTTTTTGTTGTTCAGTCATTTCAGTCATGTCTGACTCTTTGTGATCCCATTTGGGGTTTTCTTGACAAAGATGCTAGAGTGGTTTACCGTTTCCAGGGTTAAATAACTTGCTTAGAATCACACAGCTAGTAAGAGTTTAAGGCTGAATTTGAACTCAGGTCTTCCTGACTCCAGGACCAAGGCTCCATCCACTGTGCCACCTAGCTGTCCCTATAACAACAACACGCAACAACAAATGAAACAGATTTTAAATAAATATTCTGGAATTTCTAGATCAGATCCTGATGATTCTCATCAGAGTACATATTATTATTATTTTAAACTCAATTTCCTTGTTTTGCCTAAGCTCAAAGTGTGGGGACCACTTATAGGCCAATTTCACTCTTGATTGATTAGAAGGGGAGTTTTGACCTGCTTGGTTTCTGAGTTGGAGTGGTTCATCGCTCCTTAGGCAAACTAGGGGTCCTCCCTTTGCTCCCTGGGGCTTACGGTGCCTCCCTTAGCACCAGCACCCAATCTGCATAGCCCAATGCAACTCAGAACTCCCAAAGTCAGTAACAGATCAGAGACAGCTGGGATTAGAGGTGGTAGCTGGGATTAGAGGTGTGTGAATCATACCTGGCAAAATCCTTATCCAGAAAGTTGGCTATACACTTATCTCACTAATACTTACCATTGCTTCAAAGTATTTGTGGGCCTCACCTTTGAGAACTGTCTTAAGATCTTGTAGCAGGACACTTTTTTTGTGTCTAATAGTAGCAAATCGTTGTCCTTTGATGGAAGAATTTAACTTTGGAAGTAACAAGGCCTTCCAAGAAGATGTCAAAATGAGCTATTGTAAGGGAGCTTACTTCTTTGATTTATGTTTCACTTTTGGTGTGGACCTGTGATTTCGCTGGTGTGGAGTATTTTACGTATGTGAACTCTCTGTTGATGCACAGTATCAATTCTTGCTTTATTTTTGGTCTTAAAGAGTTTAATAGGGCACTGCAAGATCATGTGATTTGCCCATGATTGCTTAGCTAATATGTGTCACATGTAAAACTTGAACCTAACTTTTCCCATCTCCAAAAACAGCCCTCAAACAGTTATGTCAGGATGACTCTCATCTTAATACTCTACTCAAAAATGTCAAAAACATAAACCCAGAAATTCTCATTCTCTCTCTCTCTCGTTTTTGGTGAAGCAATTGGGGCTAAGTGACTTGTTCAGGGTCACACAGCTAATAAGTGTCAAGTGTCTGGTCTGAGGCCAGATTTGAACTCAGGTCCTCCTGACTCCAAGCCTGGTACTCTATCCACTGGCCACCAGCTGCCCCTAAACCCAGAAATTCTCAAAATATAATTGTAGCAATTGCTCTGTGTACTCCCTCTCACAGTATACTGTCTCTCTCCCCACCCCCCTGCCCCAGGGTTGGGATGTCTTCTCCAACATCATTGGCCTGAGTTCTCATTCTAGTGTATTTTCCCCTACTATTAGTGGCCCCCGGTGTGACTAGCATTCCAGTTGCATTTAGCTAATCAACATTGATTAGTTTTTATAAATGGGCATTTATTTTGAAGACATAGCAAGAACAGAAGTACAAATGTTCCCTCTGTCTTAATACCTAAGGGTACACTCTCCCCTGTACTATCTCAGTTTCTGGTGAGAGTGGGTTCAAATTTAATGCATTTCCTACATAACCCAGGTCCCACCAAGTTGGGGTCCAAATGCAGTGTCATTGCTGGATGAATCCCTGTCTCATCTACTGGTAGGCTGGGTATCAAATTCCTCAGGACATTGATGCTGAACTGGCTGCACTCCCAGACCTCCATGTCCAGTCTCTTTCACTAAAATGCCTCCATGCAGGAAGAAGTCAGAACAAGAAAAGGAACAGATTCTGGTTGACTAGAGACTTACTCAGATTCTTTTTAAATGAGATAAAATTTGAAAAGTCCTTAGCACAGTGCTTGGCATATAGTTGGTGCTTAATAAATGCTTATTTCCTTCTCTCCCTCTCTCCTTTCATTCTTTTCTTCTTTCCTTCTTTCCTTCTTTCCTTCCTTCCTTCCTTCCTTCCTTCCTTCCTTCCTTCCTTCCTTC